>NW_026892571.1:13005000-13510000 GCF_033815535.1 Pezoporus flaviventris | reverse complement strand
AGCAGTGCTTCTAGCCAATAGCCAGCACTGTCCTACACTGTTGATCTTCAGGCCTTGTCCCAATAAAATCAGCTCAGTGTATGGTACAAAGGCAGCACAACTTCTGCAGCTACCACCTGCTCTAAGGACGCTTCATCTTCTATGGAGACTGCAGCAACTCAAGGTGCCATCACCCTGTGCTGCCAACAGGCTCTGGTCATGCAGGGTAAAAGAAAGGACTAGCTGGGGAAAACGGCAAATTTGGCCTTAACACCTTTCAGCCAAGGAGGATAATGGCAAAGAGGATGATGGACACGGTGCCACGTTTGAGAGGAACAGACGGGAATGTGCCCGGTTGCTGCAGCAACAAGGCCGGGCTTTGGAAAGACAGGTTCTTCTTTCTCTTTTCACATGCCAATCTTCCCCCCGCGTCAGCGCTCTGCCACTGCGGGAGATGAGCGGTGACATTTACACTCCCACTAACAAGCTGGTTCGGTGATGGGCAGCTCTGCAGGAGAGCATTTGGTGTCAGAGAGCCTGAGCAGAGAGGAGGCGAGGGTCCTCTCAAGCAGTTAGCGTAATCTGGGGCTTTTTGTTATTATGGGCATTATTAAGGCAGGAGCATGCACAGAAACAGCAGGCAAAGCATAGATGGGGCATGCAGCATTTCCTACTTATGGGGCTGCTGCTGCAGCCGATGGGACCAATAAGATGCCACTCCTGCCCAGAGAATATCTCTGCATGTCCTGATGGGAGAGGGATGGAAACAAAAAGGAAAAGAAAAAGGAGAAGACAACCAAGAAGTTAAGCAGCAACACAGGAGCAATTTCACTTCTCAGCCTCACTCACGATAGCAGCCTGTGCCATCAGCCATGCCCCTGTAGTTCAGTGTTACCCAGTGACCCACCAAAGCTGCCTGTGTTTCTGGCTCCTTGGGAGGAACTTTGTTATGGTGGCAGAGGTGAAACTCAGGCTGCTCTCTCCCTCCCATCAGGTTGGCCCACCTCTGTGGTTTCCTCTGCCTTCAGGAGAAGACAACTTCCAGTTAACCCAAATTGTCCCAGTAATAACAGTCATAGTAGCAATAACAGTAATAATAGTAACACTAATAATAATGCTGCCACTGCAAAGTAAATGCAAGGAAAATACAACAACACTGTAATTAATTTTATGACACAATGGTGCAGGAAATTGCTTTGGGTTGTCTTTCTCTTACTGGTCAATTTGCTGCTGGTATCAGGAGGAAAGTGGAAATTAAGAGCCAGGTGTCCTGTTGGACCATGATCCCCAAACTGGAGGTAGAAATACAAGAGTATCGTGGCCAATAAAACTTGAAATATATGTATTCCCCTGCCCATCAGAGCCAATGAAACCTGGTTTCCTAAGGATCTGTGGCTGCAAATCATAGACCTATGTGGAGTCTCTGATGGCTACTATGGATTGCACTGATTCATTTTCTGAGTGAAGGCATTAATAGGTTTTTCTTTTCTACAGTGCCATTATTTTTTCACACAGCCTGGAGTTTCCTGATATCTTGGAGATTTCCACCCTTCTGTCAAATCAACATGAAAGAATGTGCTGAAAATTATTAGCAAGACACAGACAAATAAGCTGCTCCACCTCCTTCCCTGTCCTGCTCCTTACCTCTGAGTGCAGAGCATGTGTTAATCAGCCACTTCTCATTAAGGAGCGAGGCTAAAAGATTAGGATGTCAAGGAGGTCAGCCCACCTCTTGTGTCCTTGTCCCTCCCTGAAGCTGGTGCAGCCCCATCAGATGGGATTTGAAGAGGGCAAAGTACCTCTTGGTGGAACCCAGTTTTGTCAGAGTAATTCCTCCTCTTTTCTCAATCTTCACTAAAAAACTCCCTACCTATTTCAGCTAGTGCTTAGAAGTGTACCCAGTAACCTGCAGAGAAGAGATGACTGAACAAATGTAAGTCAAGCCTGGGGGAAAAATGCATGAAAGCAGATTATGAAAGACCAGATAAATAATCCTTCAAATACGGAAAGTGCTGAAATAAAGAGGATATTTGCAGAAATTTCTCATTATAGAGAGCTCACAGGAAGCATTGTGAGCTTATAGATTATAAACTGAGCGGTGAATGAAGGTTTATCTAAAGGAGAAACCAAACCTGTCTGTCAGCAGTGACCATCACACCCGCAGTGGTGTAAATGCACGCAGTGACAGCGGCAAATCTCCCGGCAGCGATGGCAATCAGGAAAGCATGGAAAATGAAATCACTTGTGGAGGTTTCACCAGCAACCAAAACTCTGCAGAGGTGACCCCTAATGAAACCTCAGCATCTTTCAGCAGAGGGCTCATGATGGAAAGCTGCTCCCTGTGGCAATGGAGCCCGTGGCGAGAGCTCCAGCTAGGCAGAAGCTTAATAGATCTCACAGGCACTGAGGCCAGATGAAGAAGAAAAAAAAACACGTTTCTTTAGCATGGTTTTCTGCTTCCTGAATCCTTGCCCTTCCTGAAAAGTGTAAGTTGCTTATTGTGAAGCCTTCCAAGCTAAGCAAGTGAATCAGCTCTCCTACCAGGACAAGGAAGAGGCTGTGCCACCCAGCGTTCCATGTGTCCATGAGTCCACAGTAGCAGGGAACACCAAGGACCATGCAGAGGCTTTGTTACCAACTGCAAACACTTCTACAGGCATAAATATTATTCTTTAACTCTGTGGCTGCATCTTGAATGATCCTTATGCAATTTTCCTGTCACATCCAGGGAGCTGTCAATGCTGGTCAGACCCTGGTCACACCAATAGATTTGGACTGACCTGCTGGGCTTGCCCTGGGGAATCTGGTATTAATTCAATATTGCAGAGCTGCAACAAGCATGGAGCAAGGAGCCTCTGTCTGGTTGAATTATAGAGAAAGCATGTCCTAGAAACAGGAGTCTCGTACATGGATCTAAGCCAAGCTTTTGAGTTCTGTTGCTGCCCAGATTATCCTAACACCCCAACTCCACCTGGTCAGCATGAAGGAGAAGGTTTTGAAACCTGCACTGAGTGACATTGGGGTTGGATGTGGGGACTCGGTTCCTGTAGTAGTGAAATGAGTCTTTCTGAGACTCACCTCTTCCCCAGAGAGCCGTGACAATTCATTAGGCAATTGTAAAATCAGAATGTAGCTGCTGACTGTGAGCTGCGGTCCATTAATAGCCCTATTTATTGCCAACCAAATAATTAGCTTAGACATGCATCAGCAGGTCTTGATTGCGTATGAAATAACAGCCTTATTACCTAGAAATTAAATGAGTTCCTGAGGACAGCTCAGGTGTCACCTCAACCTCGGTATTGAAGAGGAAAAGGAAAAGAAAGAAAAAAATATCCCAGCCATTTCAATGTGTTGCTCAGCAACAGAATTTGCAGGGGAAACAATGTAGGAATGAAGGAATGAGCATTTCCAAGAGAACAGGTTATTTCAGGCAAGACATCAGGGACAAGCAAATGTCACAGAGGTGGAGAACTTCTTTCTTCCTCCTTTAATCAATAATTTAAAGTAGGCATTTTGAGTAAAATAAGCATTTCAGTTAGTTGATTGAAAAACGGAGATCCCAAACCTTTACAAAGAGCCACAGTGCTGGAGAAATGTTTATTTGTTTGTGTGAGGGAAACATTAGATTTACTAGACACTGAAATTGAAAATTGAAAATGCTCTTAGAAATGTCACCTATTCATTTAATGCAGAAGATGATGTAATGCCAACATTACTTTACTGTGCAGCATCCCTCCCGGAGCAATCTTGTATTAATTTTGTTGTTCTCCTTCCCCTGTTCCCACCCCTCCCTCCCTTCTCCTTTCTCTTCTAGGACAAGACAAGCGCACTGAGTCTCAGCAACGTGGCAGGGGTTTTCTATATCCTCATCGGTGGGCTCGGACTAGCCATGCTGGTTGCCTTAATCGAGTTTTGTTACAAGTCCAGAAGTGAATCAAAGCGGATGAAGGTGGCAACCCATTCCCCGGCCTTTCACACCTTCTCTCTGATCCTACCCTGGCTTCAGAGATGGATGCAGCCCAGACCATGGGTGGAAAGCCAAAACATAGGGATAAAGAAGTGACCATGTCACTCGACTTGCTAGAAAGGGTTATGAGCGTCAGAGGAAGCTAAAAGAGGGTCAAATGGGCCATAGTGGGGAGCTGATGCAAGATCAGACATGTGGCATAATGCTAGTTCAAAATCCAGATTCAGAGCAAAATCTTAGCACAAATAGTAACAGGAGCACATTGCCATTCCTTAAAATTAACAAAAGTAGACTCTGGCAATGTGTGTGCAGCGTGGATGAAGAGCACTGGGGCTGGTGTGATGCAGCCATTACTGCAAGATGAAAAAATCCCCAAACCCAGGCAGTTAAAAACAAGATAAAACTGGGAGAGCTCAGTAATAAATCAGATCCTGGTGTTCCCTTTGCTGGCACCCTGCTGGCACCGTTTGTGGGTTGATGACAGTGATGTATGTTCAGAGCGTTGTTGCCCTGGAACAGATAATGTTTCCAAAATCACAGTTACAGGTCCTCTTAGAGAGAAATTGGCTTTTAATGTCTCCTGTAATGTGCTGGGTTTTTTTCTCCACCCTGTCATGGTCTTGCAGAATTGTACTTCCTATGACCCAGGAGATTTGTTTCTGCTCTTAATTCTAGTGTGCCTAAATTTCAGAGTGTCAAGAGTGGATTAGATTTGAAAGCTTTGGGGATACACATTTAATGAAGCATCAGTGGAACAAGTACATGTTGACTCAGATGACTAGCAGAGGTGATCCCTTATACAGATACCATTGTGTACAAGGGTGCAGTGGGATCTGCGCTGTAACACATCCCTTTTCTTCCTCATCTTGACCTCTCCCTTAAGCATGGAATTCAGTTCAAGTCTATTGAGTATGCAGTGAGTTTCATAAAATTTAGAGAGATTTTCACTTCTCTGAGCACTGATACTTACCCAGAATCAAATAGAAAATAAGCAGTCATTTCTCTGGTTTTATGTCACCATTTCACAACATGCTTAATGTTTTGTCAGCAATAATAACATTTCTAATTCACTGAAAATGTGCAACAGCTCTTTTCCCATTGAGGTTCAGGAAATTCTACAGGCAATGAGAGGTACATTGAGCACAGGGATAAGATAATGTGAGCAATTAATGTCCCGAATATACAAGAATTAAATTATAATTGCTGTCTACACTGAAAAGCTAGGTATGTCATAAATACACTGTGAAAGAGTGTCAGAATGCAATACCTCCGCAGTTTGTCTTACGGAGATTCTGCCCTGCTGTAGGCTTCCCCCTATTACTTGAAATGACCAACTAATTCGTGTCAGTGTCAGCTTGCAGTGCTCTTGCCATGTTAAAACCAGCCAACATGGGAAGGAATCTTTGCTCCCAGTATTAATATCAGGTCCAAGCTTGACCCTCTGGCTGGCTCCTGCCATCAGTGACGGTCCCACAAAGACATTCAGCAGAGCCAGGCAAGTGCCCAGGAAGATGGGCCAAACCCTCTAAACACAACCTCTCAGCAAGGCCCTACAGACCCTGGGCTGAGCTGCAGAGCCCAGCAGCACTGGAGGCTGCTCCATCACTGGCTAGGCACTAAGCTGGCTCTTTCCAAATCTTCTGGATAATCCTTCACGTGCATATCCCAGTCCAGAAAAGATTATGTTGTCCTTAGAGATAACTTGAATGCAAAAAAACCACATTGACTTCATCTTTTAGTTTAATTATTCTAAACAGGTGGTCTCCTTAGATCTCTGAAAGCAAACATTTTGGACAGTACCTGCAACAGGAAGATGAGATTTGGTTTCCTGAATTAGGTTTGCATTTCCTGGTTACCTCAGTCATCACTGCAGACAAAAAGCATAGGCACATGCTCAACTTCTCACATGAGCAAAGTTAAACATATGCTTGCAGTGAGTCTGAGTCCACCACACGTAACAGTACTGGAGTAGTAATAGCATACCTATGGGGGAAGTGTGTGTAATGCCTCTGCTCAGATCCAGGATAGATGTCCTTATGTTGTAGAGTTTGAATAGTTTTTGCATATGGCACCGTGCTCTAGGCCCCAAAATATAGCTGAAGCATTTAATTGTGAATGTAGCAGAGTTACGAATTAACAGAGCAGGTACAGTAGAGGTGTGCAGGTAGTGAGAGTCTGAATGGAGACAAGGAGGGAGAGAACAGTGTGAGAAAACAACACTGGTTTATATTGCAACTTCTCCACCATTGCTAAGGACAGGGGGAGACCCCCCCGTCCTTCCTAAAAAGGGTTTTTGTTTGATCCCACAGCAATCGATCAACGAAGCCATACGGACATCAACCCTTCCCAGGCCAGCTGCAGCAGGAGGCAGTGGAGAAAATGGACGAGTGGTCAGCCACGATTTCCCCAAATCCATGCAGACAATCCCATGCATGAGCCACAGCACTGGAATGTCCCTGGGAGCTACGGGATTATAATTGGCCTTTTGACCCATTGCCTGGGTGAGAGCAGGGGCAGCCCAACTCCACCCCCTCCAGAGCCAAAAACAAACCCAACACCAACAAGACAAACGACGATGACAGAAGGGACAATTGGATGGATCTTCTCAAGGAAATCAGTTCTATTTCCCTTTTTATTTGTTAACAGATCCACTGGCAGGAGAACAGAAATAGGTCTGTACTGCAATAAGGAGAGTGTAATGGGATTTAACAGACTCGTGAACCGTCCCTGATCAAAGAACCACTGGAACACTAATGAGGACTATGCCATTTTGTTTTAACTTGGTTGTTAATAAGTCTTAGTGTGTGCAATATATATATTTTTTCTTACTAATTCCTGTGGTGTCAGGGTAACATCAGCCCTTTCCCTTTTCCCTGCTCAGTCCTTCAATCTGGTTTAGTTTGGGATGCAAACCATAACGTCTGAGCTACTAACAGCAAAAAAGAGAACCCTATAAATGGCAAGTTGAACTCCCTACAGGGCATCAGCATTGACGCCTTTTGTCCATCGTGATTCTGCCTTCTGTTGTTCTGTTGTGAACCTGGGCTGTGGAGTTACTGCAATGAGGCAGACAAAGCTGTGAACGGCTCTCCCTGCAGCAGGAAGGACTTTATGTGAGAAAAAACCTAAGCAAAAACACGAGGCTGTTTTGCAGGGGCAAAGTCATGAGTGAGTTTGGAAACCCCAAGTAACCTAAAGACAAAGTGGTCATGGTCATTCTTCCAGAGATGATACATGGCGGTTCAAGAGAAGAATTGTGTGCCTGGATTGGAGAGCATCATGCATAGCAGAATAGAGCAGATAGTTGGTCTAAGATCATGGTCGGCTGCTGTTTATGGAACAGAGAAAGTAAATGCCACATTCCCCTCACATGTGACTCTCCTGCCTAGGTTATTGGGGGCTAATAAGCAATTGTGAACCATTTCTTCATTGCTTAGCTTCTGTGTGTGCTCCCTTTTTGGTGGTCACATAAGGGAACCACCTTGAGCCGGGAATAGACCATCTCAAGACAAGCAGTTCTAGATGGCTGCCTATTAACCAGTAAAACATGCTAGAAGTCATGGGGCTGCAATGGGAATATCCCTGCCTTTTTGCTCTGAAATCCCTTTTTGGCCATCTTTCTAATGAAGAGGGACATTATGTAGACAGTCAACTCCTGGAAGGAATGGCTGAAGCAAACCGAGGAGGAGACCCTACAAGAGCTTCATTCAAGCATCCATGACATTCAATAGCATCAGAGCTGGTCAAACTCAGCCTTCCCATCAAGTTGTGGCCTGCCTGGGTACAAAGCCAAAAGTAGCAGATTCCCACTCATGTATCTTTAGAGAGAGGGAAGCATACACAAGTCAGGAGAGCAGTTTACTGACCCCAAACTTGTTATTGAGGAAACCAATAGTCCAGCCACAGGCGTGGAGATGAAAGGGGCAAGGATGGCTTTCCAGAACCACACAAAAGGTTCATTCTGCGCATGGACAGATAAATGCTCCCCACTCATAGACCTGAGACTCCTCCCCAGGTAGAGGGATTCCCAAGGGAGCATCCGGAGAGAGAGATCTGTGGGGCAGGGACCACAGTGAACCCACTTAGCCTTCCCCCATCTCACTGATGGCAAATAAGGTTCAAAGCTTCTCACAGGACTCAGCAAATATCTGCGTGGGGACTGAGCTGCTATCGGAGTGTTCTGAGACACTTTTTCTCTTCTTTTTTTCTTTTTTCTTGTTTTCTTCTTTTTTCTTCAACATAGCAAGAGAGGAGCAGGAAAAGAAAAGAGGCAAATGAAGAGAAAGTCATGCAGGCAAATGACTGGCACGGGTCTATGAGGAGGATCTGTATATACAGCTGTCCATAAGTACCGCTGGAAGCTGCTTGTATACGTTTCCACTAGTGTATGAATGCACAGAGCAATACGTTTACCACCTTTAACACCAGCCTGATCTGAAGCATCTGTTCTACTTACCCAGTTGTCACACAACACTTTGGAGACCAGCAAGTCAGAGTCAAGGTCCTAAGCTTGGGCACAGTATGTCTTGTGCCAATCTTTTCCTCTCTCCACAATTGGAAATCATTGTGAACATAATCTCTCATCACCGAACATGAACTCTGTTTTCAGCCACTCCAAACACCTCTTCAGGTCACGTTGTAGTGGTTAGCATTGTTTTTAATCCACTTCTCTTCATTTTAACTTCAGTTCTGCATAAGTGCTAGCATAGTGGAGGCATCCCACAAGCTAGCCTGTTTCCATGCCCAGAGCTCTCAGATGCAACTCCTCACCCAGCTCTTGCCACATCCCGGACATTGTAAAAGCAATGCACCACTGGGCACTGTAGTGGGATCCAGCTCCAAGACCCATGGGTGCCCTGTTCTCCTTCAAAGACAGGACCACATAGCAGCAGGTCGTGGGGAGTTAAGATGGACTTGTGAGAAGCAGCACATCTGTGCTAGGACTGACTGCCTGTGACATGAAGATGTGAGATGCAGTTGTCAAAGGCTTTTGGTCAATGGAGGGGTTAAAAAACAAACAAAGATGAATAGGACAAATGTGTGGAAAATGTTAACTTGTAATATGTATTTTTACTACACTTTTCTTAAAAATAGAGTAATGGTAAAATTCTTGAAGACATTGACATTTTTTCTCAACAGGAATCCATATTTAACAGTTTTGGCTTTCATTAAATTTTGCTCTTTGGTACCTGGATCTTTTATTTAACAGCTATATTCGTTTTAACTCTCTTTTGTTTTTTTTTCCTTTCTTTTCTTTTTCTGCAGTACTGCAGAGGATTTTGCTTTGTCAAACACAACAGCACTTTTCTTTTCACATTCTCTTTTTCTCAAGCAACATTTTTATTGGTAATTATTATTTAGACAAAAAATGAAATTATCAGCTGGAATTTTAATACCAAGGATCCATCATCCATTCATCATACCTGTCCATGCCGTTTTGTGCCAGTGCTGGATGTGTGGAAATGAAAATGATGTTACCCCTCAGGCAATATTACCCAACCTGAATCAAACAAAATTTCCTTGATTATTGCTGTGTCTGACTTGTGAGCAGCAGCCAAATAAACTGCTTCAGGTTGAAATTGGGTATCTATCTAATATTTACCCAAGAGTCAGGAAACTAAACATTCACTGGGTTCAAAGTCAGTAATTTTGCTTTGTTTGGAGTTCTGTGGGGTTATTTTTTGAGGAGGGCTATTAGGGGATTTTAGCCTGTTTTTACAGAGGGAGAAGAAAGGATCAGCTCAGAGATAATTCAGAACCAGCACTGGTCCAAAAATCGTCACCAGGATCAGCTTTCCTAGGAGTTCCCATGCTGTTTCAGAGGCTTGGACATTTAAGATGCTTCTCACTCAGTTCTCACTCAACCTGCTAAACTCTTTTGTCCAAAAGTCTGATGAAGGGGAAAAGAAAGCAGGATTTAAACGGCTTTGGACATGCTGACAGCTGCTGAGGTTAACTATAATCATTAACATTCTTACATAGCTCTTGATGTCACAGTTCTGGATCTTCCCCATATCAGCAGTACCATTTATCAGCTGGGGAAGCTGAGACACAAAAGCACCTCTGACCAGGCATCCCAGGTCACCTCACAGGCTGTAGGTTCAACGTGGCAAACCTTCACAAGGGGGTTTTAACACACTGGTGAGTTTTAAAGATAGACCCATCAAGGGGCAGAATTGATGCGGTTTGAGGCTATGAACCTTCAGAATTAAAAGCAAAAGAGACTCCTAGTCAAGGGGGCCTGAAGAAGAGGTTTCCCATGGGCAGGTTACACCGGATCAGTCCATTTGGGTCTTCCACAAATGCTTATGCATCCAATACTGTGCTGCGAGTGCAAAACGCACTTCCTGCCCAGTGGTTCACTCTTGGTTCCCAGTGAGGTTGCAGAAACACACAAGAAATGTTCCTTTATATCTTGGCGTAAACAGGACAAAATTCCCTCCTAGAGGGAAAAGCAAATATTCCTTGTAAGAAAGTTTCCAGTGAAAATCCCAAACTATCTTCAGCAGTTGTTGAAGCAGATGAGGAACAGATGCATCACCCAGTCCATCCCTTTGCTACGGGATGATAACCCTTCTATCAGAACATGAAGCTGGGATTCTCCAAAAAGATTTGGCTGGACTTTTGCCTATCTGCCATCAGATGCAAGGAGAACCTACTCATCTAAGCACAGTGAAAGGATATAGCATGGGCTCATCAGTGTTTGCTGTAACAGTGGGTGCCACTGACTTGTTCAGATCCAGCAACTCAGCCACATATCTCCAGCAAAAGTCTGGGGATACATGGGGAAGTTTTCACTGTTAACACAGGCTCATGCTCAGTTTTCAAAGACATGGTCAACCACTCATCTCACACATCGCTCTGTGGGTCCCCAGGGGAACCTTTCTGTGCATGTTTCTAACATACTGGTCCACTACAGAGGCACACGTCAGAGCTTAGATGACCCGTAACAGTGATGTGTGGTACCCTTAGGACACTGCTGGTACTCTTCACTGCTATGAAATGAGAAATAACAGCACAGACTGGGGCTTAGCTAGTGTAGGTCACTCTCCAGCATTATTTTGGAGAGTGGAAGAGTTGGGTTCAGGTTCTTCCCAACAGCAAAGATACCAGACTAACCCCAAACACCTTTTGGAGACCTCTGTGGCCTCTTCTCTGATGGTATTTTTAGCTGCCGCCATCTTTCAAGTGGAGATTTCCCAGTTGCTTTCATGTTACTTGTAGGCACAAATCAATCCACCAGTGCTGGTTTTGTGTCTTGGCAGCACACTGCTGATGAAGCCCCCATGCTTACATCTCTGGTACCCACACAATTAAGTAATTGACAGAAACACAGGGATGTCATCGTGCTATGCAGAGCTGCCCACCAGCCCACAGGAGGTCAAGGTTTTTGGCATAAAATCCACATGCAAATCCCAGCTCAAAAGATGCAAGACAGTGCCAGACAAAACTGCTTGGGCTCCACATTACTCCAGCTTCATTATGAAGATGACACCCCTCCCAGCTTCCTTCTTACACAGAGATGCTCTGTTATTTTCCAGATTATTTGGATGTATAAGAGGGATTAATTTAGTGTGAAAGGACCTGGAAAAGGTTCTCCTAGGCATGCAGGGGTAGCTTGAGACTGATCTCTCCATCAAAATCCCAGTCATTCCTACTCTGGGACTCCACTCAGCCCTGACCTGTAGCATCACCTCCCATTTCCCTTCTGTCCATCACCATCTCTCCTTTAACCTGTACACCAATCCCACCCTCAGCACTGCTAGCTACTCCTATCCAGGACCTGAAATAGGCTCTTAGTATGTACATGGAGATCATCTTACTGCAGATAAGTCTATATCACCATACAGCTTTAGAAAGCACGTTCCTTTGGGATAGGGCAGAGATGTGACTCCAGGTATTTACTGGGCAAAAAGTAATCCCATAACCCATCACACTGCACTCAACAGCAAGGAGACTTTTTGCAAATGGAGTGGTATATGGAGCCACAATCTTGAAAAGCACTAAGTTATCTGGCAGTTCCCAGAGCTCTCAGACTAAACTGTGTTTTGCTGGTGTGCACTTACCTGAGGAGACATCACTGGCTGGCTGCCAGGAGGTACATCTGGCTCAGGGATGGAGAGAGGCAAAGGCAGCATCTCTACCGAGCTGGTACCCAAGTGAACTTGCCCACCAAACGTGTACAAGGGGAGAGCTGCCTCTAGAGCAGTGAAAGACAGTAACCCTCACCCCCAGAGGGATACGGACAAGTGCCATTAACCAATGCCTGCACATCCCTTTCTCATGCACTAATTACGTAGCATAAAACACCTGCATACATTAAGAGATGCTTCTCATGGCCCCTATTAGCTGTCAAGGCACCTTTTTGTTTCTAAGGCTCAATATGGTATAATGTAACAGTCACAAGTATGTTCATTACTCTACAGGGTTGGTTTAACGTGTTCTGCGGATCCCTTTGGCAGTAATTCCCCCTCTGTTCAAGCTGGCTTCAAAATTAATGTCACGTCGTGTTCTATAAGTCCTGACTTTTTAGATGAAAGGTACATGGTGTTGTTCACATCAGTATTACACTGTAATAAATCAGTGTTTTCATATTGGAAGGATTTCAGGCAATTCACAACTAGCTTTCGGGACCTCCAAAGACAACCTGTCTGCCAGGCCCTGGCTGGTAAAAAGATTGAAATACATAAAAGCAGAAAAAGGAGGGGGGAAAAACACATTTTGTTGCAGTATTGTTACCTGTTCTGTGTAGGATGCTGGAGCTAAGGCAGCAATGTCAAAGCTGCATCAGGCCTCATTGCACAAGGTGGTGCACAGTGCAAAGGGAGCACCTGCATCATGGAGGTTATGGACAAAGCTGATAGAGGGTGGAAGCCTGATTTCCCTTGACCAAATAGCAGCAGAGACAAAAGTGAAGTTTCCCTTCTGATTGCCAGATCCTAGAACAAACTGCTCCCAATTTTCAGAAAAGCAGCAGGAAAAGGGGAGTGAGGGACTGAGCATGGCAGGACAGAGAACGCAGCACCCTGAAAGGTGCCCATAAAGAAGCTGACAACATCTTCACCAAGTAAAACTTAAATTCCTCTGCTCCCAGGAACACATGTGCAAGATGGGAAGAGGCTGAACTTGAAAGGGGAGCCTTTTTGCTGCCCCCAGATTAGCTCAAACTGTGGGACAAGCTGTCCTCACTTCAAAACCAATGTTGTTAACCTTGAAATCTGGATTATTCATATTTCGACACGTGTCCCATCAGGAGCTGCCAAAAGAGCTGTCCTGGAATCGTGAGAGCTCATCCTGTTTGATTCTAAGCATATATGAATGCATGATTTAAGAAGACATCATTAAAAGTACATTAGGTTTAATTATGCTAGCAGCCACAGACAGTGGGAGCATCAGCTTAATGCAGAATGCATAATTAGATCAGACCTAATCCATTAGATTCATATTTGTTAAAGAAAATGCTCCTTGTCTATGTGTCACTACAAAGTGATCCATAGGATTTGGAGGAATGACACTTTTCTGGGAGCTACTGCCCTCTTCCTTGCTCCCTGCCCATCATCCCTGTGCATGCTGCTGAGCCCTCACCCACATCATTGCACATCCAGTTTAACAAAAGCACACAAAGAAAACAGAGCAAGAAGATCCTCAGCCCTGGCAGCAGAGCCCTGTGGAGGTGCTGCAGTGGTTTAAGCCATCACGGACCCACATCTGCATTTCAAGGACCTGGCACTGCCAGAGTGGTCTGCAGATGCAGGAGTGCACCCAGTCCCAGGTGGGTGGTTGCTCTCACAACCCAGTTAGACCAGTGCAGCAGTGCTCGGGGATGGAAATGGGCAGTGTGATGCCCTTTCACAGGTTCCAGGCACTGGTAGCTGCAGAGTGGGTTGGGACAACTTTCCAAACAAAACAAAACAGAAAGGTGAAAGTATAAAAATAAGCCAAAATAATGAAAGCAAAAGTGTTCCAGCTCCTTCCGTGGCCACCATGCAAGACAGGCCCAGCAGTGTGAGCAAGCATAGGAGTAATTGTGGTTCAGGAGGGAAGCCGAGAGCCCCGCGCTCACTGGCACTCATCATGGGCAGGAGACATGCTTAACAGCTCAACTGAGCCCTCTAACACCTGCTTAAGTGCTGAATATTGTTGCTATTAAAATATAATGGTCTCTTGCTGCCTCTCCTCCACAGAGCTGGGTGAGGGCTGTGATTAGGAAGCCACAGCATGGAGGTACAACCCCACAGGCAGGGCAGGCAGGCAGGATTAAAACCTTTCTGAAAGTACCTTTCATAGCCAAGAGCCAGCTCCAAACGGGCCATAATTAGTGGTTAGACAATAATCAAAATTTCCAGGAAGTTTTCTGAATAAAGCATTTGCTAATTTAGGTTTGGGGAGGGCTTTTTGGTTTGGTTTGGATTTCACCTTTTTTAGAGAGAGAGGGAAAAAATCCCCACAAGTCAGCCCATGTTATCCATATTTCATTTGCATCCTTTCCACCTCCATCCCATCTCTGCCCAGCTCATGCAGGCAAAGGTGACACAGGCAGTTTAGACTGTGCCATGGGATCCAGGAGAGGATGGGATTGGGGTCAGCAGCCTTAGAGGCCCCTTTTGCCCCCCTTTTGTCAGTGCTGTGGAGCACCAGAGCCATCCTACCCACAAGGTCTCACACAGGGGATGGAGGACCTCATGGCTGTTTACTTGCTACAAAGATGGTTCCCATGTTCTCTGTTTTTGAGGGTTTTTAACTGACCGTGCTCATCACCATTTCTAATTTCAATGTAATAAACATGGGGAAAGACCAACTAAAAGCTGTTGTGATTTTCTTTCCCATTTGTGTGCTGAAGTGTGTCCATTTGCCAAGAGCCACCAACAGCTGTAATGCTGCTTCAGCTGAGAAGTAGGAAGAGACACAGCAAAAACTTGGGAAAACTTCCTTCCTCTAAGGAAGCAGTTGATTTCTCATGAACTGTATGTACTCTTGGCTGCTGTTGTCCTCTTTACTTGGGGCAGATTTGGGCAGATATTTGGAAACAATCTAATCTCATAAAGCCTCTCAGAGAAAGCACTGATCTCTCTAAAAGGGCAGCGATTGATATGTTCAAAGTGAGCATCATGTGCATTGGTGTTTGCACAGGTGTGCATCTGTGTGCCATTTAAAAATAAAGCAGTAACCCCTCAAAAAATCAAAGACGAGCACAAAGAGAAGCTCTCTGGAGCTAGAAATGTGAGGACCTTTATATCCTCACTATCAATTCTCTTTAGTGTGGTAATCCATATGGCAAGATGAAAGAGCAACCCACAGTGCTGTTAATTATTCTTCCCAGAGAAAAACAACTAAACTATAACACTCATCGAGCAATCAAAGGGAAATCTAAGTTAACCCCTTTGTGGCCAGTTTGCCAACCTCTGCCATCCCTGATGGGAGATGGGTTATAGCTGCAGCCCTGGCCTCCACAAGCCACATATTCCCAGAGACTTATAAGCAAACCTTAAGCTTTAACAACGCTGAGATGCCACCAGCCACCTGGCAGGATTCAGCAAGATGTCAAATATCCCTCTCTACACTGCAATACATCTTCATAGGATCTTGACACAGTGACATGACCACACTGTGATCAGCTCTTAGGCTTCTTTTGAAGTGTTTCACTCTGCTGTAAGAGAATTCTAGCCTCCCCTCACAGACCATATGGCACCTTTTTAGTACATTTGCTGATCATCCAAAAAAGCAGTAAGAGAGCCTGAGCACTGTCCCAGCAATTCCTGGATCCTCTTTTACAGCACAGAAGGGGCTGCGAAGTTCCTTTCTGAAAAAAGGGAGGCACAGAAAGATTCCCATGGGATCAGTGGTACACAAGAAGCCCAGGCAGAGGGACAGGACACTGCCCTGTCTCCCAGAGGGCTACCCTACTGTAGAGTCAGCAGGTCACCCTGCTAAGCTCATCCTGACCCTTCCGTGGAGCCCAGAGCTCAGTATTTCCAGGAACACAGGAGCATGCCTATGCTGCCAACCATCATCCTTTTTAAAAGGATTTTGCCATGAGTTTGTGCCAGGTCGGAGAGGAAGGGAGCAGCCTGCGGTTTGAAGCAGGAAGGAGAGAGAAACTCCACTTGAGCCTCCCTCTCTTTCTGTTGTGTCTCTTGAAGGGACTGAAATGTTAATTCGGAAAGGAACTTTCAGGTTTAAGAGAAGCAAAGCCCAGGTGTGAAACTTCTCTGTTAATGCACTGAGTCCAGCTTGCTGGGTCCTAGAATTAGGTAGGACTTCACAATAGCAGCACTACCTCCCTCCACAGAGCACAGGTAAGACTTTCCAGGACAGGGTTTTCATCCTGGTGTTCCCAGGATGATGCCATACAGAGGACCAGACGTGTGCTACACTGTGAGGTGTAAAGGTCTATGTCTGGAGGTTGGTGGAGAAAGGGTTAACCTCATCCCAGCTGTTAGCTGCAAAGCTGAGTGGGAGGAACTGAGAGATTACCAGGAGCTATAAAGGTGTGATGGGAGAGCAGATAGGGCTTTGCTGGGAGAGCTGGCCGGAGGCAGAAGGTATGGCTGGGATTTAGGAAGGGATGAGGCAGGCAATTTGCTGCCTTGATGCAGGGAGGTTTCTGCAGTCACTGCCTGCATCCTCTTCTGGAGTTATGGAGGAGGTGGGAGAAAAGGTGCTTGGTTTTAATACCACAGGTAGGAGAGGAAACTCTGTCAATGCCTTCCTCCTGGCTTCTGAGCTAATCTCCAAGCAGGAGAGTAGGAAAGAAGGTTTCCTTATCCTGGGCTGGGGGAAGAGCGCTTAATCCCTTCGACAGCAAGAAATTCTTCAGCTGCTGACAAAGAGAGGGGGCTGCTGTGTGGGAATAATGGGAGGGAGATCAAAAAGGGTCAAGAGAAAACCTGAAAACTGCTGAATAATGTGCCTGGGGCTTCATAACAGACTGATGCAAAGTGGAGGAAATGACATTACCATTAAAGGGAATCAGAGCACAGAAAGAGATTTCCCATACACTGAGCAGGGGCAAAACTTGGAAATGAATACTCTCAAGTAAGCAAAACCAACTGCTTTGTAGGCCAGGAAATACTTTTCGGTAACTATAGTGAATCAGGTAGTGTTATGTGCCAGGAAGGGCAAATATAGCCTATGTCCAGGCAGGAATAACCAAACCCATGCAGGCAGTCTGCAAGCAAGAGAAAAAGCCCTGTATGCTTTCCCAAAGATAGAGTGTGACAGACTGCTGGGATTTGTTTTCTTTGTCTGTTTCTCTCCTGAAGATGCTTGTGCTTCTAAGTGAGGGAGGTGTGGTAGGTTTAATGCAAATGAGCTTCACAAAAACCATTTGATTTAGTGAGGGAGCTCATTAGCTAAAGCGAAGACTATAAAAGAAGAGTTGTCAAAGTGAGACATCTAAAGAGAACATAACGAGTTGTACTGCAAAGAATAGCTGGGTGGAATGAAAGGTACATATATAGTTCCTATGAAGGATTTATCTTACAAGTGCTGTTGATTCACGTGAAGAATTGAAAAGCTTCAAATTTGGAGGATAGAAAGACAAGATGAAAGGTGATGCTCAACACCATGATTGAGGGGCTGACTGCAAGACCACCTGCTTCTGGGAAGAACAAATGAAGGGCTGGGTACACTTGCTGATTACCTTTGCTAGCAATGGTACAGCATGCTGCAGTCCTTAAGAAAAGGGGCGTGAGGGGAAGAAAACACATTCTAGGGTCACAGTAAGAGAGTTCCAGCTGAGAGAAGCCTTTCATGATATTGGCAGTGTTCAAGGCCAGGTTGGACAGAGCCTTGGGTGACATGGCCTAGTGTGAGGCATCTTCCCCCTCATGGCAGGGGGGTTGGAACTGAATGATCTTAAGGTCCTTTCTGATCCAAACCATTCTATGATGCTATAATACCAAAAATGTTATGCACAATCCTGGTCAGCTGCCTTTAATAAAGCCGATCTGAAACTGGGATAGCTGGAAATTCAGTGGTGCAGGAAATCCTTTACAGCCCCATTTATGTCCCTGCCCACCAGCAGTGTGGTGGCCACTGTCACCTAACCAGCCTCCATCTATGAGATGCCTTCTGTGCAATTACTGGGCCACGGACTTGTTAAAGGCAAGAAGGATCTCTCCTCCCTGGGAGAGCCCCAGATTGTGTCCAAAAAAGTTTTTCAACTGCCTGGGAAATCTGTCCTGAAATTTAAGCAGGGAGGAATGTGAGGTGGAGACAGGGCCAAGGACACAGCTGGTAGACAGGAGAAAACGAGAGAGGGGAGGATGCTAACACAGGTGCTGGTGCATAACAAGTACTTTGCAAGGAGCTGTGATGGAGCTCATCCCCAGGCAGCAGTTTACAAGACACAGCAAGGCTGCGAGCACCGCACTGAGGGAGCGGAGCTCTGTAGGTGTTACTGTTCTGATTTAATAAGCTCTGGCTGCTCCCTGTGAACGTGCTGGCTCCCTTCGGAGGTGTCAGCTATGTAAGTGGGGCACCACTCCGGCCCCCGCTGTCAGCATCTCTCGAAGGTGAGAGAAAACCCGTACGAGCACCAGGTTTGCTGGCTTCAGAGGCGCAGGGCTGAGAGCAGCCAGCCTCGGAAATACTACCGAGCTGACACGTGGGGCTGCTCCTACGCTTGGCAGGGAGGGAAGGCTTAAAAGCATCATTTGTGAAGGAACAAAAAAGCAGCGTCTTTGTGCCAGTTGGATTGCAGGCAGAGAGGTGCAGCAGCGAAAACATGGTGGGATTTTTTTGGTGGGTTTGTCATCTTTCCAGCAGAGACTGGCTTATAATTGCTGTTTCTTGCTTTGCATTGTATTGTGTGGTAAAGAGTGGGTTGTTTCCTACAGTGCCCTGATGCGTAAATTGTGGAGCAGTAGGGTTTTAGTGAGATGTTTCTGAAGAGATGTAGGATGCTGGCAGTGAGGTGGGAAATGACCCCATTAAGTGAGGTGGTGCCTCCTTGCTGCTTGGATCCGCCTCATCCAGGGTCCAGGTGCTGCACATCCCAAATGCACCCCTCACCATGAAGCCCTGAGTGGTCCTTTTCCACCAGTGATGAAGGAGACTAGATGCCCAAATCACACATCACCCTGGAAGGTTTTGGAGACCTGGATGCTCCTCCATGGCTCAGGTAAGTACTTGGACAATTCCTGAGGTTCCCTCATTTCTACCTATTTTAGGAAAGAAAATATCCTAGTTTTTTTCCCTGACACTATGAGAATAAGCAGATGTGTGAGCTGGGCTTGTCGCCTCCCATCACCTGAGGAGATAAGGGACTGGATGGTGCAGAAGCCACAGTGGCTTCCTTGGCAGGGACGGCTGGGCAACAGCAGGGCCTTAAAAGCCATGGAAGATCTTATGATGGGATACTTCTTCCACTGGCTGATTGCTTTGCTGTGTCCCCCTCTGCTATTTGTCATGTGTAAACATATTTTAAGGAAAAATGAATTCCCAAGGCCCATATCCCACCATGCGTACTCAAACTGGTAAGCACTGCAAAAGGTAGGGGATTTAGATGGTTGGTATTGCACAGATCCTGTTTTCACATGCAGCAAAAGGCTTCCAGAAGGTGGAGGAAGATCTCATCATGTCTGACCACTTGTTTAGAAACCAGCTTTGGGTCCCATCAATGCCAAAGTCCCAGGACACATCTTCCAGCTCTAATTTACAGTTACAGTCATGCAAAGCTTTCTCTTGCAAGGTAAAAGTGGGCTAAAAGTAGCTGAGAGAGGGACTTCATGATAGATGACAGCAAGGAGAGCTTCTCCTACTTGCATAGCCCAGCTGTGGTGCTGCAGACGCTGCCTTACGTGGCAAGGGCCAAATGATTGGGATAATTGTTCTCCCAGCAACACACTGACTATGTACATTTAGGTTTCAATTAATTTGCTGGCTCTAAATGAACTGCCTCCTATTGCTTTCAGCAATCAAGTCTTGTTAATTGAATATAGCGTTTATCTTATCTCTAGGAGAAGGCTGGACAAAAGTAGGGCAACAAAACCCAGTGTGAAGGTAGCACCAAGTGAAAGAAGGAGGGGGGAAATGAAGCTGAGGAAGGAGAGCACCCGGGGTGGCCAAGGGAAAAAGTTCAGGCTTCTTTTTGTTTCTCAACAGCTTCAATGCTTTCAGGGTATCCTGACTGAGAAGGGGTTTTCTTTTCACTTGGACTAGTGTGGTCCTGCTTCCAGCTGGTTGTGCACTGTCAGTGGGGTTATGTGCTCAGGGGGACACTGACTTGTGCTGCAAGGACTCATGAACACGGGGTTTAGCCCCTCTGCTCTCTTTGATGCCCCAGTGCTGGCAGGGGCTGCTGGAGCATGATGAGCAGCTACCCCCCCCGCCTCGGTAAAGTAGAGCACAAGCAGTTGTGTTCAAGGCATCTCCTTGGGTACCGGGTGAACCCCAAGTCGTTGTTCATCTTCTCTTTGTTTTCACAGGGGTAGCCGTGCTCCTGGAGAAACAGTGGCCAAAATGTTAAAAGTGTCTTGAAAATCAAACAACCTCAAAAGCCTCCCTCCTGCTCCATTTCCCAAGGAAAGTCCTTTAAAAAGAACATCCCTGGCTGTGCTGCACTGTTTGAAGAATGATCCCAGTAAATCCTTAAGACATGAGATCTAGCACAGGTTTGTGTTTCCTTTTGCTTGTTTCTCCCTCTGATTATTTAAACCCTCTCTGTGAGTTTCCCACCAATAGAACCTAACGTTATCTCATAGGCACAGTTGTCATCTCATTAAAGGAAAATCAGAGAAACTGACTTTAATAAATTCTAACACCCTATGTGAAAAATCTGGCTATTAAAGTTTTCTGCCCCCGGACCTTTGCAAGCGACATGTGGCAAATCCCCTTCAGTCTTTAATAAGTGCGGCTCATCAAAGGATGGTAGCATGTAGGGGTAGGAGAGAAGGTAGCAGAAGGAAAGAAATAGGAGCATCAAGACTTAAAAGAGACTGAAAGACAAGAGGTGGCTCTCCAGTTTTCACTCTACTTCCAGAAACCTAGGACAGAATGAGCATCATTAGGAGACTGATAAACCCAGCTTGCTCTGGAGGGGAAGGTATGGAAAGGGAGGTGGGATGGAAAAGGGTCCAGGCAGCACTGGGGATGCATCATTTCACAGAGGCACTTGGAGAATAATATTTACGTTCTAAGTGCAGTTCTATGATGATTTTTGTTGTTGTTGCTGATTTCAAAAGGCAAAATGTTATTGAGAACAGCAAGCAGGTGGGTACCAAGCAAAGCCATGGACCAGGTTGGCTGCTCCTCTGTAGATCCTCTGGTAAACCATCTTAGAGAGAAATCTGGCATCAGGATGAATTCAACCTTTTCACCATCCACTGATGACAACCATCTGAGGGACAACTGCTCCTGGTGTTGCCTTTGAGAAGAAAGGGTTTGAGCTTTTCTCTGGATGAGGGATACAGGTGGATTTGATCATTGCTGAAGCTTGGTCAGTGGGAAAGTACTAACCAGGTGTTCAACTTCCCTGTAATCAGATGGGAACCTTTCAAGGAATCTTGGTCCTTCTACCTCCTTCTGAAACCTTAAACAGGTTTTCTGAGCTCTCAGTCACCTGATATTCCTGGTCAGGTACAACAGAGATGATCTTCACTCTCACTCCTTTATGGCTCATCTCAAAAGGGCATGAAGCAGCACTAATCTATTGGAAGAAAGGCAAAAAGTATCTCTGTTGTTCTTATGTTTATCAGAATCTAGGTGATGCTGATCTCTCTTTATCTGGGACTAAACTCTTTCTTTCCCTTTTCATCCCATTCCTTTATTATCTGGGCCTTCAAAAATGGCAAGAGATGGTGAATGAAGGAGATCTTACAAGGGAAATCACTGATTTTGTGTACAGGCAGGTGGAACATAAGCCACGATGATGGACTGGAACTCATTAACATAAGCATCCTCAGGTGGCTCGTAAGGTTCTTCCAGGAAAGGAATAGCCAACCAGGGACTATTGGTTTGATTGGATGGCAGTGAAGCTTCACATCAGGCCTGAAACACAGTTTGTGGAGCCAACAAAAGTTTGCTAGAAGACTGAGACAGGAGACTGTGGTGCACCTTAGCTTTTGCCCAGTACAAAAGCCAGGTGAGGGGAGCTGCAAGATGAAAATGGGCAATGTAGCAGGTGGAAGGATACAAGGAACTTGTTCTGGTCAGGCTGAAGAACCCAAAATGGTGCAGAGCAATTGGAAAAAGCATAGAGTCTCTACTTCTCTCCTAGCCACCTAGTGTCTGCTAACCCCATCTAACCCCAGCCTCTCACTTCCATTTGTGGCCCCATTTTTCAGGATTCCCCAGCAAATGCTGTCTTGAAGCAGCAGCTCACCCAAGGGGGACCATGCCAGGAGGATCTCTGCCTGCTTGGTGGCTGTCACTGGATGGCTTGGGTCCTTCCTGTGCCAAAAAATACTGGTTTAGGGAGAGCTTTTGTTTTGGCTTTGTGACTTCAGCCATTACTTGTCAGTTAGCAGACATGAGAGGACATTTGGCACCATTTGTACCATGTCCTGGCTTGAGACTTAGATGAGTGGTCTTCTCCAGCCCTCTCTCAGCACAAGCCTTTCCTTATCACAGCAACAGGCCTTCCTCCAGCCCCAGGACTCCAGTTCTGTGACTACAGCAGCGTTTAATTTCCAAGGCAATTTAGTTTGGGGCAAGAAGCAATCTCAGCATCCCCAGTCACTGTGCGCTGCTGCCTGCCTGCAGCACCCTGCATCAGAGCAGCCACTCTGCTAATGAGCTGCTGGGGGAAAACACTGCTGGGAGCCCCGGGCAGGCACAGGGGCCATAGACCATGGGAAGCTGAGGTGTTTGATGTCTGTCTTATTTATTTATTTAGCATCCACCGTCTCTGTGAGAGCCCCTTTCTGTGGAGGAGCGATAAGCCGCTCTCAGCTCCCGTGTGCCCACCCCTGCCGGCTCCATTCTCTGCCAGGCACCATCTCATTAGCATGCACCAAAAAAGCCCCTGCTTCCATTCCTGCCAGGTTGCCCTCCCTGCCCTGCCTCTGAAATGCTGCTGATGTGCCATGGAAACAGCCGACGGAGCTGCAAGCCTCAGTGGAGTGGGCAGGGGAGAGGGGAGAAGGATGCCCCTGGAACCCACAAAGCAGAGATGCAGCTCCATAGTTAAATGCCTCCTTCTCACAGCTGGGCTGGCCATGGTGAGGTATAGAAAGCAAGTTAAATATGTATAATTAAGTCAACTTGCCTTCACAGCGCTGATTTGCAGCTAAAGGTCAATGATGCATTTCTAAGGCTACACCGGGGGTGACTGAGGGCTGAGCCCAACAGGTCCCGTGCTTGGATCTTCTTCCCCCACATCACAGGTGGGAACAAATCCCTTGGCATGGATACTGCATGGGGGTTTGCACCTCTCTGTCTTGGTGTAGCTCATCCTCAGCTCTCGCCCTGCCATGTCCTCCTGCACAATGCTCCTCCAGCCCACACCAAAACCTCATCGGTCTGCCAGGGCTTGAGCAGCAACAGGGTGCTCCCATCATGGCAGAGCTCTGCCTGGTGATGCTTCCCCATCCCAAATGCCCACTTGCTCCACACTGTGATGCTCGCAGCTGTCCCATTCCTCCCAGCCCACTGTGACTGAGCAGCCAGGAGGGAGAGGTACTCTGCGGGGGGGGATGATCACTTTATAAAAGGGTTTGGTAGCACTTCCCATCAGAGCAGCAGGCACAAGGTGCTGCCAGAAGGGGAAAGCTGTTTATCCAGCAGTACCTAGCAGGGCAGGAGGATGCTATTGCCCAGGCAACAGCTCTGTTTGTCTCACCAGATACAAGTCAGGCAAGCTACAGCAGAGCCTTTTCCAGAGGCCAGGCCAGCACTGAGGGGACATTTGTTAACATGCATGGGCTTGTGAAGCACTGCACATGGGAACGCTGGAGCTCAGAAACATCGCTCCAGTTACTGAATTAACAGCAACCCTCTCATGTAATCAGGGCTCATGGCTGCATGCACAAGCCTTGTGCTGGGCTTCATCCCAGCTTGGATCTGCTGGTCAACACTGGGCAAACGGCCCCGCTTTCACAGTGCCTGGGAGCGGCGCCTTGGAAAGGGCTGGAGAGGGCACAGCTCCTCCTCAGAGAGCTATAATTAAGATTTGGAAGCTTCTGGTCTGCTTTGGCAATCCCAAGCTCTCCGCGTTGTGCCTGTGCCATTCACATCTCTCTCCTCCTGCTTTCTGGAGGATATTTATTATTATCTTTATTAACTACGTACTGCAATGCACTTGAAATAGGGAGGAGGGGGAAGGACCACCACAGGGAAGCCAAATGTTACATTTTGTACTTGTCAAAAGCAAGAAATCTTTCGTTTCACAAACTGTGAGCTGCATTACTAATTGCACAATTATTTTGTTCCATTGCGCTCGCAAAACAGAACTTGGAGTGCTTTCAGCAAATTCTGGTGTTGAGGAAATAGTGGTTTGGTTTTTTACAGAAGTACTAAATTAAGTGCTCTTCCTTTATGAGGATGACTTCTTGGGTTTCTAAGATATTTCTTCCCTAGCCCTTCTTAAGCAAAGCATGAATAATACGAATTAGCGTGGACCCTAAGAAAAGGAAGGATTGCTTCCTGCCCCCCTCCCTCCACCCCAGGAAGCATTTGAGCCCGTATCTGGAAGGCGCTGGGCTGCAGCAGGTCACTTGCTTCCTCTTGAAGGCTGCTCCCATGAAAGCCATATGATATCTTACATGTAAAATTCATCCTGTACCCTACAAAGGTGCCAATAAACCTCACAAATGGATACAGCTGGAGCAGCTCCTCTTCCCAGAGTAGGGTGGTACAGGTGCTCCAATAGTCCCATATGAAGCTTTGAGCAGTAGAAAAGAGGACAATGTGTTTGCACTCAGTGAGAGGAAGAGTGGCAGAGCTGGCATACAGCAGATGAGCTCCTTTCACAAGACGTGTGCAGACTGAAATATGCAAATAGTCCCAGAGAAGTGGATTTTGCAGGTCTTTAAATGTGGAGGTGACAAAAGTTCTCCTGAGGTAAGAGGTGGTATAGCCCCATCTGTGCAGTGCTGGGCTGCAATGTGTCCTTCTATGGCTGCTCTGTGCAAGCCCACCCTGTGTCCCTCTCCCCACCACTGCTTGGCCAGCCAAACGCAGTTTCATACAGCTATAAAACCTGAGCAACCTGGTCTAGTGGGAGGTGTCATGCCCATGGCAGGGAGATTAGAACTAGATGATCTTAAGGTCCTTTCCAACCCAAACCAGTCTGTGAGTCTATGACACTGAAAATGGCTCTATGGCTTTTTTTCTGTGTGTGTCTCCCTTGCCTCCCTCCCACCAGTACCATTACACATATAAAGACCCAGCTACTGGGGCAGTCAGGTCTTTGTTCCAGCTCTACCCTAGGCTTGGGCTGTACCTGGCAGCATGCGAGAACAGCATGGACGAGCGAGAGCAATCTTGCTCAGCTCAGCAGGTAAGCGCAGATGTTTGGAAAACCAGCCTCCTTGAGACCAGAAGAAAAATAAGCCTGTTTCTGTGAGATTGATCTGCAGGCACCGACCGAGCAATCAGCTGGACGTGTAGGAGAGCAGCAACAAACAGCAAATTAAAAGGTGTCAGCCCGCTGAGATTTCAGATGAATTAGGAAGTGAACCAGCGATGTCGCTGCGCTGTTCCTTTCAGCAGCTAAACCAGCTCCTTGCTTTCCTTTCCTGCAAGCCAGCCCATGGCTCCGCTGTGGTGGCAGTGGCCGTGTGCTGGTGGCTGGGTGAGATCTGATGCCAGAGCACCTCGTGGGGATGCTGTACCCACTCCTTGCAGTTCTGGGCTGGCAGCAGGCACCAGGCACCTTCAAGCAGAGTTGTTCCTCCTGCCAGCCAAAACTTTGACTTCCTGTCAATCACTTAGATTCTTACAGCAAGTTTGAAGCTCTTTCTGCTTGTCTTAGGAAGTTTTTAAGTACAGTTACCCAAAAACCAAATTATTGGTGTCCTTTGTGCTGGAGGAGAGCTGGGCAGGCTCTGCAGGGTGCTGTGGTCAGTTGTGATCACACACAGTGCTCCTTCTGCTGCACTGAAAATGAGATCCCCGCATCCACTAAGCAGCATCCCTGAGCAGCATCCCTGTTTACTCGTGCAGCCCAAAGGCAGATCTGGATTTTCCTTAATGCCTGCTAATTGTGGACATCACCTAATTGTGATTTTTCCTAATCTCTCCTCTCCTGACAGCAAGATATTCCTTGCTGTGCAACTGAAGAAGTGAGCTGTGTTCAGAAACAACCATTCCCATGGGAGGTCAGTGGGTCAGACAGCTTGAGTTGCCTTCACAGACTGTGATGGTTTGATGACAGATGTTTCCACCAATGCACAATATTTCAGTAACTGTTGTTGAGCTGCACTAAGGAGGATCTGAGCCCCCCATAAAAACTCTATATCCCTCAATGCTGACCTAACATATACTTTAAACTCTGATCCCAAGCAAATGATGCTCCTGATGCTTTCATCCACCCAAACTGCTATTGCTCCAATTGAAATGGAAAATCAAACATCTCTGGTGATCCTGAAAGCCCTTGGAATGAAAGATCACACATTCCAACAGCACAGAAGTACATCACTGAGGAGTGCAGATAGACAGCCAAATTCTGTTCAGGTAAAAACAGTTACTTGTGTGGTTTTGTCTTTTTCTGAAGTCAAAGAATTTATAAGGAGGCAAAATTTCACCTGACATTTTGAATACAGATTAATGAAGTCTCCTTTTCACTCCTTCTCCCATTCCCAGTGAGTAAAGGCAAAAGCTTCCCGTTTTCTCCTGCCACTTTTATTGTCGAAATCAATGTTCCTTTTTGGCTGGAATGAGTTAAACTACCTCCGAGAAACGACTGCTATAGCTGGATGTGCAAGACAGGCAGGATGAAGAGTCTGCAAACAAAGTGGAGGAGGGAGAATGCTTTCAAGTGTTTTAGAATTATTAAGATTTTTTCTTTTTTTTTTTAAATCCTGTTTCCATTTAACTTTTCACATTAAATTCATGACCGTGATGTGCAACCAGGTGCGGTAGCAACGCACAAAATCTTATTAAGAGGAGCGAATGAAGACGACGGGAGGATTTGGGATGGGAAAGGAGGGGCGTTGTGATGGAATTAGCACCTGCTGATTTTCAGCCTTTCTAACAACAAATTGCTTGTCAAGAAACTTGATGGGGACCACCTACCGTCAGCTAACCATGCCCTCGAGAAAACAGTGTGAATGCAAAACGCAATGGCTCACAGCAATCTCCAAAACTTCCTGCTCTTTGGGTTTCAATTTAGTTGCTGCAGCTTGGTGTCATTCAAGGTCCTTTCTGCTCCTCCCTTTCACTCGCTAATGCTAATTGCTCTGGTGTTTTTATAACCCTTGTTCAGACTTACATGCAGAAGAGTCTTGAGCAGTCTGGCTGGATTGAACTATTGTGTCTGCCTCTTTTCAGCCCTGCCAGTGATGCTCAATAAGAGCTAGATTTTAAGCAGGTTTGCTATTAGAACAGAAACAAGGCTCAGCTGATTACTGGTCTCACTTAGGGAAGTCTCTCAGCTGACACTGGTGCTAAAGCATTATCAGACACTTCATATGAATAGCTGTAGAAGCGAAAGTTGAGTGTCATCATTCTCACACAGAAGTCCCAGGCCCAGTGGGAAGTAACTTGTTAAAATTGCTCAGAAAAATAAATGACAAAGCAGAAATTTAACCTCCACCTGGGGATTATTTAAAATCCTCATGGCTGCCACAGAAACAGAAGGACCTGTACAGAGAAAAATACAGAGATGTGGGTACGCTTCAGGGTTTATTTTTCTATTACTTTTGTATGGTAAATAGGTGCATCTGCTCCCATGAGCTGCGCTGTATCTTGCAACTCCCTTGAACAATGAGTCACAAGAGAAGCCTTCCCTGGATCCCAGCACCACTCATCTTTGGAAAGGGAGGTAAGATGACAAATCATGACCTGAACCTAGGGTTGAATCTGGGTTTAAAACTACAATCAGGGATCCAGTAGAGCCCCCAGCTTGAGGTAGCTGGAGGTAGCAGCTCTTGAGTAAATGAGTTGTAATTGAAGGATTCCGAGATCCCAGTGTAAGCTCTGCTGAGCATCTCTGGGGCAACCTGAGTGTATCACCCCATTCCCAGCAAAACCTTGGAGACTCCCAGGGCAAAACCAGGGCTGAGACAGCCCAGGTCCCTGTGAGCACCTGGGAAGTCTAAACTCAGTCTAGCACAAGCTCAGAAGCCCAGCCAGCCTGAGCCTGCTCAGCAGCAGGATCTTTTCCATCACACAAGTAAGCGCCTCCTGTAGAAAACAGAGGAATGAAAGCTTATCTGTGAGACGTGTCGTCTCCCTGTGCCACCTTGAGCTCAGTGTTATCATGGAGCTGCCAGGGGACTCTGACCTTTGTGGGAAATGTTAAATCATTGCAGTTTTCATATTGTTTAATATTCCTCATTGATTAGTTCCCACCTCCCTGAAGGCAGGAGGATTTGACTGAGAGCCAGAGCTCAGCAGTACCCAATGCTGTGGGTGGTATTGAGCTTTGGAGGGAGAGAAAGCTGGCAAAATAAAACTCAGCAAATGACTTTCAAAAATAAAGACAGGACAACTAATAACTTTCAAGATTTCAGAACATCCATTCAGAATGGATGTTTTTTCCTGACCTGGACAAAAATCCTGCTAGCATTTTCATAAAGCTTTAACTCCCAGGGACAGACAAACATTGACAGCTTATTTCAGCTTCAAAGCACAGATTTCATTTGTTGCAGCTACAGGATATAACGTGGGCCTGGTTTTATCTTTTACCCAAGAATTAGATGTATTTGCTGTGACCACTCAAGTGTAGGCTTCTGGATGTACCAGCCATGTGTGCTCGCCAATGATGCTGGATGCCAGTGGCACAATGCTGTGTGCCAGCTCCCCACCTCTCATGGACAGGACTTCCGAGTCCAGCCTCGCGCCTGTTCATTTAGCACAAGCAGAGCTGCTACCAGGGAAAAGGCTGTCAGAAACAGGGCACAGAGCTCAGGGGAAGCAGTTTTTACTGAGTGGGTTCCAGCACGGCTCCCATGAGGATGTCCTACTTCTTTAGACCCAAGGCATCCATCCTTACATAAATCCACCCCTGTGCTAGACCTGCTGAATGAAACAGAGCTGCTGAGTAAAGAGAGGACCCTTCATTACAGCCTGCTTAATTGCCTCAGAGCTAGTTTTGAGGAACCATGAGCAGTAATATACCTCCTAATAGAATAGCCAAGAATAGCCATGTCTGGGCAGCTCTTGCTACTTGATTAATGTCATCTTGGCCCTGGCCTCTCTCTCCCAAAGCTCCTTCCACAAAGCCCTGACTTGCCTCTTTCCACTGAGTCATGCACAGCACAGATCCTTCCATTCCCAGCCTGTTTCTTCAGTCTTCTTTTCCTCCCTCTGTGTCCAGCCAACTGTATGTAGGTACGTGTTTATGAAGTCAGGTTTTGCATCGCCTAACAAGAATCCCACTAACAGCCTCCAAAGGGGATCTATTGCTCAGCACATCCTATGTCATGCTGGCTGGTCCACAGCTTTTGGCACTAGGAAGAGCCTGGTGCAGGGGCACGCACCACCCTCTTCAGCCCAGTCATTGCCTTCCAGGTCCCAAGCTCTGCGGGTCTCTGACACGTTCAAAGGGTTGTTATACCTCCCCAGCTTGCCTCCCTCTGCTGTGATGCTCATTAACAGGTCCTCCTGCCCACGAGGCTGCAAAATCACTGCTCTTACTCCACATATATCAGAGACATGGAGAGAAAAAGAGGAAAATGAAGAGGAAAACATAGAGCTGAAGAGTGGTCATTACTTTCGTTGTTTTAAGGGGTTTGTGCTATCCTCTGTCAGCTTAAGCGAGGTCAGCATAGTAATACCAGTAGGTAATGGAGTATTAAGAAGTAGCTTAGAATTAATCTCAGCTTTACTTATTTATTTTTCAGTACAGCAGTGCACCTCCTAGCTCCCTTATCTTTGTGGGTGCACCTGGAACTGTGAAAGCTTTAAATTTGCAAATCCAAAGCTTAACTGAGGTAAATAGTTTTGCTTCAAACACTCCAACATGGTAAAAAAACAGGGGGGAGAAGAAAAATAGTGCTCTATATTCGGCCTTTGGATTTGTTGGGTGTGCAGAAAAGGAAGTTTTGGGAGAGCTTATGGATTTGTATGGGAACTCAAAAGCTTGTGCCTGCTTAGCAGCCTTCACTGCAATGCACACAGGGAGAAGTTCTTGCTTGCCAGCATGAGCCCCAGCACTGCCTGTCCATCCATATTGAAGAGTCCTGCTGCAACTTGGGCATGGGGGATGTAGTGATTCATACTTACAAGGCCATGGAATGATAAGACAAAGGGAGTTGCTCTAAACTAAAAAAAAGTAGATTTAGGTTAGATATTAGGATGAAACTATTTACTTTGAGAGTGTTAAGACCCTGGCACAGGTTGCCCAGAGAAGCTGCGGCTGTGCCATCCCTGGCAGTGTTCAAGTCCATGTTGGACAGGGCTTGGAGCAACCTGCTCTAGTGGAAGGTATCCCTGCCCATGGCAGGGGGCTGGAACCGGATGAGCTTTAAGGTCTTTTCCAACCCAAATCATTCTAAGGTGATTCTATGATGGATTTCCCCCCAGCTGTACTCAATGCCTTTAAAAATTGATTTTAAGCATCTCTTTTCTCATCTCAGAATAAGACTTGACTTCCTCCTTCTGCAGTTATTTATTGAAGCTTTATGAAGTGTTCTGGAAGGAGAACCATTTTCTTCCTTCACTGCTGGGCCTGTCAAAACTCTAAAAACCCCACCTAACAGAATCAACTTCCTAGAAAAACAATAATGATGTCAGTGTGAGTGAGTGAGTGAGTGATGTCAGGGGTGGTAATGGAGAGAGCCTGGTAAATTGCCCCTGAAGGATCCCCATGGGTCTCTGCTCCAAAGGAGCCCACAAGAGGCCAGAGGCACCAGAGGGAACCGGCAGTGGAGGATACCCCACCAGCACAGATTTCCGTCCCACCACCACAGAGCTCTGACAGCACACGCCAGCTGAAGCCAGATGTTTGCATCAGCCTAACACCACCACCTACATCCCTTGCTGCAGAAACACATTCCAGCTGCACCGTCAGCAGTACTTCTGCCCTGCAGAATGTGCAGCCAGGAACACTAGTGAAGGGGCTGTGACCCTGTGGCTGGTTGGCAGCTTAAGCCATTTCCAAGAGGTAGACACAAAGGGAGACAAATCTTGTCTCTCTGATATAAATGTTTTCCAACCTATTTGGAGCACAACAGATGCAACCGATAATGTAGGGGGATTTACGGTTAAACCACCTGGTTTTAAGGTATCTTCTGGAGTTCAAGAGCCAGTTAATGTGCCAGTGGAGATCCATTTCCCAGCTTTTCTTCAGAAAGAAAGGACAAGGGTCCACGTGTTTTCTGCAGGCTCCAAAAGCAAGAAGCCAGAAAGGGCTTCCAATCTATTCATATTAATTCCATTTCTTTCCAGTCTTGACTTTTACAGCACTCCCTAGTCTGAGCTCCTCATTTTTCAGTGTTTGGGGCTAGGTGGCAGGTTTTCAGTTTCCATCAGTGCAGTAAAGAGGATGGTTACCTCCAGGTGCCTGAGAGCACCCAGAAGAGGCAGAGGAAGTCTGGAGGAGGGAGTGGGATGGTGCTGTCCTTGCAGCAGAGAGAATGAAGAGGGACAGCCATGCCACGATACAGCCCTACCTGCTGCTTTTCAATAATCACCCAATTTAGCTGGGTTTTTCTTCTCCCCTTCTCTCTACTTATTCACTATTGAGATTTATGGGGAGGAAGGTGCACAGCTGTATCTGAGCACTATAAACCTCTTGTGGCTGGTAAAAACTGACGAGCTATTCTTCCAGCTTGTTAGCAGTCAGGAAGATGGAAGGAAGTGGGAGGAATCCAGAGGGTGAGGTTTTCTAATGCCTCACTTGTCACTGCCGAATCCAGAGCTATTTATGGCGCAATTATCACCGCAGACAGACTCCTTTATCATCTAGCCAATATTCTGGGTAGAAATCCTATTGCAGCCCAGCCATTCCATACATCATCTGGGTGCAGGCAATGGCCAGGTGAAGAGGTTCTCTTGTGGAGAACACATCTGCAAGATGATGCTTGTCCCTGGCATCCCTGTCCAGCCTGTATTTACAAGCAGGGAGGAGACTGTCGTCCTTCTGCCCTTCCAGTGCAGTGGGAGGAGGTGAGGATAGTATAGGGCTTTTCTGCACAGCAATGCAAGGGGGACTTCCTATGGGAATCTGCTCCGGTTGGGCACAAGAGATGAGTTTTTACTTGTAACACAAACACAGAGCCAGCAACAAGTCTGATGAACCAAGGATGGCTCAGAGCAGCAGAGAACGGAGAGGGAGCTGCAGGAAAGTGATGGGAGGTGCGTTTTGAATCCCCTGTGGTTTCATAGAAGATCTACAAGTCAGGAGAGGGAGAATCAAGCACCTTACATCCTGGCCACGTCTCTGAAGAGCAATTTCCCTGGTCTCTGTATATCCCCACAGCTCTGGTGTACCCTCATTACCTCTTGCCTGGCACCTTTGCCAGCATCATCCTCAAGGAGTCACCTTGGGTGGGCCTGGCTCCTCTGCAGACCAAAATATGGATTTATGGTGTGTGTGTGTGTGTCCCCCCCCCCCAATGCCTTTTTCTTTAGGGAGGAAATTGCCCATTTCTCTTACTTTGTTCTGAAATCCCTCCTGAAGCTTGGCTGTGCTTCTCCCTGGGGCTACAAGGTCTCAGAGCAACCAAACCACTCCTCTGGCTGATTTAGGACACTACCCGAGCAGACTGGCTCGTGGACAACATCAGTTAAGCCAGTTTTCCTCTTAAATACCTATCTGGAAAAAGACTGTGGTGTAGATTCTCTGGTGTCAAATCAGGGTTGAGCATCCCCTTGCCCTCCCCATTGGCTGATGCGTTTCTCTGTTTCATTGCCCATTCTCACAGACCTCGTCAGAACCTCGATATATCTGGAAGTTGCTTCCCCTGTGTCAAACGTGGGTGGTACTGGGCAGCTGCTGGTGGGAACGAGGAAGAACACACGCAAGGCTGCTGAGTCACGCAGCCTAATTTTCCTGGAGGATCAGACTGAACTCCCACTCATGTCACTGTTTCCATTGCCAGGGCAGAGCTGAGATGCGCCCTGGTCTCCACTCCACCAGCTCCACTTTATCTTTCATTGCACAGATCTGGGGCTGCATTTATTAAGGGATGAGCCTTAATACTTGCAAGAAGTGAAATTCTTGAGGCACAAGGAGCTAAAACAACCATTCCTTGCACTGCCTGTTTACCTTCTAATTGTCACTGACTGCTGCCTTTGCACATTCCTGGGTGCTTGAAAAGGGGAGAGCAGATCTATGCCATGTAATTTAATACACCAAACATAGTGGCTTAATTGCAATCCCCATAAGCCAGCCACACAAAACTCTAAAGAAATTCAATTCATTTATTTCAATTTGCACAAGTCTCCTCTCAGACTGTAATTAATGGAGGGAAACAATGAAGGTAAACACGGCACAGCCGAGAGGGCTGTCCTTGCTAAAAGTCACATTTTGTTTTAATAATGTCATATTTATATAAGTTCTGTGTTTTTAACAAGTTCCCTATTTCCTTGACGTTTAATCAGTCTTGCCTGATCTGAATCGGTTTTGTGAAATCAGAATTCAATAGGGAAGCAGGAAGGACATGGCTGTTGGCACAGGTTTAGACAAGGGGCCACACTCTGTCTCCCAAGGGGGATGAGCAGGTCCCACTCCAACTGCTCCAGCAATGGCTTTGAGTCACTTTTTTCATCACTTGTCATTTGCCAGCTTTGAATACATCCCATGGGTGAGTTTTCTTGGAAGCGATGGCACATCTGTCTTCATCACTTTCCTTTAAAGAGCAGGAGCAATACGATCCGTCTTTCATTGCATCAACTGGTATTGCTAAAGGATAGGAAAAACCAGGTGCTGGTTTCCTCCTTTTTCTTCCCGCCTTCATTAACCTTAACATGTACTGTGTTCCTCTTCCATCTGAGCCTGGCTTTGCTGCAGAAGATCTGAGCTCAAACAATCCTACGTTGATTTTCCACTACCTCCTATACAGACTGGTCTAATTAGTTTGAAAATGTACCATTTGTTAAAGAAAGATGAGGCACAGCCTGACACCTGCTGTATTAGTTACTTGCCTTTTTAGCTGATTGCTTATCCACACTATTAGGTGAGGGAAGTTGTCACCAATGTCTTGTGTGTAAGACGCTGGATGGGAAGGGAGGAAATGATGCTGTTGGAAAGGTCAGGTTTCTGGACGATGGAACCAGGGCCAGTGCTAGTGCTGGTTTGCACCTCTCCAAGGATGTAAAAGCTATGTGCAGGATACATCCCAGCATCTACAGAGGTGGGGACTGGATGCAGTGGGAAGAAGGACACATTTGGACAGCGGTCCCCTGCCTATCAGAGACAGTGTTGGGTGATCCTGGGCAGCTTGTTGCCTTTTCCCACCCCTGGTTCTAGCCTGTAAAATCCAGAGAAGGATATAGATGTCCATCTGGAAAGCTCCGATGAGGAATGTTATATAAAGGCCAGAAGTCATTACTAAGTGTTGTTGGGATGCACATGGGAGGAGTGCACAAACAGATGGAAAAATACAGGGAGGAGATGAATCCAAGCAGCAGAAAACAAAGCATGGTCAGGACATCCCGTGCTGCAGGTTAGAGTGGATCATCTCCCCTCGAGTCTTGAGTACCACCAAGAAGCCTATACAGAGTTGCACTCATCTCCCCATAGCTCTGGCTGCTGATTTGGGGTGAAGCTGCCGTGCACACTGCAACAAAGTCTAGGGCAGGGAGGCTGCAGGTGCCCATAGCTGCCAGCCACAGCCATGCCAGCCTGCTCCACACGCAGCCTCTCTGCAGGCTCATGAAGAAGGACAAGGAGAAGCAGGAGCCCTTGGGGGTGAGGAAGTTGACAGGTCTTTCCCAAATGCCCCCAGCTGCTCATCCCAGCATCCAAGGGGCTGCCTTCACAAGGGGTCATGGGATGCTGTTCTGTTCCAGCTGTGTGCTGGGACAAGGGGTTGCTTCCTCTCCCACCTTTGAACTGAGGGCCATGCCCAGCAGGGTGGCTGAAGAGCAATAAGGAGGGGGACACCCCCAGCTGCCCTAGTCCCCTATTCCAGTCCCAAAAAGCCAATCAAGACCTTGTTGTCCTGAATGGAGAGGATTCCCCAGCACAGACCCTGTGCGTGATTGGGTAAATCAAAGTGGTTTCAAGTGACAAGGGTCCCCAGCTTCACTTCTGTGCTCTGGGCAGCCTGGCTGAGGCCAGCAGGGCTGCTTTTGGGGCTAGGGGTGAGAAAAGTATGGCCAAGGCTCTGGTAAAGGCTGATGCTGCGCATCCCCTCGCCTCTGCCTTCCTTCTCGCCTGCACTCAGCCTCTTCCTGACATCTAGTGGGAGCAGGGCAGCACGGCAAAGGGATCTGGTGCCAGATCCGGACTCCAGGAGAGCTGTCCTGGCAGGACACCTCTGTGCGCAGGGTTGAAGACCATCCCCTCTCCATCCAGGGCCACCCCTGTGCGCAGGGTTGAAGACCATCCCCTCTCCATCCAGGGCCACCCTCTCATTTTAGAGCCCTTGCATGCATTGTTACTCATCCCTAATGCTAGCTGCCAAATGTAAACCTGCTCCCAACTTGCAGCCCTCTCTGCCCATGGCTGCAAAGACAGAGCAGGGACAAGACACCCTCCACACCATTTGAGGGATGGACAGCCTCCAGGGTCATCCCACACTGGTCAGAGTGTATGCCAGGCTGGTCTCTGTGCTCCCATCCTTCTCCAAAGCCTTTAGCCACAATGATGGGCAGGAGCTAGTCCCTCCTGCCTTGTTTTACACGCTCACTTTCTGAGAGCAAAACCACCTCATTATTTTGCTTTGTTGCACCTACCTTTGCTGGGCTGCGTTCACTGTGTCTATCTCGCTGTCTGAAGGCCAGGGTGTCACCTCTCCACGTATCCCCAGATCTCCCTGGTGGGGCCTAAGCACTTTCATCAATGAGCAGTTAAAAGTTAAAAACCTGCAATAAACCATCACCAGCAGCACCAAAAAAAAAGTCTTTTATTTCAGTGATCAGGAAGAAAATTTAATTCAAAGAACAGCGATATTAATACAAACCCCAAAGGCGCTACAAGCAAACTGCAGTGATTTGCACAAGTCCCTTCCCTTCTTCACAGGCAGATGTGGCTCTGGTCCCCAGTGTGGACACTGTGTAGACCCACACTTCTCCCCTGCATCCCTAATGCCACCCCCTTGCTGGAGGAACCCACAGAAGCCCAGGGAGCTCCCACAAGTGGGGAAAAAGTAAGTGAGGTGCTTGGGATGGGGGGAGCCACTGGGTGAGCTCACACTGAAGCCACAGCATAGAAAGGCACTTCCCAAATGCCAAAGGCACCCTGCCACCTCCATGTACCTGCCCAGGACTCCAAGGCATCCCTCCATGCCAAGCCCCATCCAACATCCTGGAGATACAGCCTGTTGGGGGAATCATGGTGCCCCAGAGATAGAGGCAAAGTAGAGGAGGACATGGCTTAAAGATAGAGGAGCAAATCCAGCTTTGAATCGCCCTCAGCAGCCTTGTGCTCACTATCGTCCCTGCGGAGCTCTGGTACCCGACTGTTGCTCTGGGGAGGCACTTTACTGGAAAGAAGGGAATAACACATCTTGTTCCTGGAGAGAACAGGACAGGGAAAGGTGGTGGCAGTGAACAGAGACCTCCAGAGCTGTGTCCAGAGCCTCCTGCCCCAGCAACACATGCAGTAAGGACCATTGTAGTCACAGCCTGATTTTCTCTCCCACACATAGGTCCAACAACACACTGAGTTCCTAGATGGGGTGTGGAGCTCTTGAGAGAAGCAGGGATAAAGTTCTGGAAGCAGTGTTAATCCAATGACCGAGTGGATGTCATTCCTAAAATTCAACCCAAAACCACTGAAATTACAGATGTGAGACAAAAATCTCAGACCTTCAGGATTTCCATGGAGGAAAGCCCGGTCTGTCCAGGGGTATAATCTTCCCTATGGTTTAAGACAAGAAGACAGGCACTTGCAGACAGGCACTTTCTCCCCTGACAAGGTGCTCAGTCTCAAGTCACTGGTCGTGGTCTATGCCCTTTCCCTGCCTCTCCAGAGGTTCAGCTCCCTTTAACTTCACTCTGTGCTCTTTTGGGGTATCCTGAACTGTTCTGGGTCCCAAGTGCAAGGATTTGGCCTCATCTCAGATCCTGACTTCTCCTGAGGAGGCAGAAACTTTACAAGAAACACTGAACACAGGGAAAACTGCAGCAGTCAAGGAGCAGAAAGCCTCACAAAATCACTGCCAGGCTGAACTCCCTCGTGTCATAGGCTCCTTCCAGCCCATGGGTCCAAATCTGGAAACTGAACTCAGCCAGGCTTGGGAACAGCAGCCTTTAGGTGGGGGAAAAAGCACCAATGCTGCCAAATTATCCCCCTTCCCACAGCACTTCACAGCAGTGGAGCTGGCAGTCAGAGAAGCGGCCAGGAGCCTCCAGCACGGCTCCAGGGCCAGCAAACTCAGCACAGCAAACATGGCACAGCACCAAGCAGAGCAGTGGGAAGGGAATGCCCAGACCCAGATACATTTGGAAAGCAGCATCTCCTTGCTATGTGCCATGGAGGTGGGCAAGAGCAGGACTATGAGTTTCAGATGGTTTAATTTAACCTTTCTTCTTGTTTAAATAGAAATTAAGTCAAAGTTGTAAGCGGTGGCACGAGAAAGCTGTCACGACATCTCTGCCTTCTGGTGCCACCTCTCCCAAGCCTCTAAATCTGCTACATGGAGCTGGACCAGCTATCAAAAACCCCTATGTTGTCCTTCAAAGGAGAGCCAAAACTGAGGCGATCCTGGCACTCAGTCCTCCGCCCTAAGGACAATCCTTAGCACCAAATCAGCTCTAGAAGTGATTTTAGTTCCTAAGACACAACCCATCTTTCCATCCCAGTCCCCACTTTGGCAGCATGGCACTGCCACACACCAAGCAGCTCCTGGAGGCAGCGTGGACAGTGCAGTGTCACTATAGTGCAGCATCACTGCTGATGCAGCACCAGCCCCACTGAGCCAGGCAGAGGGTGCCCAGCTCATCACCAAGGTCACTTTTGGAGGGGTTCAACCACACTTAAAGACATAAGAATCCCTTGGGGGGCTCTCCTAGAGCCAGGGGGGCTCAGACATGGCCCCGGGGGCTGCGTTCGGGAGGCTGCTGCAGCAGCATGGCCAGGATGTGCTGCAGCTGCATGAGGCGGGCGCGCAGGGATGTGGTTGAGAAGAGGTTCAGCTGGTAGGACTGGTCAAGGGGCAGGATGGAGATGAGCCACCAGCACCACGTCGGGCCATCTGCTGAAGCCTGGAAGAGAGAGAAGGAGAGAGAAGGAGAGAGCCTCGCATCAGGAATTGCAAGGTGGATGCATGGACTTTGGGCAGCATCGCTGATGGAAAACAGTTGCTCATCAGGATAGGAGTGTCAGCTTTAGCTCAGGTATTCCTCCAAACAGCTCCATTGTCTAACCAGGCTCAAAACTGCTGGATAAACCAATTCAATTTCCAGACAAGCATTCCCCAGGGAGTCTCCAGACACAGAAGTAACCAGGAAAAAGTCTATACTAAAGAGAGAACAAAATATCTTGTGCATTTCCTTGTTTAAAGCAATGCTTTTTGGAAGCACAGGCTGAATCCTGCATAGCTGGTGTCTTTTGGGGTGTTTGCCATATCATCACTCAGCAACGCGAAGTGCAGGCCAGAAAACTGTCCAGTGCTTTTGTAAACTAGCTTTCTTAAAACCTGAGCCAAATCAACAGGGAAACGCTCCACTCAGATGAAGGAGGAAGAGCTGTTTTGTTATTTTGGGCACAGCATTGATCTGACTGCTGGCCAGGACAGTCTTAGCCTGGGACAAGCCGGCAAGAGATATTTGTGATGATCCAGACAGGTAACACTTTCTTAAAGGAGTGAAAACTGAATTTAGGTTGTTTTTTTTCCTCTCCAAAATCTGAATTTGTCAGAGCAATTTAATAAGCAAACTGCACCCTGTCTTCATAGTTCCTCACCTCTGGCCAGCCATGGCTGTCTCAAAGGAACACAGTGAGAAAGGAGAAAGCAGATTTGCTGAGCTGTGGGGTTTCTTTGCCTGTTTGTTTGGTGTTTTTACCCAAGTGTTTTCAAATCCAAACAGTTCAGTTTCTCAGTTCTCATTAGGAAAAGACCCTGGGAAAGCTTTTAAAACTCAGTGCCTGGTTTCCAAGAGAAGTTTAAACCCATAAAGAAACATTAAACAGTTTGAACAAACAAGCCCTACATCTCTCTGAGTGAGATGCTGTAACTGGTAGCGGGAGTGAAAAAAAGGGTTTGTTTTGCTCATCTTACAATAGAATCATGGAATGGTTTGGTTTGGAAGGGAACTTGAAGCTCATCCAGTTCTAACCCCCTGCCATGGGCAGGAACACCTTCCACTAGAGCAGGTTGCTCCAATCCCTGCCCAACCTGGCCTTGAACACTGCCAGGGATGGAGCATCCACCACTTCTCTGGGCAACCTATGCAAGTGTCTCACCACCCTCACAGGGAAGGACTTTTATCCTAATGTCTAATCTCAGTCTCCTTCTGTCAGTTTAAAGCCATTGTCCTGTCACTATATGCCCTTGTAAAAAGTCCCTCTCAACGTTTCTTGTATCTTGTTGGCTAACCGAGAAAGGAAGCAGAGTAATTGGCGCAGGAACCTGCTTCAGAGGCTTTCATGCTACCCGCTCTATTTAGCGCATCCCTTCCCTTGGGGCATTACCTGGATATCCTCCTCCTTCTCCGGCAGCGGTCCATGCTGCATCAAAATGTGCCTTGAGGCAAGGTCTTGGTGTTCACAGAACTGCTGAGCCAAGCGGTAGGTGCTTTCGTGCAGGCACTGCAGCTCCTGCAGCTCCTCCCCAGCCACCTGCATGGAGGGAAGAGGAGAAGGTGTCCATGGGGATGCTCTTTGCCACCGCAGCAGTGGCTTTTGCCCTGGCCCTGCCCTCACCTTCCTGTCCTCCAGGTACTCAATGTCAGCAGTGTTGTAGCCGTCCCTGTGCCCGCGGCTCAGCACCCGGAACCGCCGCCGGCCGATGGTGTCCACCAAGGACCTGCCATCCGCCAGCAGCTCTATCTGCCGTATCTCCAACATGCAGCCATAGTCAGCAAAACTGGAGGGAGACAGGGAGAGAAAAGAGGGGTGAACTGGGGTACCAGTGGTGAGAGGGATGCTCTACTGAAGGCACCACGTTCAAAGGAGGAAAAAACCCAAGAACTAGCTGGGAGGAGAGGGAAATTCTGGAGTTACCACTTGCTGCTAAAAGGGCAGGGAATAGTGAGCGTACTGCCTGCACTCCCTTGGATTTGCCATCTAGCAAAATGACTGAAATCCTCATACTGACTTGATGCACTGTGGTCTTGACTATACCACCCCTTGCAAAGACATCTTCCCAAAGCCCAGAAAATGTTATTCATCTCATTTCATTTGAACAGGACTGTAGCGCAGGGAGGATATGGCATGTAAATACATGTATTTAACAGAGTATTTGGGTTAGGAGTCTGGAGACTGAACCCATCCAAGACCTGGATGCCATATGGAACATAATGGCCACACTGCACCAAGCAAAAGCTCGTTTAACCCAATGTCCTCTCACAGTTCGTTAAGGGCAAAGTATGAGAAATGTGGTAGTTTTCAAGTGCTCACTAAGAGGAGCCGAAGGTCACAGCCAGGGAACCGTGCAGCTGAGACATCTTGAGACAGAAGCTGTTCCTACACCACTGTATTTAACAGCAAGTGCTGGTTATGCCCAGTTCCAGGACTAGACCCACTCCTTGTCATGGCTGTGATGATGCTGGCAGGCAGCAAGTCCCGTTTTACTCTGTGGCGAATGCACAACCTCCCTGCTGGGTTTATCAGTGGGGTGCAGTGGGATAGGATCATGGCTCCTTCTCTTTGAACCCCTTGGGATTTTAGATACCTGGGGCTGGGGCAGAGAGGGGTAAATCAGCCAGGGCAGAAGGAAGGGCCTTGCCCCAGAGCTCACCTTTTCCCATGCTCATATATACACATCCCGAACCTCCTCGTGCCGGTCTCCTGGCACCGCCGGATCATGAGGCGGTAGCGAGGCTCAAAGACGTGCAGAGGGCAGGCAATGCCGGGGAAGGACATCGTGCACACAAAGATGGGGATGTTCTTGGTCAGGCTGAGGGACAGGGGGAGAGATCACTGTGAAAGCTCCTGGAGTAAATCCCATCCCAAGGCCTGCTCCCACAAACCAGATGTGTCCTTTGCCCCAGGAAGTGATTCTCTGGGGCAGAGCAACACCAAGGCTTCCACTTGGCTTACCAAGAACCCAAGGACAAACTCTGCCCACAAAAAAGCTCCTTGCAGAGATGCTCCCTCATCCCCAGGTGCCCCATGGAGCACATCTGCATCCACCCAACCCTGCTGTGATGTGGTCCTAGAAGTGGGACAGACATCACTTGAGCAGAACCAAGCCAAAGCAATGGTATGTGGTGAGGACAGACCCCTCAGGCCCCTGTGCATGCACGCACATGCACAGTGGAGCAGATCCCTACTTACTTGGAGAGCTCTGCCATCTCAGCCCAGTGCAGGTCCCTGCGCTCAGCCAGCTCAGAGGGGAAGGTGGCCAGTATGATGTCCTGCAGCAGCACGGTGGGGCTGTAGCTTCCAGCCTTCAGGTACTAAAGGAAATGAGACCCAGAAATAGATTGGAGAAGAGCAGGGGGGGGGGAGCCCTGAGGCTGAATCACACTCACTTTTATTAGAGCTGAGGGTAATTTTAGATCAGAGAAAATCAGGGACTTTCGGTGGATGTCAAGCCATCAAGCAGGGCAGGATGTCAGCTCCACCGAGACCCCCAGACAAAGCTCAGACCTAGGGCCTATCCAATGCAGTGTCCTGTCTCTGACAGTGATGCAGTCCTTGTATGACAGCCTAATTTCCCTGATGATCTCATTCGAATCCCTGTTCATTAAAGATTAAATCAAATCTCCAGGCCATCAGGTTTTCCATCCATTTACATTTTTAAAAGTAATTAGCAGTCACTTCTTTCCTTCTGTCTTTCTCCCTCTACTTCTCTGCCCTGTTCACAATCTCACTAAATCACTGCTGCATCTTCTGGAAATTAATCTCTTGGTCTTAATTACCAACAGTCTAGTTATTCCCATGTGAGTGGAGCTGATACCTCTGTGCCAGGGAGCTGCCAACATAAGAGCATTGCTCCTTCCCACCCCAGTCCTGGCTCTCCCTGGGGCTCCATCCCACAGGACACATGGCCTCACCTCTCTCAGGCTCTGTTTGCAGAGGGGGCAGTTGGGCCGGTGGTCCAGGCAGCGCTCGAGGCACTCCTTGCAGAAGGTGTGCCCACACGGCGTCGTCACCGGCTCAAAGAACATCCTGCAAAGGGACCAGGGTCAGTGGACCACAGAGAGGACACGGGGCAAAGAGCGCAGGTAAAGCCCAGCAGAGAGAGGCTTCACAGAGCCTCTCTTCACAGGGCTGGGTGCCCTCAAAGCTGTCGTTCCCCATGCCTGGCTCAGCACCCTGCTTTGGAAACCCCGGCTGGTCTCAGCCCCATGATGCAGGGGTCCCACTGAGTGCTCAGGGACTTGAGAAGCCCAGGCTGGTGTTGCACGGGTAGAGCAGGACAGAGTGGGCAAAGCTGTGGGTGCAGCGTCTGGCTACCCCCAGCTTCGTGCCTGCATCTTCTTGGATTCATCTTGCTGAAAGCAAGAGATTTTGCTTCCAGCGGGAACAAGACATTTCCCATCTCCCCTCCTACCTTTCCAAGGGAAATTTGCTGCCTTCACCAGCCCTCTCCACTAAAGACAGTGATACTGCAGGGATGCAACACCATGAAAGCTATCTCACATTGTGTTTTCCAAGCTCTGGCAGCCCATGGTTATGAAACTCACCTTCACTACAGTTGCATTGGCTAAGCTTTGCTTGTAGCTCCTGTTAATTAAGTGTAAAGGTTGCTACCTGGCTTATTCCTTTAATTAGCAGTCTGGGCTCAGACTGTGGGACTTGCACAATAATAAAAGATGAGTTCCAGGGCTGAGCACTGCTTCCCCTCCCTGCAGGGTCCCCATGGAACTCATCACTACAGACATAGCACTCCCTTCTGCAGTTCCCCAGACACACAGTGATGTGCAGCTCAAAAAGCAGTGATGGGAAAGTGCCTCCTTCTCCCCTGCCCCGAGAGCAGAGCCAGCAGCAAGCTCTCAGGTTGCTCACAGGTAGCTCCAGGATCAGAAGTGAAATGAAGGTCTTGGGAAAGCCGTGCACAGCACTGAGTCCTGATCCTTCCTCAACACTGGTTCCCTGTTCTCAGAAGAGACCTAAATTCACCTAATGCAGATCAGATACAGCTTTGATCTCTCTCTCTGCTGTGCCATTCCCCCCATGCCGTGCCCAGACCTGGAAAAAAGCTGCCATACAGGAGACCTTGACCGCCTTGCACATCCAATGATGCAACATCCAGCCTCTGCCAGCAGGCACTTGCACAACTGCTTGAGGTCCTGGGTCATGCCAGAAATAACAGCCTGGTTTGAGCATGCCCTGTGGCAGCACCCAGGCCTGAGTCAGCAGACAGACACTGGCCCTAACCTGTCCCCTTTTCCACCTCCAGCAGGCACATCGCTGGGAAATGCTCCTCTTTGGGTTTGTAACATCCCCATCATGGACGGTATTTCCCTGGGGCAACACCTTTTTGTTCCAGCTTCCATTTACAAAGGGCAACCATCACCTTCAGTCTTTGACCTCACTGAACATCCCCACCTCCACACCAAAGTCTCAAGCAATACAGACCTAAAGATGCTGCACCCTGAGACAGGGCAATCTGAGCTCTTACAGCCTGGCAAGGCAAAGCATGCCCGTCTCCCCCTCTTATCTCTATTGAAACATGTGTTTCAGCAGTACTGGGGATTGAGTTTGCTATTAAGATGTGAAGACAGATCCACTCCAGTAGGTGCTAATTCATCATCCTAAAAGCTCTTCTGCTGGAGAACCCACCGCATGCAGAGGGAGCACTCCACGTCAGATACATTCAGCAGCTCCCAGCAGGGCTGGGTTATTTCTTCTGCTGTTGTTTCTTCTTTGTTATCTAGCATCAAAAGAGAAGGAAAGAGAAGATTTCAATACTGAAAATTAATCTTTGCTTTCTGATCTTGTCCTAAGGTGTGAGTAGTTAACTGCCACACAAAGTAAAGTTAAAAACAAAACTGCCAAAACATAGCATAAATCCCTCTATTTAACCCACCTGGGTTCATCCATAACTCTTACATCACTGGGTCTCATAGTACTTGGAAGAGGAAGGTGGTGTCTCCCTACCCCTTTTTACAGGCAGGGAAACTGAGGCACTGGGAGGTGAAGTAGCCTAAGAAACTCCCAGATGGATGTCTCTGGAGACCTGCCATGAGTCACCACCACCACTTTATGCAAAGCCAGGTATGTGGCAACCATCTGGCTGGAAGCTGATGGCACATTCATATCAATGGAGGTGCCACTTCCCATAATGCACATTCCTCACAAGGGAATTTAATCTGAATCTGAACCCAACAAAACCCATGAGAACCAGAAGAAGCCTTTCCCCGACTCCACACAGGGAACAAGTGACAGCTGGCTTTAGCAAGAACTGTTCGCCAAGCTAGACTCAGAAGTTTGTTCAACACAGGATCCTCCTCACATTCATGAAGAGCAGTAATTGTGCTGACCATAGCTACCCCATTGTGTGCCCTGGGATGTCAGCTCACTGAGCTGGTTCACAGCACAAACACTAAGCTTTCAATGCCAAAATGGCTTTTAAACAAGTATTTTGCATGAGATGAGATTTTGGTACCTTTGATGACACTCACCCACCAACCACTGGCCCTGCCTCTCTGCTGAAGTCTCCAGTTCTTGTTGTTGCCCCAGCTGGGAAAGGGTGGCTGTCCCCTGGCTGTGCTCAGACTGAGCATCCCCTTTGCCATCTGTTGGCTCTCCCTCCTGAGCCTAGGCACAACAAAGATGAAATTGAGTCCATTAAAAATGATGGTTTGGGGTTTTATTTCCTGACTGCAGTGTGACTTGGGTGTTCAAACATGAGAATCTAAACTCTTAGCAGAAGTATTGCAGACTAAAACTGGGAGAAGAATGGAGACAGAAAGCACCTCTTCTGTTTCCCCAGTCCCCACAGGACCAGCTCCAACGGTGTCTTTGCTCTCCCACCTTCCACTACTTGCAGCTTCTCATCCCAACATGCATCCACTTGCACGTGGCTGTGGTCCTGCACAGCCTCTCCTTATCACACCTCCTTTTCCATCATTAGAAAATCCCAATCTGAGATGTCCCAGAGGGACATTAAGTCCCATCGCAGACTGAGATCATTGCAGGCTCTCTTACCTGAGCTTCTACAGAAGACAGGAGCACAGGGCTCCCTCCATCGACCTGGGGACCAGTTGAGCCCTGATGAGCATCACCCAAGCGTGCAGCAGCCATGTGTGCCTGGGGAGCATCCTCCTGCATTAGGATCTGCAAGGAAAAAGCAGGGCTCAGGGAGTGCTGGGAGAAGGAAGCAGGGAGGTGGATGTGCTGCCAGGCTCTGTCTTTCCCCAAAGCAGCCTCCTGCTCACCACAGGACACGTCAGGGTTTCCTGTTTCAGCGCTGGCTGAGCTCTGTGTCAAAAAAAATGCCTTGGCAGAACATAAGGAAGAAAGCAGCACAAGGCAGTGAATAAAATGGTGTATGGGGTTGGAACTAGATGATCTTAAGGTCCTTTCCAACCCTAACTATTCTATGATTCTATGATTATAAGGGCTGGGAGCCGTGTTCTCCATCACTCACAGACAGCAGGAAGGGAGTGAGCTGTGGGGGTACAAGGTCATTCCTCATTCCCCTGTCCTTTTCCTGCTGGAGGGCAAGAGTCCGCTCATGGCATGAAGCCCCCATGCTGGGGATACTGCCAGAGGCCACACCAGTGATGGTGATTTTGGTACATAGGTGGTGCTGGCCTGAAATCATCTGCAGGAAAGACGCTGGCTCTGCACTGGCAGCCTTTGGCTGGTGCTTTGCCTTGGGTGACTACTGAGGCTACCTCAAAGCCCACCTCGTGCCATGTGTCAGCATCTACACCCTGCTAAACCTGAGACTTGAAGGTACAGACTGACGAAGGGGAGTTTTCATGGGTGAACCTGAAACTGGAGCACTGGGAAGGTTCTTGGACCAGGACCCGATGTCCCTTGATCCCACCCAGAGCAGCACGACCATGACTGACGTGAGTCCTTCAGAGGACATGGGTGATGTAAGGGCACAGGACCCCACCACAGTACTACTCACCTTCTCCATCTCTTTCCGAGAAGGCTGGAAATGGGGATTGAGTGCCAGGCAGTGTTCCCATGCCTGCAGGGCTTCAGCTCTCTGCCCCATCTCCAGAAGCACCTTCCCTTTCCTGAAGAAACCCTACAGAGCAGAGAAAACCTGTGGTGACGATGAGACAGTGACCAGCTAAGCACATACCCCTTCAGCCCTGAGGGAATCTCCCTCCAGCCTCCTCCCATCCTGAGCCAAAGCACCAGGACACACTGCTGCTCCCATGCTCAGACTTGTCTAAAAATTACAGGAACCTGTAAAATGGGACTCTCCCAAAGCGCAGCAGTTGCAAAAGCTAAGCAAACAAACCCTACAGTGACCTACAGAGGGAAGCAAGGGCTCTGCCTTTGAAGATGCAAAACAATTACCAACAAGTGCTTCACATAACAGCAAATGAGTTCCCAGGGCTGATTTCTCTTTTGTTCAGCACTTCCTCGAGTCCCAGCTGCAATCCTATGCACCAGCATAGATGTGTGCTCTGTGAGCAAGGGTGGGCATGGCCCCAGACCTGGATTTGCAACATGATGGGTCTGGCAAGTGTGTTTCTGAGCAGGGTGAATCCAACGGCTTGAATTCAGGAAAGGGGCAAACTGCTCCCATACAGTAAGATTTGGCTCCACGTGCAGCCAGTCAAAGGGATCTTCTCTCTGCTCACCTCATGGTCTCCAGGCTCAGCCCTGCACACAGCATCCAGGTCCTCCAGTGCCTGCGTGTGCTGCCCCAGTGCTGCAAATGCTTCTGCCCGGCACAGCCGCAGGGAGCTGGCATCTGGGGCTGGAAAGAGAAAAGTTATCACTCATGGGGAATCCGTCATGAGGCAGCAGGGCTGGAGATGCCACCGTGGTGTTACAACCCCTGCCTCACACTGAGCACAGCCAGCTCCTGCGCTCTTCTTTGGCAGGAGTCACTGCCCTCATAAGGCTCTGCAAGGAAGTTGTTTCCCCTTAATATAAGTTTTAAACTCTTTAAGGCTCTTCCCTTTGTTTTTCCCCATCTCACCCAAACACCGTCAGCCAAGGGGCCCCACCACTGCCTTGGGGCTCAGCCATGCTGGGATCTGGGCTCTCATCCATCCTTTTGGGATGCAGCAAAATGCCATACATGTAATCCTTACAGGGGCTGTTGCCACAGGAGGCTTTACAATGTGATTCACCCAGCAGAGCCACAATAACACATTATCGAACAAGCCTGCAATTACCAAGACCTGAATTCCCACAACTCCAGGGAGCTCTCCTGGACCCACCTGGATGTAATCCCAGGGCAGAGGAGAGAAAGTAGAAGAGTTCAAGGATCTGCTCCCACCACATGATTTGTGTTTTCCAAGAAAAGGCTGAGACTTCCAAGAATGAAGGAAGGGAACTGAGCATCCAGTTCCTCATCGGTGAGATGTCACTGATGAGATCTTAGTGGTGGTGACATGACCACGACAACCCAACTGTCACAGTGCTGGGCACCCAACATGCTCCTGACTGCTCCTAAGTAACAGGCATTGAGACCTTCTTGTCTCCTGCTTCAGAGAAACCCCATAAAGACCTTACTTCCTATCAGCAATGCCAGGAGGGGAATTGAAGTGGGGGATATCGGGGAGTACAAGCAAGCAGCACCACAAAAGCCCACATGGAGTAACCAGGTGTGGTAATGTTTGTGGGTTTGAACTGCAGAGATTCCCAGACCCACCCCATTATATCACAGCTTGCCACGGAGGTGACCTACATCCAGTGCTGTGCTGGCTTTTCAGCTAAGGCAATGGGGCTGTGCACCCAGTCCTGCCCATACCACTGCCTGCATCCACTGTCACCATTCCCAGGCACCTACCATGTCTTATCATGGAGGAGGAAGATCTCCCATGGCTATTGCCTCCTCATCCTCTATGCTCAGCATGGAGCATGGGGAGACCTTGGTCTCTGCCTGATGCCACCATAACCCAAACAGCATCTGCACCAGGACTGCACTGGTCACACTGATCTGTGCAGCAGAGCAACACCTGATCCCTCAGAGCTTATCTTCATTTATAATGTTAGCTGGGACCTTATGGGTCAGGTCAGAAAATGTGGGAACTCGCTGCTCAGTATCCTGTCCCAAACACACATCTAGAGATGAAATATTCCAGCCTCTAATAACAGGAAGGGATGAACAAATGGGTACAAACTCTAGAGGCTTATTTTCCATGTGGGCAAACCCATGCTATATGGACAATAAAGCAACTGATTTGGCAAAAAAAAGATGTGTAAACGGGGTCTATGAATTCTGCATTTCTCTTCTGCTGCAGCTGGTTTTGATCTATGATATCATTAGACATTAGGGACGTAAGCCAGCTGGCAGCCCAGGCAGCTGATGAGTGACTGATAGCACTCGCCAGCCTCCTGGCTGCAGGCATGTCAGGAGGCCTCCTGTGTTACGTGTTACAGGGCATTTTTTTGTTCACTTATTAAAAACAGAAGATAAAAGTTGACAATCTACTTTCTCCAAAGCAAAAAGAGAGCTGCTGTAACATGGAGAGCTGAGTAGGGCACTGCAAACCGGCTCATCATGCGATGCTGAACCACATTCCTGTGAGTTAAACATTTATCAGTGGTTCTATTTGAAAGCAAAGGGAGCCCGTAAGAAGCTGTGCAGCCTGAAAGTGGGCTGCAGGAGTTGGAAAACACATCCCAAAAGCACCACCCACGTGGCTGAGCCTGAGCAGCACCAGCAAGTGTGGGTTTATGAGAGCTGGGGCTGGGATTGTAATTTCCTCCTTGCCCTGAAGCTGGACTTCCCCCTGTCCTTCAGGGAACAGAGCATGCAGGGGAGGCTGAGGACAGAGCTGGCAATGTTTCCTCTTTATACTCACAGAAGCTTTTTAGAAAGAGATCTATAATTGTACACCCCAATCAGACAAAAGCCTGGCAATAAGGAAGGAAAACAGCACTGGAGAACTGAGCACATGCATCTGAGTTGAAGGATAGGGTGCAGGGTATGAGACAGATGCCTCAGGAGGTTGCATAAAGGGACTTCCTTTCTGCTGCCAACATGGGGATGGGCCAGCCAGCTCAGCCCTTTGGTTCCAGGCATACCCTGAACCTCTGGCACTTGCCTCGTAGCAGGCGATGAATAAACGTCTGCGCTGCGGGAGCAGAGATGACTGCTGTCATAGAAACACCAGCGAAGAAAGGACCTTCTGCCTCCGTCCTGCTCCAGACGCATTGTATAACTCTTTTTATTTAAGCATTACTCTCCAAGGAATCCACTTACAGCCACATATGAAAGCAGATCAGCCTCCACTGGGCCCGATCCTGCCCTGCAGGCAAATGACTCTCTAGAGCTGGCCACAGAAAGGGGCCGGGGCTGCCCTGAGCCATGGGGCTCAGCCAAGGCTGTGTCCTTGCCAGGCTCTGGGGGCAAGGACATGTCTGTCTCGGACTGGAAAAGTCCCAACCACTTTACGTCATGGCCACCCCCCTGGGCAGAGCTTTTCCTCTGACCCTGAAATATTGCTGTGTGGGAAGATGCAAGAAGCTGCTGCACTTTCCAGCCACTTGCTAACACCAGAAGCATGTGGCCGATGGGACACAGGCTCCGTGTCCTGCCTGTGGCCCTGGCAGCTGGGATGAGCAGCACGGCTTGCCCAGCCACCTACACTGGGATACCTTTAGACACGAGAGATATGCCTCGTTACTGGATCCTCCCTCCTAGTCCTGACTTTCCAACACTTCCAGCTTCCTCAGTCTCCCAGCTCTGGACAATGCCGGCTCGGAGGGCACTGTGGCGCTGGCACAAAGCGCATTGGTACCCACCTGCTCCCTCATCCCAGTCCGAGCATCCTCAGCCCAGCCCCGCACCGCAAACCCGGCAGCCCCTCGGTCCCAGTGATGCTTACCCAGCTCGACCCCTCTCTGCGCCATCCTCAGCGCCTCCCGCACGTCCCCACGCGTGAGGCGGTCCCGGACGCGGGCCACCAGCCCGGCCAGCCGGCTCTCCAGGGGCACGCACTTCTCCAGGAGGCCGCAGAGCACCACGCTGCTCCTCGCCGCCCCGACGCCCAGCAGCTTCAGCCTGTCCTGGCACAGCGGGCAGCGGGGCCCCCCGAGGCACCCCTTGCAGACAGTGTGCCCGCAGGACACGGTCACCGGCTCCCACAGCAGGAGGAGGCAGGACGGGCAGCGCAGCACGTCCATGCCCCGGCTCCCGGGGCCGAGGGGCTGCCGGCCGGGGCTGCACCCCCGGGGCGGAGGGGACGTGTTTTCGGGGCCGTGGCTCATCGCTCAGGCGAAGAGAGGGAGCTGCCCTTAGGGCGAGCGCTGCCCGCACACCAGAGCCGCAGCCGGGTCCCCGCGCATAGCCCCGCTCCGCTCCGCCCCGCTCAGCCCATCCTCCCCGGGGCTCCCGCCCCGTCCGGCCCGGCGGAGGGCTGCGGGGCCCGGCGCGGTACAGCCTGTCCCGCCGGGGCAGATCCCCCAAGGCAGAACCGACGGGGGGTGCCGGTGGCGGAGCTGAGGGGGCCGCTATTGGCTGCCGCCGCCGCCCCGCCCCGGCCGCGTTTCGTAACGGAGCCGGCGGTACCGGGCACTCGGCAGAGCAGGGTCAGGGCGGCCCCGGGCGGTGTGCGGGGTTGCGGGATGCTCCCGGACGCGCATGGGCTGCCGAGGACCGCCCAGGGGACGCGGGGGCTCCGAGGGACAAGTTGGGGTACTCGGGGGTGAAGCCATGCGGGGATGCTGGAGACCCCTCCGGACCAGCAGGGGTGCAGGGTCCGAGTGGATCTGGGGCACTCTGAAGCAGGACCAGGGTGTGAAATGGCAAGGGAGGTTTTTGGGGTGCCAGGGAGCTTTGGAGTGCTGCCGGGGCTGTCCTGGTGGAAACGGGGTGCTCTAGGATGGGGACGGGAGGGTGGGATGCTCCAGAGCGGTTGGGGCACAGGATACCTGGGAGCAAGGGGAGCTGGGCAGAAGTCCAGAGAGCAGGGTGCCTCAGCTAGCTGAGGCTCTGTAGAGCAGGACTGGGGTGCAGGTTGTTGGGATGCTCCAGAGCAGCTAGGGCTGGTGAGGCTGGGGTGCACCAACTGTCCCTTTTTGGACCCCACCATGCAGCTCCATCAGGACAGGATGTCTGGGGGGAAAGGGGTGTCCCTCCAGTGTAGACGGGAAACTGCATCTCCCTCAGATGCTTTACTTACACAGAATTGAATGAGTTCAGACCTGTATGGGGTCAGTCCCCGCCAGGATGGGTTCTGTGTCCCAAAAGAGATTCATCCCCTTGCCACACAGCCATACAGCAATGGGCCAGCAGCTCTTACATAGCAGGTGCTGGGAAAACCAGCTGAAATCTGACAACTCCAGAGCTTAGTAGATCAGACTTTACATAAGAATGATGCACATTACACAAGGGCTCTTTGTGTGTCTCCAAAAATAAATGGAACCCATGTATGCGCTGGAAGGGGCGCTCTGGGAGGGAGATAGCTAGTGGGACATAAGTGCTGGTGAAACCCACGCCTCACTAAGGGAGTGGCTGGTGAAGGTTCAGGCTGTAGAGCAGGTTTTGTTTCAAAATCTACTGTAATTATATTAAACAGCTTATGAGTGGTGCTAAAAGCTCAACAGTTAAGTATTTTGTGTAGGCTTGGAAGGTTTTATATATTCCTCCGTTATCTTTTTAAGTGATTGCTTCATACTGGCGAAATCTCAGGCAATATTTAGCAGCACAGCCCTGAACACCTCCTGAGTGTGGCATTAAAGACAGCGGTTGCCCAGGAGCTTTGTGGGGCTGACAGGGTATCTACCCCATGGGGAACATTTTCCATGTTCCCTATTGCAGGATCAGTCTCTGGTTGCCCTCCCAGAGGTATCTGCCACATCACTTTCCCCAGCAGCTGTCCCATGGGCATTTCTCAGATGAGCAAGGCTCATTCACATCAGACACTGTCCTCCCATGGTTTAGTTCTCACCACGGCTTTTTTTTCCACCAAAACCTGCCTATTCACTAAAACAAAAGATTGCCACCAGGGAGCCCTCACCCGTCTCACCTCTAGGCTTCCCCTCAAGGACACATTCATGGCTCCTGAGCTGTGAAATAAGGGTGATTTTAGCTTCTGGGGCCAACTTCTCAGCGATGCACTTGAAAAGCGCTCCTGTAACCTGTTTGTGAGGCTCAGGGTGGGAGCAGCCAGTGTCAGGTGAGGAGCAAAGCATCTTCTATCACTCCGGCAGACACCGGGCTGTTCCCTGGGACCTGCTTTGTTTTTTTCCCCACCTCCTGATTCACTCCACAACCATCCTCACGTGTGTGGGCTCTCCAGCGCCTCGCAAGCAGTGAGGAGGATGTGCTGCCTTTGCATAATGTGTTAGAAATCAACCAACCAGGACACATACGTCCATTGAAAACCAGGCTTCATTAGCACCAGGGCAAGAACAATTTGTTTTCTTCATTCCACCCAGAGCTGAGCTGGTTCTGAACTCCGGCTGCTTTCTCTTGTCACTGCTGTGTTTGTGCTGACTCAGTACATAACTGCAACAAACATAAAGCTTTAAATGCTGAGTGCTAACCCTTCTGCTGGCCAGATGAGGACTCCACGCTTTGTGTAACACAGAACAGATCACACTGTGCTCAGAGCTATTTGCAAAGCACAATAGGATTTAGCTTATATATTTTATTTCCACTTTAAAGGTGGGAAACAGGCTGGGTCAATGCAGAGTGAGGAGTTCAGGTGTTGCTGCAAGCGAAACCACCTCCTCTGGCTCCCAGCCACAGGGGCCGTTTGTGCACCTCATTACTGTGGTCCAGGCTGCTGGCAGCACAACATGGGGATAGGAGATTCACACGGCCTGTTTAGTGCATAAATCTGTTACAGGCACTGACATTTGATTTTGACACATTAGGGATTAAGGAGTGACAACGCCTTCCCAGTGGTGCCCTTTTTCTGTCCAGAGATTCCTGCCTGCTCCTTAGGGTGTCTCCAACAGCACCACAAGCACTTGCTGAACGGCAGCTTGCACCCTGAATGTCATGACCGCCTTTGCACACAGCTACACCCGCTCTGCACCCCAGCCTCCTGCCAGGATGAGCCTGTCACCATCAGACCTGAAAGTCCTGTGGCACAGAGGTGAAACAAGTTTTCCTGTTTCAAAGGCAGGTGCAGGAGGAAAATGTTGGCATCCTGCATGGGTATCCCACATCAGCAAGGGCCCCTCAGGGCTGATGCTGTCATGATTGTTTAAAAGCCAGTGCAGCCTCCTGGGTGATCAGGCAAAGAGCCAAGGTCAAATCCAGCCTCAGCCCCTGTGCAGATCCACTTGTGCCCATGTGGTTTACATCAACCTTTTGCTGCTTGTCTGCAAGCCTCCAGAGTTGGCGTAGAGAACCATTTTTACATCTCAGTACGTGCAAATAGCATGCAGGGAGTTGTTTGCATCATACCCCTCCCAGCCTGTCAACAAACACATCAGCTTCCTGCAATTTTTGCTTTCTTTGCATCATGGTATTTCTAGATCCAGGATGTTATTCAACCACCCCGTTTCTCTTTGCCACACGTGGTTCAAAGCCAGTCCTGGGAGTGAAGCAAAAGGAAGTGGAAGCAGGTGGTGTGGGAGACACTTCATCTGGACTCACAGCTTGCCTTTTATAACAAGCATTGTTTCTTTCAGGTCTCTCTGCAATAAGGGGAGCTGCTCCATACCTGTTTTTCTCTTGGGCAGAGGCAAGCAGATTGCCATGCTGCTCCTTGGTGCTTGGTATTCACGGTCTGTGCTGTGCTGACTAGGTGTGGGGAAGGGAGCAATCATACAAATTACAAGGTATGGTTCCTGCGTCCTGAAACTGCTGCTTGACAGCTCAGAGAGGCCCTGACTCCCTCGGTAAGGAGGATCAGATGGGAACAGGGTTGGGGAATTAAAGAAAATGTTAATATTTTGTTTTAAAGAAAACTTTAATATTTTCCCTTCTGAGTCACACTGGCTTTGCCTGAGGCATCATCAGCGTTCCTAGAGAAATGAGTTGACTACCACGTGCACTGGCAGGACACTGAGCTGCGATGTAATGTTCTCTCATGCTCATGTAACTGGGCTGATGCCTGAACTCCTGGAAACTGGAGAGTCACTGTGGGACAGCCCAGATCCCTATCTGGCTCATTATACTCTCTTGAGCAAAACATCTTGGCAAAGAGTTTGGCAGAACATAAACACTCGGACTTGGAAGCAAGTCCCACACAAAATGCATGGAGATGTCTTTTTCCATGGGTGGTCACATATAAGCCACGTGCCCCTGAGATGGGACAACAGCTAAAAGCAAGGTCAGAATTGTCCCCATTATCCAGGGGGAATCCCTAGGATAGGTGACAAGCAGGGTCTGTGGTGCAGGGTGCTCTATGCTTGCCTTGAGGCTTTGCAGTTGTTTTATTTGTGTTTCAAGGGCAGCTGAAGATCCCCCATCTGTAGGGGATCCCATGGAGGGGCCTGAAGTCAGCACAGCTTGTTCAGCACCATCTAATCCTAGGGTGCGTAAGGACGTGGATAACATAACCAAGTGATTAGGGGAGGAAAAGCCTTAAGGAGCCCACTCTGAAGACATAACTCTACCTCTACACTGCAGCAAGCTCCACCACTTCCAAGAGGGTTGGTGTCCCTAGGGAGCTGCTGTCTTGCGGGTCAGGTCACATCACCAGCTTCACCTTCTGTAATGAGAGCTGACGTATAACCCATCAGCACTACAGGGTCAGACAAAAGCCACCGGCTTCACAAGCTTCTGGGTGCCACATGCCTGACCTGGGACGTGTGTCCAGGGGTGATGCTGTTGTGGCCCCTCACTGCAGTGCAGGGACTCACCAGGCTGCCCTGCCCTGCTCATTCACCAGCCCAATGTGGCCTTGGCTCCTTGCCGAGCAAGAAGTGAGTATGTGCCACCTCCCTCATTCCTTCCTTTTCTTCCTTTTCCTGTTGAGCTCCCACCCACCTGATGGAGATGCCAGCAGGGCTGGCGGGGACCCAGCGCTGCCTTTTAGCTTTGCCAAAGGAGGATACAAGTGGCAGCGGGTGAGCTCCGCAGATGGCAGAGTCTGCTCTGCAGCGATGCCTCTATCTTGCCATGGGCAGATCAGGTCCAGGGTCCAGCTTGTCCCACTTACCTCACACCACAGTGGGTCCCAGGAGGATGGTAGCTGTTGGAGAAGTGTGGCTCCCCTTCCTGGAGCCACAGTTCTGGTGCTAGTGGGGTTGTCTGGATGCAGGGAAGTATGGGCATGGTGAGGTCCTGCAACTGAGCATCTGCTCCATGAGTACTCCCTTCCCCAGTGGCCACGAGCTGCTGGGTGAATGCTTGCCCCGACCACACTGCTTTGGGGGCTGCAGATCTTTCCCCTGGTCTCTGCCTTCGGTGTTGGCTCCTGTACAGATGTTTTTCCAGGTGTGCTTTTTGTGACCACTTCCCACTGACCCGGTCTTCATTCCTTCAGCTCCAGAATCTCCACCACCACCAACCTAACAATTCAGTGTTCTTCTTCACAAGGACATCTTGCAAAATCAGTGGCTCAGATCCCAGCTAAGACCCATATCTGACCATGAAGGAGACTTGGGGAGCAGTGCTCAGGGTCTTCCCACAGCTCCATTTCCTTGTGTGAAGCCCTAACCACAGGCACTGGGCTGATTTCAGGCAGGATGAGCAGGGCTGTGTCTCATAATTGTGGTTGGAAGGAACCACAACTAAGGTTCCATTCAGCCCTGACCATTCTATGGTTCTATATACATCTGCTTGTGGGCTCCTTGGCTGGCTGCAGCAGCGGTGGCCTGGGCAGAGCTCTCTGCTCGAGGCGCAGAGGAGTACTTCTGGCTGTGCCTTTCTCCTTGCATGGGCTATTTCTCCTCCAGCTCTCACTGCGCTTTGGACAGCAGGTGAATGTGTTTGGGTGAGTGAGTCATTGCCCCAGCGCACCCTTTCATAACGACACAGACGTCACTGCTTCTAAAGAGGTCAAGTTGTTTGTGCTCAGCAGATCTGTCACCCAGAAACCTGTCCCTGTGGATCTGCCAGAGCACACTGCAGGTTTTCCTTGGCAGGAAGCCTGGCACCGTTTCTGTGTGGATTTTAGGAATGGGAGGTTTGGGGAGTAAAGAGCCTGCTCTGCTCTTCCGAAAGAGCAAATGCAGGAGGCCTGGAAAGGTCTGCAGGAGAAAGAAGGGTGTTGTGGAAGTTGTGTATCCTGAGAGTCATTTTAATGTGAATGAACCCCAGGCAGTTCAGTGACTATAACTTTTAGCTGTGAATTAGCATAGCAGAAAGTCTTTATTTACACGTTTTCCAAAGGAAGGGACAGGTTGTAGGAAGATGCAGCACAGAGAGGAGCACGTGTGAGTGCTCTGCAGGAAGCAGGGGCAGAAACAGAGATTTATCCTCCCAAAACACCCTTCACTTGCAAGACTCAAGTTCTCTTTGGTTTTTGGTTTCCTTATTATTCAGCACAAAAATAGAAGAGTCATTTCATAGGAACCCTCTGCCTGGCTCTCTGCAGAGATTAGTGGATCAAAAGCAGGGCTGCAGGAATCAGCTTGTCTGGGAAAGTCAGGATTTCTGTTTCCATTTCTTAGTGGAATGAAAAAACAGCTTAAAATTTTCCATGAAGAAGGCCTCTTGGGAACAGAGGAAAGATTTCCTTTTGATCTCTACCTTAGTGAGGCTTGTTTCCCTAATAGGACTCTTTACATAATAAAGCCTCTAGATACAAGATGAAAAAAATCATTGCAAAAATAAAGGTCCAACCTTTCTGTTCTGAAATTGTTGACATTTATAGAAAAAATGCCTCTATTTGGGGCACCTCTGCATGAAATGGTATGGAAAGCAATTCTTTTTCTACATCTAAGCTCTACTGGCATGTCTGCTGCTATGAGGCCCCAGACATGCCATGCAGGGTTCCTGCAGGTACTGATGCTGTGAGCAGGACCAGCTGAGGTTATTATATAAAGAGGAGCAATTGCATGTAAACAAAACTTAAGTAACTCCATGGCTGCCAGTTTCTCTTGCTGGTCCTCTTTTCCTACTCCACCCCTCCAGAGCCTGACACAATGGGTGTTCAGCACAGCTCTGTCCTCTCTCCGCTCCCAGCCAGCTCAAGGCACAGCAGCCCCAAGGAGCCCCAAACTGAACCTTGCAGGTGCTTCAGGCAAATGAGGTGGTTGAACGCCGTGATGAAGGCAGACCTCATGCCCACCAGTGCTTGGGAAGCTGCTGGCTGTCACGTCTGTGGGCAAACAGCTGTCTTGGCACACCGAGGTCATGCTGGTGGACACGTCCTGCAGGACAGACACTGTCCCCCTGTGGCTGAGGGTTCTCAGCATCCCCAAAAGCCAAACATTCCACTTTTACTTTTTGCCTCCTCCGCTAAGTGTTTTTAGAGTCCTAATCCACATGGCTGGCATCAATGGTCATGCTGGATACCCATTCACGTCACCTGGTTTCAAGCCAGGGCTGCAACACAATGAGGACTTGGGGACACCAGAAGTGGCTTTCACCCCCACAGCTTTCTGGGGAGCCTTGAGCACTTCAAGTCAAGGCATTACACGGGTGCAGAGGGGAGCAAGCAACGCAAGGACGAGGTACTGAAGGTAGGACAGAACGTCTCTCCTGCCACAGGGATCTGGCTGCACACGTATGTGCTTAGCACAGTGGCCTGAAGCAGGGACCGTAAAACATAAACAGCAACCAGAAGAACTTTAGTTGGCCCAGCAGTGTGGGGTGCACCCAGCGCTGGTGCTGAGGCCATAAAGATGCTGAGATTTGGTGCAGGGTGAGGTGACATTGGTTGAGCCAGCTGCAGATAGCCTTGTGCCCTTCAGCTGCTTTGGGAGCTGGGGTACAAGGTACAGAGGACAATGTTAAGGTTTTTAGCCTGTCGTCAGCTGAAAAGCAGAATCACGCTCCGGTCAGATGCAACACCTACCAGCTCCAACTGAACATCTACAGGCCTGCTTGACCTCAGAAAACAGAGTCTGGCACAGTGTGTTTGAACAGTTTCCAACCTTTAACTTAAAAAGCAAAGGCAGGGCCTCCCGTTTTCGTGTCCAGACATTATTCCAAGAGATTTCTATCCTATGGGAGCGTGGCCTGAGGGGACTGTAAAATGCCGCAACCCCATACACTATTTGGAAGTAGGTTGTGTCTTGTGCAAGAATCCTGTGTACTTGCACAAAGGGGAAAACAGTATATGTAAAATAATCCCATACAGGGTTATTTTACATTAGGCACCCTTGTTTGTGGAGCAATAAGGCACTCAGACTCAGCCTTTTCCTGCTGAAGCAAAACCAGCGCATTGAAACCCAGTTTAGCTTTTGGGGATGTTTGTTTTTCCCATCTTCGTGTTTTCCCTTTAATCTTTGTGCCAGACAATTAAGACAACATTCCTCTGCATCTTTCCTGCTGGTTTTTGTGATTATACGAGAGCCAGATGTATTTGTTCCGTGAAAACAACATCTAAAGCCATGCCCTGTGGTTTCAAGTGAAATCCTCCACAGCGTTGACTCTTAAACTCAAGTAGGTCTGAAATCTGCATTACTGGGAACATACCCTTAAAAATAGACTCCTTAAGGAAAACCAATCCAGGCAGTGATGCAGAGGGGAGAGCTTGTTCTCAGGTTTGCATTGAAGTTCTTGGTTGATGGGGACACTTCGGGGAGCCCTAGAACACAGCGGAGCGGTTATGAAACCCAGCCCCGCTGCCACACATCCCAGTCCCGGTAGATGGCGGTGCCACATCATTTATCCCTATTTTTTCCTCCTTTTTTCCCGAGTTTCTGCCCTGGTTGGGCTGCGCACACTCTGGGTGCTGGGGCAGCTCTGCGGAAAGAGAGGATGCTCTTGGGTTTTGTTCACCTAAAACTGCTGGTTTTGATGAATGTGAAATCACAGTCAGTCGTATCAGCTCAGCCCCAGGGCTCTGTAACCGCTTGTGCAGCCCATCTGCCCCTCTTGGGCTGCTCCATCCCGTAGCAAGCAGCATGGAAGGGACAGGGAGGAGAGTGATACTACGTGATTTAGGGGGACTATGCAGATCCAGGCAGCCAGAGCGCTGGATTTCTCTCCAGACTCTTTAATGGTCTTGAACAAACCCTGCTCACACAGATCCCACTTCCTTTCCTTGGCTGTTTCCCTCTCAAGAAGGATATACAGCACTGGATAGGCAGTGTGGCTGGATGAATAAATAGCAGTTCTCTTCATAGCCTGCAAACACCTTTATTTGGCTAGAAGTGGCCCAGGCCCCATCCAGCACATGCTGCAGTTCACATTCACACCTCCCTGGTGTGCCCAGGGAACGCGCTGCCGCTCCAGCATGGAAAGGCTAGTCCTTGTCTTCCTTCTCATCATCCTTGTTGCTGCCACGGGCCTGGGGCAGGAACAAAAGGAAAAGGGACAGCATGTGAGGAGTGTGCTGGGTGTTTCATGTATCATCCCCTAGCACCGCGAGGTATTTGGTAGCACCCACAGAGAGGGTGGTAGGTGCAAACCCCACAGGACTGGTGTGCAGAGGGGCGGGCAGGTCCCAGCACAGAGCTGGTGGTGTGGTTACCTCTTCCAAGTTGCTGCCGGAGCTGCTGCTGCTGCTGCTGCTCCTGTCCTCTCCCCCATCTCCCTGCAGGGGCTAAGAGAAAAGGACAAGCATCACCAGGGACCCTGGCACCCCATTTAGTGCTGGCGCTAGAGCCTATAGGCAGGGACATGGCTGGTCTTGTGGGTATCTAGAGCCTGGCTTTGCACCAGGGGTGCTATGGAGCCACATGTACCCATGGCCCCACAAAGACCTGCAGAGGCAAGAGTAAGGATTCGATGGTGTGTGCAGTGCAGACATCACTGTCCACAGCAGTTGAAGTAGGAGGAAAAGGAGAGGGTACTGACTAGGAATATTGGGACCAAAGAGAGAGCTGTCTCTCAGTGAAAAAACCATGCATGCAGTATGATTTACAAGACACAGCTCCAGCTACCAGAGGTGTGGGGCTTCCATGGGTCAGACACTGCTTCACTTCACAGTCAGGATGTAAATCAGGTGGGGCTGGTGCTTTCCAACACCCTGCAAACCCTGGCTGCTGCCTGTGCCAAGCATCCTTCTCCACAGGGCTCGGTGGCAACCTGGGAGCTCTGTACCATTCACGTCCCCACCGCATTGTGCTCACCTATAGAGGAGGCCCTACTCCATAGCTGCCTGCTCCCTGAGACACGAGCCCCTAGCTTCAGATGGTTTGAGTTGTGCTGGGCTCACCCCAAGCACCAGGCTGCGGACTTTGGGCTGGAAACCCTCAGGCAAATGGTTCAACAGCTGATGAGCAGAAAGTGCCACCATTCCCCTACCTTTGTCTCTTCTTTCTCTTTTTCTCCCTCAGTCTTTTCTTCTTTCCCCTTCTCTTCTTCCTTGCCCTTTTCCTTCTCCTCTTTGTCCTTATCTTCCCGTCCAAACCCTACAAGAGGGCACAGAGGGAGTTTCATTGACAGTGTACAGCATCCAGCACACACAAACCCCACAGGTCCCACTGGTTTCACACCAGACACTCACATTTCAGGATTGTAGACATTTCAAAGAAGCCAAAGAGCTCTGGGGCACGACACTGTCACACCTACAGCACAGAGAGACCCTGAAGGAGCAACAGGAGTAATGGGAGCTTTTCAGGGATGAAAACATCTCCCTGGATCCCACCATTTGATTTTCCCTTCTCCATCTCAGAAGAGGCCCTGTGCACTTTCTACCCCCTGAAACAGCAGGGAAAGGGGTAATCTGTGACCTCCACAAGAAAACCCATCAAACAGGACCAGAACTTGTGTCCAGCCAAGCAGCACCCGCTGTCCTCTGCCCAGGGAAGCAGCAAAGGGAGGGTGACAGAGGCAGACTGAGAAATCTCAGGGCAAATGTGCACGGAGCACACTTAAACCCCTGGGAGAAGGTGCAAATTACAGCACTACTTCAAATTAAATGGGGATGAGTCAATAGAGAGCAGGGGTTGGGGGTCCCAGGAAGCCCCAGCAGGAAGGAGACCTCCCCCAGGGACACGGTGATGAGAGGAGGGAGATAGAGACAGCAGCAAGCAGGAAAGCTGAGAGCAGCAGCAAGCATTGATGAGGTGCCTGAAGGGTGACAGATGAAAAGGAAAGAAAGAAGATTGCTTTAAAAATAGCAGGACCAAACAAAGCCCAGGAAATCGCCTTGTCCACAAATAGCAAAATAAAGCAAAGGGAATGCAGCAGGGGTGGGGGATCAGGTCTCTTCCGCACATAGGGAAGAGGGGGATTGTTCCCATGCTGCAGCAGGTAATAGGGAAACAGTTTCTGTTCCAGCCATTGATAAAGGAGGCAGAATATTAATGGTTTCTTTCCATGGTTTTTTTTTTTTTGGCCAAAAATTACATCATCTGGTTGGTATTTGGGCTTTTAAAAGAGCAGATAACATTGATTTGTATTTTCTAGACAAGTTTCCCCTGCAGGGCAGTGGGAAGCTGTGGGGTTTGAGGAAGCATAGGAGGAGAGATAGGTTGGATGGGGAGAGGAGGAGTATGGGAAGTGGCTGATAAAAGGCAGAATCAGTGCAAAGTTAAAATCTAATTAATAACAAACAGTAATCTAATTCATCTTTGTAATTAAGAGGTGCAACTACTGATTGAAAATAATTACATTTTAATCTAAAATCATTAAAAATAATCAAACATTAACAAAAGAAAAGGCAGCCCCTGGGAAGATGCAGGAGGTGTAGCTGATACCCTGAGCTCCGGTCCCGCTCACCAAAGCTGCTTCACAGCTTCCTCAGTGTGTGTTCAGACCCAGATCCATGGGGGATGCCCCTGCCTTGTGCCTTCACTGCTTGGGTCTGAGCAGGTAGGAAAGGCACAAGGTGAACAGAGATACACAGAGATGGACCCCAAGCTTTGCACTAGGTCTTCCCTGTGCTCTCACCTGAGGGGATGTCTCCAGCATCCTTTGCAGTCCCCACCATGATCCATGGCCCAGATGACAGCTGCCAAAGCTCAGCTTTATCCTCATCCCAGACCAGCAAATCCAGTTTTACCAGCTCCTTGGCCATGCAGCATTTTGGGCAGCCAAGTTTCCCTGCCCCACATGAGCTGGTTCCTTAGAGCCCAGGCAGGCAAACCAGCAAACCCCAGTGCCCAGCTCCATGGTTCTCACTGACAAGCTGTGATTGTCCTCCACAGCCAACCAAAGCTCGAGAAGCACGTGGCCTTACAGTAGCCTGGATGGCCTTACCCCACCAGTACAATGGGCTTACAGGTCACAGTGCCTGCTCCTGTCTCACCCAAGGAGCCAAAATCCTTCCCTCAAGCATGATGCCCAATTGCCGTCCTCAAGACCACACTGAGCACGAGCTGTCCCAGTGATGTTCCTGCTGCACCTTCTGCTTCACCCTGCCCTCCTGCTCTGCTTCTTCAGCCTGTGGAGTTGGTATATGAGTCTCTAAATCCCTTCAATGACATGAGGGAGACAGGGAAGAGGCTTACCTGGAGCTGATGAAGACAAGTGGCCTCCTGGATGCCTGGCTGGCAGCTGCCAGGGATCTGGGTATTTGAGTGCTGCAGTCTCCTCCCTAGTCCCATTTTGAGAGCAGAAAAACTGGCTCTGCCACGGACAGCACATGACACTGGGAACATGACCAGTCCCATGCATACCTGCAAGAGGCATTGCCTCCAGCACGGGCAGAGCAGAAAGACCCTTTGCAAGCAAGCCAGGGCAGCTCTGGAGGCTGCAGACATCCATAGGAACCAGTCCTGGGATCCAGGAGGACTCATAGAATCATAGAATAGTTAGGGTCAGAAAGGACCTTAAGATCATCAAGTTCCAACCCCCTTGCCATGGGCAGGGACACCTCTCACTAAACCATGTCACCCAAGGCTCCATCCAACCTGGCCTTGAACACCACCAGGGATGCAGCATTCAGAGTCTGGGCATGTGCTATGGTCAGCACCCTAGTGGAAATAGAGAAGAGGCGATTTGGGGCGTCCTTAAAACCACAGTGAGAGGAGCCTCCAGCAGGTCCTTGCTCCACTCCCGGTGAGAGGTGTCAGGCAGCTCCAAGACGTCCTGGCAAGGCCAGGCCATGAAGTACTCAGTATTCCCAGCTCCCTCTGAACCATGTCCTTGCTGCTGGCTTTCACTCCAACATATCATTAAGCAAATACCTGTCAGCAGAGAGCAGTTACCAGCAGGTCTAAACACTTGCATAATGTGCTTCCCCTCTAATGCAATGCCCTCGTTTCTAATAGCACCAATATGGGATAATAACAGTAACAATAATGTCAAGAAGGGCTTGTGTACCTGAAAGCTAATTTGTTTTCTCCACCTAATAAAAGGTATTACCTCTCCCGCAAGATTTGCGCCATTTAAAACCTTCAACTCTACAACAAATTTGCTCCCGCAGTCATTTGACTTTAACTTACAATAATTGCAATACGCATGGAGTCCCCTCCCACCGAGTGAGACTAACCCTGGGTAACTCAATGCAGGGAGCAGGCAGCTGTATAGAAGTCACTTGTCCTAAAAACCAACCATGTCTGCCCCAGGCCTCCTCCACTGGAGCCCTAAATTAAAATCAAAACTCCCCTCAGCGGGTTTAGATCAGAAATAAGGGATGTGTTTTAACAGCAAGGGTGGATAAACCCTGGAGCAGCTCAGCAAAATGGGTGGCAGAGTCCCCGTTGCTGCCAATTTACAGTCAATAGCTGTGGTTCTTTGGAGCAGAGATGCTTCAACTCACATGCAAATCACTCTGGGAACTCCTCACAGCCAGTTTTGGGGTAAACCATGGCAGCAATCCTGCCTGTCCCGGCAGGATGAAGCCACCAGATCGATGCAGCCTGGGGTACAGTGCAGAAATCTGGCAGAGATGTGCACAGGGAACATAGCGTGGGACCCTGTTTGGATCCAGGGAGGCTGTGTGGTGTTGGGACCTGATGGCATCCAGCCCTGCCACCTTAAGGAGGATCCTCCCCTACAAACACCACACTCAACCTTACTTTTAACTGCTGCCTTACAGCACAGGGGTGGCTGCCACCACCCAGCAGGAGAGCAGAGAGTGGAACCTGCAGCCACGTCCAGGTCCCAACCCACAGACCATGAAGGTTCTGCTGTCACCCTGCAGCAGGGTGACCCAAAACACCAGCATACAGCCACCTTTGAGCTGCTGTCACAGTGCAGAGATTTGAGGGACTCACTGAAAACATTAATTAGCACAGTACTGAGCACTTGCAACTTCTATTTCTGTGCACTTACATCTTCTTCAGCTACAGAAGACCAATCTCTGTTTAAATTCCATCATCACAGACCACTGTTTATTTAGGATCCAGTGTCCACACCTGGGAAAGAAATGCCTCCTCCTGCCACAGATTTTCCCCTTCCTGCCTCTGAGTCAGGGCATTTAATTTGCGCTGTAGGTGACGTGGGACATGCTGTCCCCTTGGTAGTGCCACCAGTGGCAATGTAGCTGCTGATTCTTTCAAATGACAACAACTGCTCATCCCGCCTGTGTCAGAGGTTTTGCTGCTACCGAACGTGTGTGTTTTAATAATGAAAGGGAGTCCCTGGGAAGCTGGTTGGAAAAGGGCTGGGAGCACATCCCCGAGCCCATCGGGAGGACCAAGCCTTTCTTATGTTTTAAACCTTTCCACAGCAGCTGCCAGGAAGCAGCTTTTACAGCTACAAATAACAGAATCTCTCCCAAGGAAAGAAAATAATTGTGGAAAGCTTTTTTCTCTTATCCCCCTCGAGTCCCTGCCAGCATCTTAGCTAACTCTTCTCTATTCTCAGCCACCTCTTACCTCTCCAAACACTACCACAAGTGCTCAAATTACTGCCAGCTCTCATTAGGTTCATGCACAAGGCAAGGCCAGCAGTAAGACCTCCAGACAGTTGGATGCTGAATTCTGATGAACCCTTTGGGTAGGAAGATTTCAGCAACTGTGGATCTGTTTTAGTTGGCTGTCTATTGCAGTCCTCGCACTGGCACACCAGTGAAGCTGGTGAACATTTGATTACTGGCTGCTGTAACAAAATCCAGGTGGGCAAAGAAAGAATTACTGTCTGCATATTCAAAACAAATCACCTCATTTCCTTTAATTATTAAACTCCACTAAAGCACTGCAGGTCAGTAGAATGTATCTGCAAGAAAAGCAGCTGCTGTGCCATATCTTTATTTTTTTCTCCTCTGCCATTTCTGTACATTTTGGCTTTTTAGCAGGAGCAAAGTTACCATTTTGCACTGGTGCAGGAACTGGCAGCTCGGCTGTAGGAGCCCTCACTGCCCAGCCTTGGTTCAGAGTTCTTTTTGCTCTGGGAAAGCTAGAGAAAAGCCATGAGAAAATCCATGAGAAAAGCCTCAGCTGTCCCAGCTTTGCCCCACAAACCACAGCCAGGGCTAGAATCAAAAACCCCACCGTTCTTGCTTCTCATTGTATTCATGCCCACTGCTACCTCAATAGCTTTTCACTGAAATGGTTGTCAAAAGAAATCCTTCTTTTAATAATGCTATCAAGCAAACCAAGAAAAAAATTACAGAATTCATGGTAGCACAGGTTTTTTTTACACCAGACATTCTCCTTTCAAGTTTAGTTGCCTTTAAGATGCAAAAAAACACAGCTCTCCCTTTAGAGATCTAATCGGTCTACCCATGACTAAGGCAAGGCTTTCCCCATATATATATATATATATAAAAATCAGAGGAGCATTATCCAAAAGGTATTCTAATAATAAGAACACCTCTCTACTGCACAAATAGAGGAATGTTAAGCCTTCAGTACAGCTGAAACGTGCAAGACCTGCTAAAACCCAGAGGATTTTCCAAACAGGATTTGAGCATCACTGTCACCAATGAGCCGGTACAGAGGCAGGTGTGACATTCGGTCACCTCTGGTTAGCTATTCTGGACTTCTTGAAGTTCCATTTTAGCTGTGCATTTCTGCTCTTGTGATTCCAACAGAGGCTGTTCCCTCCCAATGGGCAGGCTCAAAAGATAGACATTGCAGAAAGGAACAAAGCAGGGAAATTTCAGAGCACAAAGAAACAGACACTGTACATGAAGCTTCTGAGACAAATCAGGGCTCCTGCTAACAGAACCAAATTGCTTCCTCTCCCCCTACTTTAATATACCTTCCAAGAAGAAGGAGCATTGCATTATAGTGTTTTTTTACACAGAAAGTGGAGACAAGCAGTATCTGAGTTGTCTGTGGCTGACATGTGAAGCTGCACTGAGGAAGTGGAATCCTCCTGCTAAATTCTCTCATTAAATTGCCCAAACACAAGTCAATCTCTTTTAGCCAGTTCTCATTTATTGCTATAAAGCAAAGTACCCCCATTCTTAGGGCCAGATCAGCATTTTCGCAGCTCATGCTGAAGCAAGCACTCTGCAAGAGAACAGCACCCTAGTGAGAGTCCCAATCCCACATCCCTGAGTCATTAACAGACATCTTCAGGCAACCAGGGCTTCTCTTCAGCAGCAACAGCTTGATAAGGAATCCTCTCTTTCCAGCTCTATTCTTTCCAGTCTAGGAACTGCAAGGTTCATAAATATTTGCCTTTTCTTGCACTTCCTATCCAATATTCAGTTCGACACCAATGCAGAGCTATCAGGAGCCTAATTATGTCTCTCTGACTTAAAAATCACACCATGAGTTTAGCTAACTCTTTAACTGCCCAGCTGCTACTCTTCTCTCCAGCACTGGCAGAAGCTCTCTGGACTGTGAAGACAAAGGGCTTGTTAACAGATACAGCAGAGGGATTTCAGTGAGAAGATATAGTCAGTCCATGGAAACAGAGAAGCAGTCTGCACTTAAGTCTGTCACACTGCCCACCAACCTGGACTATGCTAATCACATCTCTCAGTGCTGTAGAAGCTGTCATTGCCAGACTGCATTTAATCACGGTTCTTACAGCAGCAGCGATCAGAGTTAATCTTTTTCCCTTTAATAAGAGCTATTACATCACTCTCCAGCATGGAAACTACGAAGTGGGAAGGTCAAAAAGTTCTTAATTAGAAGGGTTTTTATTACTGTGATAGTTCCGTTCTAGCCTCAATAACAGAGATCTGAAGTACAGGCAGCAAGAGCTGGAAGGCATCTTGGATATATGAAGCACTGTTTGAAGCCTGTGAAAACAAAAATTAAAATACACACATGAATAATTACGCTACCAATCAGCTTTCCTAACCACACACTCATTTCAAACAACATTGAATAACGCACATAACAGAAGCCTCGTGCTTGTTGGATTTTTAAGGCTTCATTTTAGAAATCAATTTAACATTAAGTTTTTGAGGAGTTTTATGCCACTAGGCAAAAAAATCAACTGGCTTCAAAACTGCCAAACAAGATCAAGTGTAATCTAAATGTAGGACACTGTTTTCAAGAATAGATGAGAAGAATCCGTTTCAAAGTGAGGCATAAGAATGCTGTGGCAGGAAGGAATAACACACCAACAAGGAAACACCCATTTCCTACCACACCTCTGAAATTTACAAGCTCTGAGAACCAGTTTAACAGATAGGAAGTGTGGGACTCTTGCATGTTTATTTATGAGCTTGTCTAAGGTTTGACTTTGGACACCTCAATTCTGGAAAACCAGGCTGCTGGATGTAGCATGTTTTTTCTGACTCATCATAACTGTCAGCTGAGACCATACAGGCTCACCTTTCACTATGTAACTCATCTCTTGTGCAAATCTACAGACATTTATTAGAACGTTCAAGTGATTAGATAAGGAAGCAGAATCTTGGACCATGAGGCTTGGCACACACAAGGATACCAAAGTGGAAAAAACAGCATATCTATTTTTTAAGTATTACTCAACGTTTTAACTTTAGCATAACTGACCTCCAAAAACACTCCAGTGATTAAGGGATTAAGCACATCTGCTTTCTCTTTGACCTGCAGAGATCAGACATATATTATCCTGATTGGAAATTTGATCACATTTCTTCAAGCAAGATAAAGCTAAATCCTTGGTAGGCTTAAAATCACCATTGCTCCCCTGACTCTAGGAAAGCTAAGTTGCAAGCTGCAGAGGACCTGCCTTGTAGCATGCAAATAAGAACAAAGCAACCCACATATGCCCAACGTAAGCTGTATATGAATATGCACATTATGTGTTTAAATGTACTGTGGACAGCTGGAGAATTGAGAGATAATGATACTATCTTCAATAACACCTGAGTGTTTTGGAAAAGCCACACTAGGATCACAAACCTCATTTACTTTTGTCTCCTTAGTACCGACAGCTCCCACTCCCCCTCTGCACTCACCCCCACACCAGTCTGAATGCAGCAGAAGGCATTCAAAAGCTCAGCATACATTCAGATGCCACAATCTGGGAAACACTGACCTAAAAGATCAGTTTACAAGGCAAAAAAAAATGCATATATAAATGTGCCAACACAAAAAGCACTTTGTGGTGAAGATCTCAAGGCTGTAATCAACTAGCCACATCTCATTCCTAAGAACTATGGTGTAACTCTTACCCCTGCAGTCGTTAAGCATGTAGTAAACTCTTTAGAGAAAGTTGACAGTTCTTTACACAGCATAATTGTCATTCTGTGAAAGAAGAGTGGGAAAACAATGTAATAAATGCAGTCTACAGGAATAACTTTTAGCATTCCTCTAACACATAAATACCTTGTTTCCATGCATATTAAACCAAAACTGCAATTAAACCAAAACTGATATAGAGCATATAAACAGTGTACAAAGCTCCAGAAGTTCCCTGAATAAATTAGGAAGGGGGAAGATGTAAAAACAAACAATTAAAGCTGAATGTCTGAAACAGCATTCAAAGGACAAACATGTCCTTTCAAGAAGGAATGGTACTAACTCCCTTTTTCCTTTTACTGACAAGTGTTACTTTCTGAAAGTACTGCATATTTCATGTGCTTGCCAAGTATCTCCTGACATAAGAGAAAAACCTCGTGTTATGCGTTATTGGAAAGACCAATGTACTAATTTAGCTGCAGTACTTTTACAATATTGCATACCTAACATACTAAAAGATTAGCAAAGAGGTAATTAAGAATCACTTTTATACAACTGCTTTGTCTTATTTTATATGTCTACCCACTAACTAGCACAAGCTTAGGGCAAACATTCTACTTGGCTAAACAAAAGCTTTCAAGTAGGGTTTCCTCTTTCTTATCAAGAAATATCTTTAAGCTGAAAGAAGAGGCAGCTGAATACTGCTGGAAGATAGTGATGCCACCCACTGCAACTTTAAACATACATGCAGAACTCAAAAGCCCTACATCCCATGATTTGCAAAGCATCATTAAACAGTTTAATCAGTATATCAGTAATTATAAGCTACACATTTAGTAAGAGATGAACTTACTGTGAAAGGGACTTGGCTCTGTCTGTGGCCGTCACCTCTTGTTTCTGACCATGTAGAAACAAAGCTGCAGTTTTGTGGAACATTTCAATGGAGCATGCTGTCAGTTCGGCCAGACTTCTTATGGCAAATGCATGAATATCCTGCAAGAGTTAAGAGGATTCCCCAGACCACACATAAACTAGCAGCTTTTATTATTTCAGACAAGTGAATCACACAACATGCTGTCACTACACTGCACTTTCAGACCTCAGGATCTGCACAAAGACTCTGGGAAACACAACTGTAACTCAGCAGCCAGGTAAACACTCTATGGTCAGACATTCTCTTCCTTCATCACTCAGTTACCTCTACTGATTTTCTAGCATCGTGGTCACCATCTCTGGATTCTACTTCTCGATTCTCTTCACTCTCTTTTTCTTCTTTAGGAAGACTACTGTTGAATTGTGCTATCCATTCATGAGCAGATGTCCTCACCTGTATGAAGATGTGCCATAGTATTTAATGACTGGAATGAAGCCCCTCTGCTCACCACAAAACATGGAGTACTGAATCTCTACGGAGGAAGAAAACAGCCATAACTCCTGAGCTAGTGAGAACAACCAGAGCAAATGATCCTAGTGGCTTCAGGTCAGCTGGCTGCACTGATGTAGTTGAGGGCAGTCATTTCTCCAGCACTGGGTGTTAGTTTACCAGCAAAACCACAACTTAAAAGAGGTGCTTTAAAAACCTGTCTACAGCATACTGCTGCCACTTGGTGGATCTGAAGGGTAGTAAAATGAAGGCAAGAAAAGTGATACCTCCTCATACCAAGTTCTGGACATAGCAAAACCAGCTGCTCTGTACCAAGAGGAGGACTTCAGTGCATGACTGTAGGTCGATTTCACTGTGGTGGCTGAAGGCTTAGTGCTCACAGTTATCTTTGCCACCACTTGTAACTGCACAATGAAAGGGAAAGACACACTAGTATCTACTGATTCAGAACCAAAAACATTACAGAACATGATTTTGCCCCATAAGGTCAAAGGAAATGGCCCATCTCTTTCGCCTACCATTGTCAAAGGATCTAAAACAAGGCTTGTTTTCATGCATTTGATATTTTCACAAACAAAACAGGAAGAGACGCAGTTCTTGTAAGAAATCTCTCCAGCTTTTAGAAGATAGGAAATAACTCACTGTGATCAGTTTGGCCGGGCTTGAGGAGATGTGCAACTCTGAAAACAACTCTGTTACTTCTTTTGTGAACTCCTCATCTCCTAGAGAACAGGAAAAGTTAGAGAATCCATGCAAAGGACACAGACAGGAATAAGCAGCACTTCAATGCAGAACTAGTTCTGCCCAAATCTATCAACTATCTCCTCTATTTTTGTTCAAATCATCACCTCAGGCAACATGTATTGAGGCTGGTCTTTTTAAATACAATTTATAAGGTAAGTTCTGAAACAGCGGAGACACCAGTGCCAGAAGGTTAACTTCTGCTTTCTTAATTCCAGTTTGGTAACTCAGGTAATTCCACTTTTATTTTTTTACAGGCAGCATTTTATAATGCAGTAACTTGCACATCACCTTGGAGAGCCTGAAATATCACTTAAAGCCTATGGTTCTCCAATTATATATGGCAGGGCAGATGTTAACAGTGGGGGGAAGGCTGTGAGATGCATCATGTGCAAATATAAAAGATACATTAAATGTTAAATGACAGCAAGTGCAGGTGTGTAAGCCCTCCCTGATGAGCCATTTAGGCAAAAGCAATGCGAGAAATTTACATTTAAATCTGCATAATCCTCAAGAATCAGATGGCTCTTGTGCATGGAGGCACCTCTTGAGTCTTTTGGTCTGTGTGGCTAACTCTCTTTTAACACATAAATCAAAAGGCTTTTTGCTTTCCCACAGGTTGGACATCTCTGTTCACAGTTTTTTCCTCATGGTCAGGGAAACCCAGCATCTCTTTGAATTTGTACCTTGGCTCAAGGTCAATTGTATGAACCGCCCAGGAGTTAAAACAACTTTAATCCTCCTCTGGCAAGAAATCATTCCTGCTACAGAATTAATTCACAGCAGCTTTCCAGAGATGAAGGATATTGCTACCTGTCATGCTCCTGGCCACAGCTGGCTTTAGGATTAAGCATCCAGCTAAAGAACACCTTAACTTTGGCAACCTGCCCATTGCTAGTGATCAAGGCTGGTTGGCTCTACACTGAGAATTTCATTGAGAACTAGCTTGCTCTTCCAGAACCTGGGGCTCTTTTACCCTTCTTTTCTTCCTCCTCTTCTTCAAAGAATTCAGGTAAAGAAAATGCTTCTTTCACTTGTTCCATTTCCTCCTTCAGTGTGTCCAACTCTTCTCCAGAGAGAGCACTTAGAACCGATTTCACCTGCACAGCCAAAGAGAGAATCATAAATCCAACAAGAAAAAGACAGACAATGGAAGATGCAACACTGGTTTACACTGCACATAAAAACATCAGGCTGAATGTTAATAAGAAAGTAGTACTTTCCTACAAGGAAGAGAAAAGAGAAAAAGACCCATTTGTGAAGACACATTAAATAATAATGGATTCTTCAGCAGTTATTCAATTTTTCATTTAAAAAATGAATGACTTGAAATCGCACGTTGGTCTGCCCTCCTTCCTGCCCCAAGACAGAGTGGGCAATCTCTGCTGTGCTTCCAACACTCTCCTTTTCTCCAGACCAAGGCAGCAAACAAGTGACTATGAGGAAAGAGTAATTTGTGAAATGTTGTTGAAGACATGCAAGAACTGAGGGTAGCTGGGTAAAGAAAATGGCTTTAGGGGCTGAGGACAGGACATAACGCTCCCAAGGTAAACACCAGATCATAATGCAGGGGTCAGAGCGAAGTTGTGTAATCCATCACTTTACAGCAAGTTCTGAGCACTCGATTTTGCATGTATATCCATATATTTCTGGCCTTTTTTTCCCTGCTCAGCTGACTTCAAAATAGAAGGCAAATTGCTCAAGGCCATTACCTTTGATTCACTCTCTCTGGAAAGCATCTCTAAGGCCTCCAGATGAGAAAGACCCTGAAACTCATCAAACAGTAACCCATAATGGGCTTTCTTCTCCGTAGCCATGGCAACCTCAGTAGCTGTCTGCTGCTCTTCTTTCTCCTTTGCTTCTCGTAAGACCTGAAAAATAAAAGCAGAGTACTCAGGTCAGTGCCAGAAGATACAGAGCAGGGGAGGAGAAGGCGTTTGGTTCAATAGTAAAAAAGGTTGCATAGTGATGGGACTGTAAAAGAAGGGAGAAACCAATGAGCTGCTGATATGGAACTGCCATACCTGAGATAGCGTGGAGTTTCTGTTCATTAGGCCCTTTGTTTTTTTGAATCCAGGATCTCCCTCAGCTATTACATCCATTGTCTTTTTCCCAATGAATTCCAAGGCATCCAGACCTCCGCTAATAACGCTTTTTCCCTAGAAATCAGATTTGGATATAGGCAGCACATAAAATTCATAGAAAACTATACAACTGAAGGAAACGAACTGGAGGATTTATATCAGCAGTATCATGCTGGACACTCACATAAAATCCAAACTGATCCTTGTCACCCTAAAATTCAACCCTAATTGCCACAAAGAAGGACATGGAAAGAGCCACAACACACTATCATCCTACAGTTTAATAGAGTACTCAGACAGCTGCAGCAATCTAATGGGAAATACACTTTTCTTTTGTGAATAAGCTGGTTCTTAAGCACACTGAAGTATTTAGTTCTCATCCTTCCAATCAGAAAACACTAGACCTGTGGGTTTTGGTTGTTAACTCTTGTTCAAGCCTTAAAAGCAAAAGCAAGCTTTCTGTCTGCAGCTCTTTCAGATTCATGGGCAAATTGACAAGACAACAGATCACGAAAGCACAGTTTCTAAGGGTAATGTGTTCCTTTGAAGTGTATTTCCCATGGTCACAGGAGCAAACTGATTTCCAAGCAATTTGGGCTAGTTTCACAGGAGTTTTGAAGAAGAGAATGGATTTCATCTCTAGACAGTTCTGTGGAAATCAGTGGAAATATTCCAGGAATGAGTCTGACCCTGCATTTTACCTGAATACTCTAAAGGAAGCGAGCAGAGATAACAGGGTACAGAGGTGACAAGCACAGGAATGCACACACCACACTGTCCACTGTTAGGTTTTTTGTGTTATGAGTCAACATTTAATCCTATCAAAATTCAGGACAACTTACACATTAAATACCAGTTAGAAGCAAGGCACAGGATAAAGTTTGTCTGAAGACTGGAACAGTTTCTCACCATTCATCCCACAAAAAAATAAGAAGTAAAACCGTTCTCTTATGATGTTTCAGATGAAAGGCAAAAACCCCAATGCTCTCTTACACCCATTTTCCCTGTGTTCCCAACTCACTCACTGTGCTTTGGACAGCAGTAGAGATGGTTGATAACACTTCAAGAGCTCCGGCAATAGGAAAGGAACTGCCATCCCCAACTGCATCTGTGCTGCTAGCACCAGGATTTTCGCTTCCTGCATTAGAAGGCAGAAAATTAAATTCCTTGCTCCCCCCAAAAGATCCTGTCAGCTGCAGAATGGAGAAAATAATCAAACACCAAGCGTCAGCCAGAAGCAGAGCCAGAATTGGCATTATTTTCCTACCTTCTTTTCAGAGCTAACAGAAGTATGAGAGTATTATTTTAGCACTGAGATATCTACCTCAACATGCAAGGTGAAGAGGAAGGTGATGTTATTTTGGGGCTGATTACGTTACGAGAAGTCATAGAATCATAGAAGCGTTTCAGTGTTGTTCTTACGAAGTAAAAACTGACCTCTTGTAGCATCTCTAGTTTCTGAAGAGATTTCACTTGGACTGGGGATCCCAAGGGTTGTTTCTGCTTTTTCTATGACATTTGAAATACCTTGACCTAGAGAAGACAACAGTATTACTTTAACCATACAACAGAAATCAAATCAGAAACAGGATCAGGGCTGCATATTGGGTTTTATTATTCTGTATTCCTCCTTTTTAAGACAGTTCACCCGGCACTAAAACCTACTGCCACCCAGCTTGCTTACCAATGTAATGAACTCAGGTTTCACCTCAGCTTTTAAATCAAGTTGCAAATACTGGCTGAAGAGCAGTTTAAAATACCAGCTGAAAATGATGCAAACACCTTAAAAGTTTGAAAGTCATTTTGGCTATGCATAAGTTCTTTAATCTCATTGTACCTATTGCTACAAGTTTTCTCCATTACTTAACAATTCCCTTGACATTTTTCCAATAACTGCTGCTATGACAGAAATCCCCTTCTCTAGAAACAAGCTCAAAAGCATTAGCTGAGACATGAAGAATGGTTAAAATATATATCAAATACCAGAAAGAGCCTTACCTACAGTAGCTACAGTAGCAGATGCAGTTGACAGAAGAGATTTCCCCCAGCTTCCCCAGTAACCCCATCCTGTCTGAACTGCAGCTGAAGAATCAGAGGCCTTTAATGAAGAAGAGGAGAGTGATGTAGGTATTATGGTGAGCAGAGGAACACAAGCAGTCTGTGATGTGTCACTTTTGTGCAGCTTTTTCCTTTCAGATAAACACCAATGTGAATTTTCAGAAGAGGAGCGAGCCTTATGCTCAGCATTCTTCTGTACTCAAAGCCATGAAACGTGAAGTCACGCTATTCAGAGCTAGCACAGGAACATACCTTGAGGGTTTCAGCTGCAGGCTTCTCTGTGGCAGCAGGCTGACTTGTGGGTTTGGGTTCAGGTCTTTTCCGAGTCATAGGCGGAGGCTCGATCTCTTGCTCTTTCTCTTCATTGCTCTCAGTGCTGCCAAGGCCCTCTGCTTTCTGTTCATTTCCATCTTCATTAGAGGTTTCTTCTTTCAGATCTTCAACGCTATCTTTCTCAGACATGACTACGAACACCCATAGAAAGCAGAGCAGATAAAACAATCACTCCCTTGTACACACTGACATTGGTTCAAAAGCATCACATTTGTGTTTTAAAGAAACACAACTAAGACAGAAAGCCCTCCATGCTGCCACACGTACCTGCATGAACAGATTACATTTGTAAGCAAATGTGTACACCAAGTTACATCTGACTGGAAAGAAACATCCCACTTGGAAGTTTAAAGTCCCACAGAACCACTCTGCTTTATCTAAGTGACACACCCTCTCCACAGGACAGAAACAGGTTGTTAACTCTGAAAAGCAAATGAAAGGTACAAGAGGTCCTCAGATAATTCAATACATGACTTGCTTCATGAAAAACAGTGAAAACAAACGGCTTGGGAAGGCTGCTTTTAAGGGGGCTCCATTAAAATGGGGATAGCTGTCAGAAAGCCAGACAAGGAGGGAGGCAGCAACTGGTTTGCTCCTGTATTTGGGGCTGAGGGTGTTCGCCAGGGTGTTAACACCACCCAGCACCTGAAACACGCTCAGCGGGCGCTGACACTGCACACAGGGGATGACGGTGGCCCATGAACAGCGCTGCCACGTCGCAGCCTGCTCACGGGGGCAGAGATTTCTCTCTGCTCTCCTCCCGGCCTCGCTGGCAGCACCACACCAGCTCCAGGGCAGTAACTTGAGGGCAACAACAGCAGGCAGGTACAGGCAGGGTCACACTGGGCACCCCACAGATGCCAGCATCACTGCCGGCATGAAGCTGCGTCCCCTCGGAGCTGGCCACGGATGCAATCCGGGCAGCTATCCCCCATTCACGGGTTCTGTTGGCTTGAAGTGAACGAAGAGGACAGCTCGGGGTGACTCGGGGACCCCCATCCCATTTCCACATGTCTCCCCATAGTAGTCAGTGGGACACCGCACCCTGCAGCTCCCCCGGCACCCCCTGAGCTACCCAGCCCTCGGGGCCTGCCTCCCTCCCCTTCTCCCCAGGATCCCACATCCCCCACATGGCGCTGCCTAGTTCACAACGGACCCCTCGTTCCCTACCCCCCCTGGCATGGTACTCCTGCCCCATAAGGGCCCCCCAGCTGCCCACAAACCTCTCTACCGGTACCGACTACTCCACAGAGGACCCTTGTGTGCCCCGAGCCCTCCTCACTTTCGGGACTCCACAGTCCCACAGAGGGCCCCTTCGAGCCCTTTGTACCCGCGGCCCCGGTTCCACCCTCCTCACCCACCGGGCCGGGACAGCTCCGCGCTCCCCCGCCGGGCGGACCGTAACCATCGAGCCGAGGCGCAGAGCGGCACCCCGCGGAAGTGCGGCCTAGCCCGGAAGGGTGCGCGGGGAAGCACATCCGGGCGGTGGGACGGCGGTGGCGGAGGTGAGCGGCGGGTGGGAGCCGGGGCCCGGCCGTGCTGCTCCCGGTGAGGACTCGGGGGAAGCTCAGCCCCACCTCGCTGCTGAGGGACAGCCTGGGTCCGGCCTCGCTGTTTTGGCTGCCGGAGGGGGGTGGTGCCTTTGGGGTGGCATGAGGCCGGCGGGGTCCCTCGGCTGCAGGGTGGATGTGTGGCGTGTTCCCCGCAGGCTGGAGCAGCCCGGCTTGAGCGGGGTTTGACCCGAGCGAGAGCAGGGTCGCTGGGGACAGGGTGATGGTTCTGTGGGGCTCTGTACCTGATGGTGTTTAGCTGACCGCGGACAGTAACCGTGTTTTCGTGTGCAGCGTGTCCCGTGCCCTTCGGGAGCTGCCCGTGGCCTGTGTCAGGCAAAGACTGTGTACGTGGCAAAAGCTACTCAGCATCGAGGTCTGCTCTGGTCTCTTGGAGGTTTGCTCCCAAAACTGTTTGGTTTTGGGCTGCCGGTGCAGCCGCTCACCCCAGGAGCCTTCACTATTGCTGGCAGAAGGTGAACCCTCCATGCAGCCTCTGCTACACTGGGAACACCAGTATAATGGCTTTGGCCAGGCCATGCATCTGTTTCCATTAACTTCCCAGGAGTTAATGACTTAAGGGCTCTGCCAGATGCAGCTCCCTGATTTGAAAGAGCGTCAGAGGGTGGTCACAGTCACACTGCAAGTAGGAAGGTGCACTCAGAGCAGAGTGGTCCATTTCCATCTATTTAGTGTGTGTTATTACCAGTTGGGAATGCCAAAATGCGTTTGTTTCCACGCTGTGAGACAGAAGTGGCAGTCGGTTAGAGCAGTCGGTGGTCTGTCAGGTGTGTCCGGGTTTATTGCTTCATTTTTCTCCAGGTACGGAGTGATGTTATTAGCACTGAATGTAAAGCCATATAACTGGCAACCCCTTGGGCCCCAGTTTTGCAGGGTCTTGTAAATGTGTGTGATTTTAAGTACTATCAGTACTTCCATTGACCTCAGTGGGACTACTTATAGCGCTCTGAGTTAAACACAAATATGCTTTTTCAGGATAAGAGCCAAAGATGATTCACACAAGCATATGCATCATGGAGTTTTATCTTTGAACTGCTATTTGTTGTTGCAACCTACGGTTTAATAAAGGTTAAGTATGTGCAGCTCAACTTCAGGTTCAGTTGTAAAAAAGCCAATTTCTATTCTGCACATTTCATCTTGCTTGGGCTTAATGCTTTCTGGAAGAATTGCAATGGAGGCACTGTACATGCTTTATCCTTTTTGGATCCTTTATCAGCTCCAGCAGCTGTTTTACATAAGTGTGATGGTTGAAGAATATGGATTTCACAAACCAGCACTGGGCAGTGAGAGATCATTGTCTGCTTAGCAGTAATGGCTTTTCCAAAGCAAAACACGACAAACAATTTCTAATAAATCAGACCTCGAAGAGTTTAATAGTAAAACTCAATGACCCATCACCAATGTTTTACCCATTATGCAAGCTCAGTGTGAATATATTGGAGAGCATATGCAATTACTGAAGATAATTGTCTTATGAGAGAAAATGTTGATGAGTATTTCTTGTATTAAATAATTGACTGAGGTTCCTGATGTCATTTTAGGAGTGTCACAGACTCTTGGAACTCTTAACAATTTAAATTTAATAATCTAAAATTACAGTAGTGCAGGTAAAGTACAGGAGGTCCTACACAGGACCTTATAGAGACAGGACCTAGATTATTTTAGAATAAATCTAAAACATGATTAGTTGGGAAGTTATTGTTTTAGAGGACTGTAAGTTATATATTTGATTTGGTCCTGAAAATGAGGGTTTGTCTTCACTGCAGAGCTATCATCAGCTGTAACTGCCTCAAATGCTTACAGGTCAGGTCCTGATGCATGCAAAAGCCATTAAGTGTGGTGGCATTTTTAACTGAAGGCAGCCGGGTTGTGGGGTGATGTGTGCTGATCTGTGATCACGAGCTGTGACAGGCTCAAATGGCAACTCCAGCACTTCAAATGTCAGTGGTCCACAAACTGCTAACAATCCTGCTTTAAGAAGGCTGCACAAGGTAACCAATAAGCAGCTCAGTTGTTAGCAGCTTTCTGAAGGCTCTGAAGCACTCTTGAAAATAATAGGGATCTGAAAAAGGAAGGTTAAACCCACACCTTCAAACAGAAGAATAGTTACTGATCAGCAGCAACCTTAGTATTGTCTTGTGCCGTTGATGTGGCTGGGATGCTCTTCTCCAGAGGCAGCAGGGCTCAGCCACACTTTCCCTAATGTGTAACTGGTGGAAAACAGGAACTAAAGAGGTCTTGGGAACGTTTTTAACCATTTAGCTATGGGAAAGTAGCTTCTTCAGAACAATGGTATAATTCAGCTCTCAGCGTTGGTCTCAAATGAACGGACAAGAGGCATGATAGAAAACAGAGTGGGGCCAATTAAAAAAAGGGCAGATGGAGAGATTGCTGTTTACAGGGAAACAACCAGAGAGCCTGTTTTCCAGTTTCTCTTGCAGGATTCAGTGGGTGAGTTGGTTAGTCAAGCTTGAAGGAGAGTTGGACACAGCTGTCTTATTTGCCTTCTTTGTCAAACTGGTTTTGGCAACGGCCACAGCAGAAGTGGGTCAGTTAATATGTTTCTCATCGGATGTTGTCTGGAGTCCAGTTTGACCTTCCACAAATTAACAGAAAAGTATTCCTAGTCTAGGTAATGTGTTATCAGCAAATTTTCTCTGCTGAAAAGACAGTTAGTACAAATCACCTGTGTTTATTTGTATTACCTATTTTTTCATAAATGACAGGGTTTCTTTCTGCTTTAGGCAGTGTTAACTGGCGATTCTGGAAGGCCGGAAGCGTATGCATTATTTATTAAGAAAGTGTGTTCCTTTGTATTGTGATATTTATGAAATTCAAGTCTCCTGGCATTTGTTATTGGTAGAAGAAAAGATGATATATCTGAAATCACACAGTCAATGGGGTGAAGTGAGGTATTCTTTAGGATAATATTTTGGCTTGAGGCTTCTGTACTTTGTAAATTGGGGGGGGTTGGAGGCTCTGGGGCAGTCTGGATGGAATCATAGCTTCAGGGAATGTGTATTAGCTTAGAAATTTTTTTGAATCAGGCTTCCAGGAAAACTGATTACAGATTTTCTCTTACTGGTGTCATCTCACTTTGTTATCAGTTGGTTTTATTCTGGCTTTTAAAAGAGAAAACTCCTTGTGTGCGAAGAACATTAAGGCTGTATCCTGATTCCCTGAAATACCTTTTGTGCACATTAATTTGAAGAGTGCAAATTCTGTCATTAGAAAAAGCCATTTTTCAAATTGCTCAGAAATATGGGCCAGCGTTTGGGTAGAGAGGATGAGAAACAAGGTCTGACCCATGAGATGTGGCAGCATAAATCAGAAGGTTTTCAACAGGGGCTTATTGTAAAACATACAAGAAAAAAGGAGGCAGAATAAGAAAATACAGCAGCAGCAGCAAGAGGCATTGCAAAAAAGGAAGTATGTTTAGACATCAGTGTCCTGATACTCAGCAAGGGACTTCCTCTCTGTGGCTGTAGATAACTGCCACAAGAACTTTCCCAACACAACAAATTAGAAGCATTTTATGTAGCATTTAGATATCTAACACTGATTGTTCCTCTAAAATTAAGTAAGTAGATGTGTAAATGCTAAAAAACATAAGTGTGTGTGTTTTGTTTTTTTCCTAGGGGCTAAATGAAAGACTATCATTAGAAAACCAGTTGTTAAAAGCAATTCTGGGGGAGAGAGGCAGAAATTATATCCTCTTTCTTCTTTATCTTCCTCTATTAAGAAAGCACTTTTTCTCTGTTAACACATGCAGAATCCACTTTCTGACCATAAAAATAGTTCTGCATTTTGAGTAGTCTGAACAATTTGCTCTTTTTTAAAAGTCTTTTTTCCCTTAATGATTATTGTTCCTGAGGTTATTTATTTGGACAGGAAGATGAACATCCAGAGGACCCAAGGTTATGCTAATGCCTTCTTACCCTTGTTTCATTACTGTGTTCTGAGCAAAGCTCTGGTTTGGAACCTGTTGGCTGACAGTTTGTATTATGCTAATTGAAATCTGTTTGCTGGAAATGAAATTAGAATACACCATAAGCTTGCTGTCATTAATAAAGTTAATTCTTTTTCTCTTTTGTTCCAGTTGGATTTCCAATTTCCACTTCTGGTATTGATGGTCTTGAAAGTGCATTTGGATCCCAGACATTTTCTGTCGCAGAACAAATCAAGAGCCTCCTCTCCTGTCTCATAGCAGTACAGACAGCTTAATATCATATGACCTCATTTCTTCAAATTAAATGAAAGAAGAATTTTCTCTGGCTTCCCATGAAGCTCAGTTATTGCCTGTTAATTTTAACTGTTAGTGCTGATCTTTCAGTTGGATTTACACTGGAAAATGTAGCTTTTAACTGGACAGTTGCTTTTGGGTCTTTCAATGCATCCCTTCATACGGTGCCTCAAGCTTTAATAAGTTCTCCAGCACACCATGATATCATAGCCAAAGAGGGGACCAGTATTTTAATTGAATGTAAACTGAACATCAGCCAGTATGAATATATTCTTTGGTACAACTCCAGAGGACACCTGCTTGAACAGGAAGATGAAGGTGAGCTTTCCTGCTGCTTTCTATCCTTCAGTATTACATTTTTATACAAAGTATCTGAAAACCTCTGGGACTTTATTATCATTTTGTCTTCCTATCCTCCCATTTTTACAGTTGGGAGATAAGGAGAGAGCAAAACAAAGCCTTTTGCCCTCTGGCATGTGGCATGTGAATTATAGCTGAGTTCTTCTGTCCTAGCCCATCCATCCTGCTACAGTGTTACACAGAAGAAATGAGTCTGCATCCTACCAGATTCTAACTGATGTTCTATTTATTATTGCTCTGGTTTATATTATATTTTTCCAAACACATGAATTAAACACAATTCTCCTCAGTTCGTGCTCTTTCCCAGCTGGCAGTCAGGGCTTTAGTTTTGTTACAGGATTTTTTAAAGCATGGGGTAACTTACTACATTTATTTTCTCTTTTATGCACCAGTGTGACTGTGGAAACGAACACAATTTGTAATGGCCAATGATGATATATATGCTATTTAACCTCTTTGTACAGAGGGAGAATGTATTTTCCTAGCATTGGCTCTTAGAGGTCTGTCCCTGTAGTTTTTAATTTTCACAAAATAATGTCTTTTAGAGACGCATGTGGTTTCTCTATTAGTATTAATGAAGGTCGTCAAGCTAATTGATAGGATCTTCTCGGAGGCCATCTTTCTGCCTTAAGTACTCAGTAACCTCTTTGTAGTTATAATGCCATCTGGAGATTAGTTCAAAGTAGAGTAATTAGAAGAATGAGTTATGAAAACAGTTTTTCCCCCTAAGTTATAAACGCATAAGAAACACCATAGAAAGCTAACCTCTTATTGATTTCTTTTTGCGTGGGTTTTGTGTATCAGCACTGCATGCTCAGCAGAAAACTGCATCTCAAGAAAATCCTGGGGTTTTTTGCCAACAGAGCCATTTACAGACTCACATCTTTTTCATGGGTCACTTCTGGCTCTGAAAATATGGAAAATTAGACTTTATAGAGACAGTCTTTCAAAACAGTGTTACACAGTCAATGAGAAGCACTAGTGAAGAATGAGGTTCATTGTCACAAAGAGCTAGCTGTCCAAAAGCACTCAAGAAAGTGCAGATGAGAGGAAGAAGAAAAACCAGAGTAGCAAGCATGAGGAACAATTTACCATTAAGCAGTAGGATTGGTAACTGGATTATGGCTGTCTGTATCACAGGCATGAAAAGGAAATTTCAGTCCTAGGTGTACTGTTTGTATTGTGCTGGAAATGGACTGCTTATTTCCAAGCTCTGTCTCCCATTGATGGAGCAGCCATCTTGTGTCTAGTTTACCCAGTGATTTTTGTTTCCTTAGCTCACTTTGTTCCCTTTGGCTCTCCAGGTGGCCGGTGGAAGATTGCTGAGAATTCCCTTAACATCACAAAGGTCAGCTTTGCTGACCGGGGCCGATACACCTGTGCAGGAGTTAATCGTAATGACACCTTGTACTACACAGTCACCCTGAGGGTAACCTTCACCTCAGGAGACATGAGTATCTACTACATGATTGTGTGCCTCGTTGCCTTTGCCATCACCCTCATCTTAAACATAACCCGGCTGTGCATGATGAGCAGTCACCTCCGCAAAACAGAGAAGGCTATCAATGAGTTCTTCAGGACGGAAGGGGCTGAGAAGCTTCAGAAGGCTTTTGAGATAGCCAAGCGTATCCCTATCATTACATCTGCCAAAACACTAGAGTTGGCCAAAGTCACTCAGTTTAAGACCATGGAATTTGCTCGGTACATTGAAGAGCTTGCCAGAAGCATTCCTCTTCCACCTCTGATCCTTAATTGCAGGGCGTTCATGGAGGAGATCTTTGAGGCTGTGCGAGTTGATGATCCCGATGAAGTTGGTAAGGAGGAAAAACAGCCCCAAGCCTGCGGTACCCAAGCTGCCATTTACCCCATCAACCCCGAGATGAAACGCAGCGATTCGCCAGCCGGGGATTCAGATGATGGGTCCATGAATGAGCCAGGTCAGGAGATAGCTGTTCAGGTGTCCATTCACCTGCAATCAGAAGTGCAGAGCATTGACACTGTTTCTCATGATAGCTGCCAATTTGCACCTTCTGAAGAGGGCACCTGCTGAGTCCAGTGATGAGCTGTTAAGAAGGCACAGGCCACCCTAGGATGCTACAAGAAAGGGTTCTGCAAACAAGCTGCCTCAGTCCCATATGCACAAGAGTTTTCCAAATTGCCATGTGCCAGAACTGCTACTGAAATCTGTGTTTTCTATCAGTGTTGACTGAATGATTTCAAATCTCTTAGAGAAAAGCCATTTGGAGTATTGTGCAGTGGCTTTTCTTTTTAAAGCGAGCTTGCTACACTCAAAATATTTACAAAACAGGAATTCTTTGTCCTTGGCTCCTTGGTAGCTTCTGGTACTGCTGATCCATATTAGAAGTGGCCAAGCTGAGTGGTGCAACTTGCAGTAAAATCTTTTCCTTTGTGAACTCTTTCTTCCCTCAGAAAGTGGAGCCGGAATTCCTTTGTGTCAGTGTTGTCCTTGATGCATTGAGTTGTGTGCTCCTTTTGAATTGCTTCTTGGTGTGTGTAGCCCATCAGAGCCATGGTGAGTTTGAACAAATCTGCTCTGTGTCGTGTGCTTCTATGTTGCTATCAAAGTGTACTGTACTTAGGAAAAGAATAGGACCAGGATCTGCTGCTGGATTCGAAGAATTGCTCTAGTTTCAAAGCAGCTTAGAGAACAACCAGGAGTTCTCAGTTTTCCATACATCTGCAAAAAACTTCGGCATACTCTAGTGTGTGGAGAGCGAATTGTTACAAAGCTCATTGCTTAAACTCGGTGCTGATTGCCAAAGCGCCTTACCCTGGTTCTGTCTTACAGAATGAAGCAGTAACAGCACTGCCAGCACGGTCTGACTTTTGACTTTGCTGATTTCATTTACCATAGAAAATCCAAAGTTTTCTATTCTGTTTGACATTGTTGTGAGAAAAGAATGCCAGTAATCGCATAGTGGCATCATGTAAAAATTAACTCATCTACAGATCAGGTGTCTCGTGCACTTCCTGCTGAACAACATTAGACTAAAGGAGGTGACACTCACTTTGCTCTGGCTAGTACTTTCAGAAAGCAGTAGAAGAGGGAGTAGTTAGTGGAGGGGCTGGCTGAGCTGTTTGCCAGCCACTGATTACAGGAGTGGCTGGCAACATACCCTGTCTTATCACTGAAGGGAGAAGTGCAGGTGCTGATATCTGCACACACATATGTACTTCAGCAAGGATCTCCTGCATGGCTGTAGAAATCCAGCCTCCAGGAGTCAGAGTGCAGACAAGAATCTAGTTTCTTCTTTCACTCTTTGGTGCTGATTTTTTTTTTCTTTTCTCCTTAACATTTGTAAGCCATATCACTTAAATAGCATTTTGTATCCTGTTGAGATTTAGTAGATGTAAAGCTTGTAAGCACTCCACAAATTAATTTCTTACAACTACTGGAAGCATATTGCCATATAATTTTAACAACTTGGCAACAGGAGCACCATTTAATTCCCCACAACTCTTTTTCTTTCCTTATTGTTACAGAAATGTCAGTTGAACAAATGATTCTGGACGGCTGCTCAGGATTCTTAAGAGGATTTGATATTACATTTACATGAGTAGAGATGGAAAACAAGCAGGCAGAGTGGTAAAACCAGGGTGGGGCCATCTGTTGTAATGCATGCTCATAACAAAGGGTCTGAGCAAGTTATATTTATCAAATCATATTAGAGAAGGGGAAAGTAAAGCATCTGTTACCATTTTAAAGTACCTTCTGGGGAGAGCTCTGCAGTCAGCCACCAGTAAATGCACCCTAGTTGGCTTTGGCCTGTCAGGTAAGAGTGATGTTTTTCAGGAAGGAAGAAAATTGCTAGCCTGGGTTATAGCAGCATTCCCACCAGCTTGGTACCATTTCCAAGACTGTAGTAAACTTTTATCTGCTTCAAGGGAATAAAGCCTTCTGCAGAGAATTAGGGCAGTTACTGCCCTCAACAGTAACTTTTTCTTTGCTTCCATAGTTTGATGGCACTTTATGTCCAGGTGAAAAGTTTGCGTAGTTTTGTGTAACCTGTCTGGTTTCTTTTAAGTTCTTTTGAGGTGATCAGTGTTAAAGGATACTCTTGTGGATAAATGCCCAGTTCTCTTAGGAGCCCTGCTAAGATGCTTCTGGCTTCACTTTTGTACTACAACAGGCTCTGCAGGTTTGTTGCACTTGCATGAATGGAGATTTGTGGGTTTTACACCCTTTTGGATGTCCTGGTTGAAAGAGGTGAAGGCTTCAAGAGAGAATGATCTGCTTAAATCTCTCACAGGCCATGAGGTTTGTACCTGCACCTGCCTTTTTTCCCCATGAGCAGTTCTGCTTGCTTTTGTGAAACTGTTGCATTGTATGCAGCAGGAGCATCTTGGACATTTTGCCCCTAACTACATATGCATGTAGAGATGCAGCTACAAAATCAAAGCTCCATTTAATCTCTTCTGGAGAAGCAGCTATGCAGTTGTGATTGACAGATGTCTCATCAGAAGTGGCAGCTTACAGGCAGCAGAATGACACTAGAGGTGTGTCAGATGGGTGTCAGGAGAGCAGTTGCTAAATGAATTCAATCTGTTCTTTGGTATTTACACTTTATTTACATAGCTCTGAGATTTTTCTGATCACAGCAACTGGTGTCTTCGTGTGTCCTGTTGCCAGTGGAAAGGCAGGAATGAGGATGCATAAAGATCCTCATAAATGCAGTGTCATTGCTGGATAGCAAAGCAAAGAGTTTTCCCAAGTTACTGCAGTATTTTGTTTACTAAATTAATTTCATTCCTGGGAAGGAGGCTGTAAGGATTTCAGTAAATCAGGAGTGTAGGAATGTAGGAGTGTAGGAACTGATCCTACTCCCACTGAATTACATTAGAGCAGATTTGAAGTTCTGGTGTATTTTACAAATGATATTACAGGATTTTTATGCATCTGAAAGCAAGGACGATGGTGATGTTATACAGTAAATGTAATTTCACGGCACTGATTTCCAAACAACATGTGAACTACTCTTGATCCTGAGTAGACTTAAATCTGTTTGATACATCTAATTGATCATTAACATTGAAAGATTAGGTAAACATCAGTGTTTCTTCCTTAACTTTCCATAGGATGAGGAGAATCTACACTGATTTCCTTGCTTTAAACTAAATTCTTTGACAATCACAAGGCTACTTTCTCTTTTCTTTGTGACTTACTTTAAATAATGTAAAATCTACTTGTTATCCAAGAGTACCTAAAACTAACTTTGTAGTGGTTATTTGTATTACCTGGATTGTAATGTAACTGTTTAATGTAACCACATAGGATTTCATACTTTCATAAAACAAATCGGTAGATTTGCAAAATAAATTCAAAACAAAAGCTTTCTTTTGTTAGAGTTTTCTCGTTTATCTGTAAGTACCTGTCTGTCTGAGGTTAAATAGCAGCTCTATTCAGCTAAGCAGAAATTGTTAGCCAGCCTGTCAAAGGTTTCTGGGATATTCAGTCATTTGCAATGACATAGAACCGCATAGAATCATAGAATAGTTTGGTTGGAAAGGACTTTAAGATCATCTTCCGGTCTGTCATTGTTTTATATCTCAAAGTCCTCAGCAGCATCTGTAATAATCATTACCAGATGCATAAATGAATGGTTCCAGGCCTGAAATAGTTTCAGGAGGGCCTCTATATTCTTGAGTTTACTTTTGGAAACTAAGAAGGTGATTGTGAAGTGCAGTGACCTGCAGCCACAAACCTGTATTTTCTGTGCTTAAGTTTTCACAGGATTGTACTATTCTGTATTGTAATCACCTCTATTATTTTTAGTCCCCCTCAAAACACAGTTTATTTGGACACAGCTTACCTCCTAAAATGCAACACAACACTAATGTGGAGTATCTAAAGGGTTCAAGTGACCAAGTCTGCATTGTGTTTTTTTCCAGTGAGTTGCTGAGATGGCATAAAGAAATTTCCACTCCTGCGCCAAGATAAGTGTGTGTGCTGCTCTCACTGCATCCCCTGAGATGGAGGAGATGGAGCTCTGACTTAACCCTTGCTCTTTGCAAGTTTTGCAGCAGTTTATTAAATTACATGGAGAGGGAATAACATCCCTGGAGTTCTGTGATAAGCATACTGAGAGTGGGAGGGAGGAGGCCATCCCACCTCATTTTGGTGACCAGGCTTTCCCCTTGCAATCAGTTCAGTCTATTAAACTCTGCCAGAGGGTGATCCCAAGCCCCTAAGCAAGCCACTTGCCCACCACCACTGGTTTACACAGGGAAGCCGTGTCTCCCATGTGAGTGTGTAATGTTGCATGATAATGGATGTCTTCTGTATGGGCACGTCCTGCAGCTCTGGAGCACAGAGTAAAAGTGCCCCTAGTTAGTTTAAACTGCAGCCCACCCCAAACACCAAAACCCCAGCTTGCTGAGAAACCCTCTAAATACAGTCAGCAAATATGAATGAGAACAGACTTCACCCACACTGTAAGGAGTACTCTCTGGTCACAGTCTCTGCACAAGGTAGATCCTAGAATGAAAGCCAAATCTTGGGGATTTTCCCATGAGAATCAGCTGCTTAAAGGAAGAATTATTGGACCCACACTCCTCAGGCTAGGTCAGTGTTCAATCAGCATCTGCTTTCTATCTGCATGTTATGAGATATGCATGAATGATAACGGTTCAGTTTCTTAAAGCTCCTGTAACCGGACTCGTCATGATCCTATCCACAGTGAATAAATTCATCTGCCTGAATTTAAAGCATGTTTCCATTTGGATAACAACAGTTCATTGAAAAGCAAGCTGCATTAAGGATGATTGTACTTTAATTTAAGGTGTGCTCCTTAAAAACTACAATTCTCCTTAATGTTGCAGCACTCTCATCCGGTGAGCCAAGTCTCCAGCCAGAGACACACGATGGAGATGCCGCCATTTCATTCAACTCAGTCAAGTTACAGCTCTATCAACTTCTGTCAATAAAGACCCAGCTGGGTCTCTGTCCGTGTTCCTTATTGTATAGCAGCCCATGCAGAGGTCTCCAAACACTGCCAACTTTTCTGCATGTGGAAAGGGGAATTACACCATCACTCAAAAAAACCACCCTGTTTTGCTAGATGTCCAAATATCACAAAAGCCCCCAAAGCTGGAAAGTTGAGCTTTATCCTTGGTAAGACAGTGCCTATTCTTTGGTCACGCCTGGCTGCCAATGATTGTAATAATACTGAGCAATTAAGCCTTTCATTTTTGTTAGGCTAATTAATTGTTTGCACAGTGTCCTGAATATGGAATCATTTTCCTTTGCAAGGAATGAAAGGATTAGACTGGCTTCATCCCAAGCTGCTCAGAATGTATTTTATTTATTTTATGGGAGAAAGATTTTCTTGCAAGCCCCAAACGCAACCCATAGAGTGGACTGTTAATGCCTGCGCTGGGACGTTCTCATCAGCAGGGGTGCACACAGACTGCACATATGTCCATCCATCTGCATCCACGCTCCATATGGTATCTGGGGTTTCTGCTGCTTGTCAATGAGTCCGTGACGAGGCTGGAGCCACCATCGTGTGTGTGCTGCTGGGATTGAATATCAGGCACTGGCAGGGTGATGAAGAGTTCCCTCAGGACATCAGCGGTCCCCATACAGCACCGAGGGCAGCACCACTCTAATGATGAGTGCTGGGTTGAGCACTCGAAGGGCAGAGCACTGCAGTGTGTAAATGTACTGGAGGCTGTCTCAAGAGGTTTGTACTCTGAGTAAATCAAAGGCAGATGAAGCCCGGGCCAGGATTTCATGAAGAAGGGCACCCAGTGGATGCAATATTGCAGAGGCTGTTGCTAGCTCTTTTTTATGTTTGTTTGTTTTATTAAACACATATTTCATGTTAAATCATGCCAAGTGTAATGCAAGCTTGCAGAAAGTGGAAAGTGAGGGGATGTATTCAGCTGCCATTACACAAACTTCTAGCCAAGTAGTTGGAGATAGCAAGAGTTCCCCTTGCCTTAATCTTTCTTTGCCTCTGGCATAAGGCCTGTCATGGGCCATCTGGAAGAGCTGAAAGTGACGATTGTGGCCTGTGCTACTTTCTCTTCCTCTAAAGATCAGGACATGGAGAACAGCCTGGGCCACCCGAAACACGCAGGAAAGGAATCAGAGGTTGGCATAAAGCAGGGACCTTACTTGGCTTTATGGGCCTGTTGTGACCAAAGAGATCATTCTGTGTTCAGGCTAAACCTGCAGAATTTAATTGAAAGTCAAACTCCTTTTGTTTATTTAATGCCTGGGTGTCTGAGTGTTGCTTCTTAGACTTTGGACCTTCTTGCTGTCATGCAAATGTCCCTGAGTTAGTGCTAGCAGCCAACAGTCCCTGCCCCTACTCATGTCAAACGAGTAAATCCAGTATTTTGGGTGCAGCATTCTTGCCATAGCTTTGTTACATGTATGTGGTAGGGGATGTAAAGCAGCAACTGCAAAGAAAACAAGTCTGTCCTGCCATTATCTTGACAGCTTTTCAGCATTTCACTTACTTTCCCTCCTTGGTCCCTTTCCTTCATGGTAAATACTCTGAGTATCTTGATTAAAGGGAAAATCCAAGTTTTTCATTGTTCTTTCTTTTGTCAGTTTTTCTCAAGCTTATCTCTCTTAAATAATGACTAGGGTGAAAGACAATGGACCAGAACAGACATGAAGGAGTTTAGACAACTGTCCTAAATTAGAGGATGGGTTTGCTTTGGAAATCCTCTCTGCATCACACTCTGTTACAGAGAGTTGGCTTTAATGGCAAATTTCTTGCAGCAGGGTGTCACTTCACTTCCATACATTACTTGAAATGCTTTATTAATTTGATGACCTCTTGGACTCCCAGAAGAAGCCATTTATCAGTGTTTTGAGGAAAGAGAGCTCCTCTGAGCTAAAGGGACTGTTTTGTTGCTCAGATTTATTGCTTGGCTGGCTTAATTCACCATTCAAACATGATGATTTTTAGCTGCCGGGCAGTGGCCCTTTCAATGCTGAGACTAATTAACTGCTGGAACTCTTCTTAGTAAGGCTGTTGTTTTCTTGCTGTTTGGTTTGGGTCTGGGCTTTTTTTAATCCACAGAAATAAAGCAAACAGGATCCCTGAAAGACAGGTTGCGTGGATACGGTATCTGCACTGGCACAGCCCCGTGCTGAATGAGTTTGTCACAAAGGAAGTAAGGCTGCCGGCTGTCCCTGCTGTTGATGTGACACTGTATAAAGGTAAGATGAGAAAAGAGACAACAGCTGAAGACAGAAGAAAGGAGGGAAGCCAGAATCATGGTAGAGCTTGAAGAGTAGCAAGAGATGTCTCTGATAGACAGTGGGGGATCCACATCCACCAGAGATCAGAGCTATGGACCTTGCTGGCAGGTTAAGGTCAGTGGCTTTGGAGCTGCTGAGTGAGTCCTTACACCTCCCTCCTCTTCCTTCATCCCTGCTGCTGCTGTCACAGGCCCTACTTGTGAAACACATGTACTTCATAGCTCAGACAGGTCATAGGGACTGCAGTGCCTGTTGTTGGGACCTTGTCAAAACCTTGCTTGGGAGGAGCAGAAAGGGAAAGGGGGTTGCTGGTTGTCAGGATGCATCCGGCTGCAGGAAGTTAAGCTGCTGGTTGTTATCTCATCAGGGAATTCTGCTCACCAAAATGTTTTATAGGAAAAGTGAATAACCCCTGTGATATTTCATGGTAGTGTCTAATGAAGGCATAAATAGGTGTAGAAGCTGAAGTGCAGATAAATCCAGTGTCTGTTGTACCTCTCCCTACAGTTTCTGTAAAGCACTGCTGCCCTGCTCCTTGCTCCAAGTCCGTAGGTGTGAATGAAATATAAATCACGGCTGTTAACTGAAAGCAGGGAATCCCTCGCTGGCTCCAGTGAGCTCCCCATCTGTCTTTGTTCCTGACAGTTTGATTACCTTTACCATCATCTTTAAATGCAGAGCTGCAAATACCATTAGTGGCCATAAAGAACGGCAATTCTTCCTGACATGCCTCAGCCACAGCATCCTCCTCGACTGGCAGCAAGGAGCACAGGCCAGACACCTTCCTCCTATGGGTGAGGGCTAGGAGACTCAGCTCCAGTTATCAATTCACCTCCATCCGATTGTCTTACTCCCTTTCAGACGTCTCCAGGATTTCCAGCCTTCTCCTGAATCTTCGTGGTCTAGTTGCTCATCGCTGGAGCACAGGAGTATGATGGAGCATCCCTGGGTGTGTGATCAAGAAAATCTTATGCTGCTTGATTTGCTCTGAACAAAGGGTAAAGTGCAGAAGACTGGCTGCGTCTGGGAGAGAAGGGATCTCTGCTTCGCATGGGTGTGATGGAGCTAATCTGGGCTTGGCTAGATAGGGGAGAGCTCCAAAAGGATCATGAGGTTTTCTGCCTGCTGGCTCTCGCCACAACCCACCCAGGCTGTGAATGACAGCCCATTCAGCAGTGGCTTTTCTCCATGTGGCAAATGCCGTGTGTTGTGTGTTAAAGCCTGGGTGGGCAAGGGGATCCCCAGCTCTGTGACAGCCAGCCTGAACCCAGGACATAGGGGACACAGGAGGCTCAGGGACCCGGAGCAGTGATGTCCAAGGGAGGATGCTGGAATGAGAGCCTTGTGCCTCCTCATCCCTCCCACACTGAGAGCAATTTCCCATCACTGGTATCCTGCAGCAGAAGGGTGTGAGATAAAAGCAAGGAATGGGTTTGGTTTGTTCTTTCTTTGTAGATTAACAGATCCAGCTCTGACTGAGGGATTTAGTGATTACAGCTACTTAATTGCATGGGGAAAACATTTCCTGGCAATTACTTACGTGTCTGTCTTGGCTCGCTGTGTGTTTCCCTTCATATGGTGAACAGCAGCACAGCCCTCCCATGGCACGCTGCCCTGGGGACACAGCCAGCCCCAGGGAAGGGCAGGCACAGCCTGGGTGGCACACAAGGATGCACCCATGCTCCAGGTAGGACTTCAGGACAAGCCCTGCCACATGGATGCTGCCTGCGCTGTGCCTCTGTCTGCTGCAAGCCTTGGAGAGGCTGGATCCATTCACCCACCATCCACTTGGTGCCGGGAGCCGGGCAAGTCCTCAGTGGCGGAGGATGTCCTCAGCAGCCACCCACCTCTCTGTCACAGCAGGGTTCAGCCCAGGTGATTCCCAGCATTGCTCTTCTCAGTTCATGCAGCAGGAGGCAGGGCTGATGGTCACCTTACAGGAATAAACGGTGCATAAAACTATTTGATCAATTAAGGCGAATGATTTGGCAGGCGCAGCTCCCGCTGTACCCATCCTCCTCACCACTGCCTCATTATCCGGCCCTAAATCAAGCTGTCACAGCTTTTTTTCTTTTTGGCTTGAGGTAAAAAAGGAGGGAGGGAAGGAAGAAAGGAGGGAGCTGCTTCCCAGCATTCACCTCCAAGACAGAAAACCCTATCCCAGAGTGGGGCAAAGAGCATCCCCTGCCCACCTTCCCCCCAGTACCTCCTCACTGCTCTCTCCCGATGCCTGAGCTACCGCTCCTCGGTAGCTTGATTGAGGAGCAGGGAGTGGAGCTGTGACCACAGTGGTTGGGGCAAAGGCTGCATTAGCCAGAGGGGAGCCATCCCCAACTGCACAGGCTCAGGCACTCACTGCTGTCCAGGAAGCATCCCGATAAGGGGACACATGTCAGTGGGGCAGGAAGGTCTGGAGGTGACCCATGGAGTGGGTGTCTACTCTCTTCAGGTGCCACAATGAACAGAGCTCAGCTTCTACTTGATTCTGTCCATGCCTTGTGTGATAAGTGTCTGGAGATCCTCCTCTTGCCTTAGCTGGGACAAAGTGCCCCTGGAGCCTCATACCAACGGGCACACCTGCACTGTAGTATCAGATCAGCCTCTTTCCACGGGTCCCAGAGGGACTCTGTGTGTGTGTGAGCCCCAGGCAGCAGACATGGAGTCTTACTGTTTATAAGAGAGAAACAAAATCTGTCTCTCTGGGACTCCCAGTGTTTCACAGGCCCTGTGGACCAGTTTCTTGCATCATCAGGACAACAGAGCATCCCTTGCCTTGCACACAGGCAATACTCTTGTGGGAAGGGTCCCCCTCACCCTCTGCCTCCTGCAGCTTCACCCTGGATGCTGTGCCAGACCTACCTGCCTCTCCAAGTCTGCTAAATGAATTTGGAGCCACGCTCATCGATTCACTCTGCTGGGACAGTGAAACAGCTGCAAACTCATCTGTTCATGGGAGCGGAGCCAGGCAGCCGTAGCATCCCCACTACACTGCCACCCCCACACAGCAGAAACAGCCCAAACCAGGCCCTTCCAGTGGGCAGCCTGGGACCTTGCTGGACCTGCTGCTGAGGCAACCAGCAGATCATCTCAGTGCTGGGTCACTGATGCTGGAGTGACAGCTCGCATGGGTGGCATGTTCAATCCATGCTGTTCAGTTTCTGTGCCTTTTTAACACTGTCACAACCCAAGACGCTCCTGCTGCTTTCTCAGCCTTGTTAATTGGCTGCAAAGAGCAGATTTCTGTTCACATTGCAGCCACTTTTGAACCTGTGACTTGCCTTTAAAATCCAATTCCCACGAGGTTTTTCTTCCCCCCTCTTCCAAGCACAGCTCCACTCCAGCTTGCAGAGCTGGGAAGCAGCACAAGCAGCAGCTCGCTCCAGCAGCCTTCCTTGGAGGATCAAGGGCAGGCTGCATGTCCCACAGGGCTTTTCTGCTCCTGTGCTTGTCGCCCCAGTCTCTGGGACCCCTGGAAATAGAGGAGAGGAGATGCCAACCCATCACCTGGAGCCTGCAAGCAAGACCCTGTCTGGGGAGCATCTCTTGGGCTGAGCCTCCAGCAGATGCTGTGGTGTCTCCAGCCTTTCCCACTCTGGCCTTATAGTTTCCTCTCCCTACACCAGCAACTGTTTGCTCCCCCCAGCAAGCCTTTTTGATCACATAGATGCAGGATAACATCGTGTGGGATAACACCATGAGCTGGGTGCTGAGTGAAGCACCTGCATGAGTCACAGCAGCAGCTGTGCTCTGCTCATCCTCCAGCTCAGTCACCTCTGCAGTTCAGGGAGAAAACCACATTCCATGAAGCAATGCAAGGAGGAGCAAGGGAGCTGTGCAAAGCCCCCTGACCCTTCTCTGATCACCCCTGAGCCTGCAGTAAGGAAAACCCAGGTGATGTCCATGTGTGCAATGCCAGGAGGATAAGCCAACAAGGATGATGCTGGCACTAACACACATACACACAACTCAAGCACTTGCCCGGAGCCTGTCACTCAGGAAAACAGGCTGAGACTTGCAAGGAGCTACTTGCCAGAGCAGAAAATGTTCATCTCCAGCACATCCTTCACTCAGCAGATGTGTTTCAGGTCCTGCTAAGCTGTAAAGAGACAAGCCAAGAGTTCTTGATGAGAGCAGATGGGCTCAGCTCCATTAGCTATCATTGACTATCCAAAATGCACTAACCATCATGAGCCACAAAACCAACCTGCTGCTGGGCAGGAGGCATGGCCAGAGGCGGCTGCAGACGGATCCAGCACTGGAGGCTACTGGGCGCAGAGGAGGAGAAGCTGGACTTGCATAAGAAATCATGGCAAAAGCACAGTTGGTGGGAGTAGTTGGAGCAATAATTCAGGGTTTCTACATTACTTGATAATTCCAGATTGCAGATGGAAATATCCAAGAGAAGCATCTCATAAATCACACGGTCTGTGGTTTTCCCCCTTTTCCCTGCTGTGCTACAATGGAAAACTGCAGCTGGTGCTTCCAAAAGCTATGAAATAACATACAGGCCTGGCAAGTTCCAGTCCAGCTAAAGCAAACCCCACTCCAGGTTTCAGGTCACCAAACCCACAGCTGCATTTTGCTGACTGTAATTTGCACATTTCCCCCAGCATATTTGACTGCTCTGATACCTTTCCCATCAGCACTGATTCAACATTGTTCTCATGCCAGCCTTGCACCCCTTGAATACAACTGCAACCAATGGATTTCTGATAGGAAACATGGAAGACAGCATGGGCTATGGGAGAAACAAGATGGGATTTTTTTTTCATATGATTCTCCAATAAAAAGAGAGAAGACAGGGACTTCACTCAGTTATGATACTATAATCTAGCAAGTTATCGTGCTGTAACCCAGCAAGTTATCATGCTGTAACCCAGCAAGAGAAGATGCTTGTCCCCAGAAGATCTTCTCTGCTGCTGCTTCCCTCCATGGCCAGGAGAAAGCCACACAAGCATAGCAGCAGAGATGCCTGGTAGCACTTAGTGCTGCGGCTCTGCCATCCAAGCCACATTCTCCATCTATGCTCAGCCTCATCAACACAGCAGTAAATTGTTACCATCCTTCCCTCGACGCTGCCCCAGCTGCTCTCACACCCCTCTCTGTCCCCAGTTTACCTGCAGGGCTCCAAGCGAGCATTGTGCCATTGATGGAGAGCAGCAGCATCTTCGTGCTGCAGCCCAGGACACGCTGGAGTCCAGGATGTGGCCCCTTGATTACCCTGGAGCTATGCTAATGGTTTTCTATTTTAATTACATGGAAGTCTAAACATGCTGCAGGGTCTGGCTAATTCTGCAAGCACAGAGAAAAGCCTCTGCATCACCCGGCAGCTTATTGCTTTAGCATAATAAAGGTAAAGTGACACAGGGGATATGTGTCTTTTATGATCCCACCTCAGCTGCCTGCAGGTCCCAAGAGCCACAAAGCAGGAGGAGAGAGGGAGGGAGGGAAGGAAGGTAAAATAAACAGATAAATCCCTGGACCATATGGCTTGTGCTCGGTATCTTTACGCATGAGGCACCCCACTTAATAAAAGTTTAGGATGGAAAAGCCAAATAAAATTGATAATCTGCCCAGGGAGGGTGATTCAGATGGAGTAAGCACATTACAAGGGGGTGACTGATTTACAGTTTTCTTCTATTTGCAGTTTTATGACTATTACAGTTATTCTTGTGAATATAATTCATTACTGTGCTATTATTCCCAGAAGTGAAAATCAAAGGTTTATCAACCGACACCGGCAAGCATGAAATACTGCCCCAACGCACAGCTCTACACTGGAACCGAAGCTGAAGACCGGCTAAGGAGTCAGGAGCTGAGTGCTCGCCCTTCTCCATCCCCATGTCCCCTCTGCAGATACGGGCAGAGGGAGTCAGCTCAAAGCCTCCCTGCTGGATAGGGAGGAGGTGATGAAGCAGACAGGGATTCGCATGACCAGGATCTCATCCTCCAAAGGATGATGGACACGGGAGTGGGAGGATGAGGCTGGCTCAGTTACTTGGACAGAAGTAGTGCAAGTGTGAGTGCTGGCAGGCACTGGGGAGTTACAGGAGCTGGGGACCAAAGAGGGTCAGGCACACTGCCTCTCAGAGGGACACAGCATTCCCCAAGCATGGGTTTGGGAACACCATCTCACTGTGGGGTGCCAGTAGGGCAGGGTGATGGGCTTGAAACCGAGAGAACATGACCTGGAGCCAGAAAGGATGAATTCAGGGGAGGGTTTTATTTTGATAACAGCTATAGCTGGGAGGCATGGACTAAAACAGGGGTTTGTACAACTTTAAAAGCAGTGTAGAGAGGACTGAAATGGACCTAAGGTTGCTGCATGGTGGATACTTGATTCTATAGCCCACATTTAACATAAAACCCATTGTTTCTGAGGTGAGGTTTCTCTGACAGCAGCTGAAGCTCAGCTCCAACCTGATGGATGCATCCCAATGGCACAGCCCTCCCTGCTGCATCCTTTGGGCTTTTGGACTTTGTCACTTCCTGCATGTCAGCCTCAGCTGTGAAAACCAGGACAAATCCAGCCTCCCTTTGCTCCTCTTCTCAATGAGGTTTTGTCTGAAGAGCCACCTCCCTTTGCTTTCCCCCATTTGGCTCCACAACAGATCCTGATCCCAAAGGCTTCTTTACAGCACTCCAGGTACTCCTGCTGTCCTGCTCCAGTGCCAAGAGATACCAGCTCTTGATTAAAGAAACAACTCCAGAAGCTAATGGCAAAGAGCCTTGCACAGCATGGGAGAACCTGCAATAACCCCTGTGAATGTGGAGAGGAGAGGAAAGAAGAGAAGAGGAAAAAGTAGAGGAGAAAGGAGAGGAGAAATAGAACCCAGGATCAGCACATCTGGGCCAGACCAAGGGCCCTTTCATCTCAACATCCCAGCCTTTGTCCTGGCCAAGGTGGAGAGAGCAGGAGGGATAGGGCAGACTTGAGGGACATTTCCCTGGCATCCACCCATCTGGGTCCCAGAACTTGTCTCGCTGCTTAATAGCTCTTGATGGATTTTTTTCTTCCTAGAACTCATCTAATCACTTCCTGAAGCCTTGCAAAGTTCTGGCATTTGCAATGACTTCTGGTAATAAGTCTCCATCTGAAGGACATGCTGTGGGAAGAGGTTTGTGTGCTTCCAAGGCCTCGGTCCTCAGCACTGGGATCTAAGTCACATACAAGGATGGGAAACAAAAGCAGAGGCAAAGAGTTTAATCCTCATCACTACAAACAGCCACAGTGGGAGCAGAGTCTCTGAAGTCTGAATTGCTTAAAAGGAAACAAAGCTGTCACCAGCTGTGTTGTCAGCCTGTCCTCAGCCCTCTGCTCTCTCCAGAGCCCTAGAAATGGCACATCCCAGAGCAGCTGAAAACAAGCCACCAGGACGAGCTGTGATTGCTTTTTAACAGCTTTAAGTCGGGGTAAAAAAAACAAACCCATACTTAAACAAATGTTCCCATTGCTGGGAACCGGAGTGAGCTGATCCTCTACCCGTGTTCAAAGTGAAACACATGCCAAGTGCTCCAGTAAGAAGGGGCAGATAGGTGAAGCCAAGAGCTGTGATAGAGGGATGTGACCAGACCGGCAAAGGCTCAGCCTAAGGGCAGCCCCTCCTGTGGCCCCTCAGCTGGCAGTGCCAGCTCAGGACACTCATTCCCACCCCTGTGCCGTGGCCACGCTCCAGGCTAGGGCTGCCCTTGGCTTTCCCAGCTCCAGGCAGTGCTGTGCGCAGCAAGCAGCTCCAACTGGACATGCGCAAAATAAATCCCATTAAACCACAAACGGCATGAAATAAAGGCAAATCGGCTGCAGCAATAACCATGTACTTTCCCTGCCAGAGGCTGGGGACCTGGTGCAGTGGGGCCCTGAAAGTGCCCAGCGAGGACAGGGCTCCAGACTGAGCTAATGGCACATGTGTGACTGAGAGACTTTACCATCATGGTTAATTGTAATGAGCAGTAAAATTCCAGCTGGGGATGAAGGTCCCAGTGCCTGCCAATTAGTCCTGGCATCCTGAAGACAGACTGTAATGGGATTATTGAACCAGTCCTATTATGCACTAAAGTGTTCAGGGAACCTCACCACTGTGCTAAAGCCGAGCTGAGGAAAGCAATGTGAACACCAGCACATGCCGGGAAGAGCTGTGTATGGATCTGGGATGGGAACCAGGCACCTTCCCATTCTTCTCATAAAAGATAAGCACTTTTCTCCCTGCCTGGCTAAAGCACTCATCATGCCAAAGGTATCTAAGTCAACAGGCAAGCAGGAAAGTTGGGCAGTGACCAAGATCTTACTGTTTGATAAAAATGGATTTGTTTTTTCTCTTGAAAGACAAACCCAAAGAGCTGCATCAGCCCCCAGCTGAGAATACTTTAAAGGCAGCACTGATGCAGAAGCTGTTTGCTTGGCTATCTTACTATAACGGCAGGTATTTGTGATTTGGAGCCTTTCCTTGGCAGCCCTGCTGAGATTTCATGTTTATAACACTACAGTTAAGGGCGGGAGGATGGGCTCAACCTGCCAAAGAAGCCGCCACTGTCTCTGGCTCCTGGGTAACATTTGGAGCTGGCAGGTCCATCACAGCAGATGATGAAGGGAGCATCCTGCAGACTCATCTCAGCAGCTGTTAGTGCTGCAGATACGTGACCCCCTGGCTCTGCTTGCTGCAAATGTTGCTGGGGGGGATCTCTCTTTGATGGAGGAGATAATAAATTGCTATTTAGATGGCAACAACCCTGGCAAAGCCTGGCCATGGAAAGGTGCAGACGTCTAGGTTGTGAGTGCTGCGTCCCAGGAGGTGCCCCTGGCACCAGCATCTCAGAGGCAGGAATCACATCTGGTTGTGTGCCCACACCATAGCCCAGACGGTGCCATCCTCAATGAGCTGATGAATAAGTGCCAGGGTGGTCACCATAAGCACCTGGATAAAAGCCACTGCTCATTTACTCTGTGGGTGAAGCAGGGGCTTATGAATACCTGGGAGCACCCCACAGGCCCCTCTCCCCTACATCTCTGTTTGCCTGTGCCAGTGCCCTGCAGGGTCTCCTCTGTTCTCTAGCAGCCTAATGCAATGTACAGGCAGCAAAGGGAGAGGAGGGTGGCTCGGTGCTGGAGGGTTTCCCAGCGATACCCAAGGGCTCAGCTCGCACCCAGGACTCAGGTACAAGAGCCACACACATGGTGCAAGCGAGTGGCCACCGTGGCTGGGGAATGCACCGTCAGAGCAGCCTCTGTGGATGCTGGAGTTAGGAGAAACATCAGAGGAGGTGTACTCCTTGTGTTGCAGGGCAGGAGGTGGGCGGCAGCAGCGATCATGCCTCTTGGCAGCACTTTGTGTGATTAGGCACATTAAAGGACAGAGCGGCTGGCATTAGCTGCTTTGGGAATGCTGGAGGGAGGGAGTATTGATCTCTTCCCAGCTGACAGTTTCTATGACCGGTGGCAGCAATTAGGGCATCCCTTAGCAGGATGCAGAGCTGCCACAGAGCACTGATGACAGCAGCAGAGGTGAGACAGGAGGTGTCTCTGTCCAAGGCATGATGGTGATGATAATGATCAGAGATTCATGCTCAAGGGGTCTGGAATGAGCTGGGGAGCAGCACGCCCTGAGAGCCCTGGGGCTGTTGCTGGTGTCCCACAGCACCACAATGTCTCCTAGCCCTAAGGAGAGCACACTGGGTGTCCCCAGTAACAGGGTCCCTGTGCTGGGGAGATGGAGGGAAAGTTGGTAGCTTCCCCCAAGAAAAGCAGGAGTCAAGGTCAGGCTCATGACAAGGGCAAGATCACATTGCCCAAGCAGGCTGTGAGCAGCAGCATTTCTTCCCATTGAATTCCCTCTCGTTTAGCTTTGCCTCTCCCCTTACCACTTTTCCTACCCTGAAAGGCTTTCTACCCGCAGAAGGGAGCTCTTCCCAAAGCCCTCCCCTTGAAGTACAGTGTCAAGACACCACCTCCCTGCTAATTGGAAGGTAAGCCTGGATTTGAGGAGGGATGGCATGCAAGGTTTGCCTGCACCAGGTAGCAAAGAGATACCAAACACAGAGAGCCAGAACAAGGGCACCCAGTGAAACAGGGGCTTGTAGTGAGACCCTAACAATGTACTGGGAATTGCAACGTTTGCTGCACAGACGTTACATAGCATTTCTCTGCGTGGAGCCCCAGTCCCTCAGAGCCTCAGTGTTTTAGCTCATATTTCCTCAACAAGGCATAAGCTGCTGGGGAAAAAAGAGCAAACACACGGCAAAACTGACAGGGAGCCTGCAAGCAGGGATGGAGAAAAGGCAAAACAAGCTCTATGTTTCCCAACCACGCTGTCTTGAATGTCATATTAAACTTGCAAACTGACTGCAGGCAGAAGCATCCGAAGCCTGGCCATTCCTCAGCTGTGCAGTTGGAATTGATCTCGGACCTATGCTGCACTTTGCAAATGTGCAAATGTCAAATGACATTTTCATCTTTACAGGCTCTTAATCAGTCCCTTCGTCATTTGCCAAAATCCACTTTGGTTTTGCAGCCTGCATGTTGGGATAGGCTGACCCTGGGTGCAGGATCCCAGAGCTGCAGATGATACTGCCTTATTCCTACAGGATCATTCTAGTTCCCTTTATAACCTCTATGGAAATTCACAGCTGCACTTCCCTCCAGCCCCAGTATTTTTCCCCAAGTCATTTATTTCTAACAAAATTCAAACCAGGTTTGGAACTCTTCTTTTTGCCTCCACTATAACCCACCTATATATTGCCACCTATCTAACCCGATCTAACCCATCAATATATATATATTGATGCCACAAACAAGTGGCAACAGCCTCAAACCTCTGGACAGAGACCCCTCTTTTGGTCACTCTCTTCCAAAACAGGCTGCTCCTTGGGGCTGCAAAGCTGCTTCCCAAAAAGAAACGTGGTCCAAGAGGGGCTCAGAAGGGGTTGCATCTTGCCTATAGCCCCTGACAGCCTGTACAAGAGAGGGGATGTTGATGTCCCCTCCCCACTAACCTCCAACCAGGGGTGAAGCAGAACACAAAGCATCCCTCGGCTCCTAAGCAATTCAGAGGAGGATCAGCCAAACAGCGCTCCCTTTATTGATTTATTTATGGAGAATGAGACATTAATGCAAGACCTGTTGTTTGAATTGGCTTCTTCTCACTGTGCTGAGAGAGAAGCTGTGATGTGCTGGGCTGTGTGTGTGCATGGAGGTGTGTGCAGAGTGCTAATCCCTGCCCGGCCCCCTCCTCGTTCCATCTGTTCCTTCGGATGATTCTGTTTGACTTCTCAACTTCCTATTGCCTTTCCTCTGCCCTGGTAAGAGAGTGTCTGGCAATTAAAATAGTAGCGGGGGGGAAGCGTTTCATAAACGTTTCACATGATTATTCCTTAGGCCAAGGAATTCCAATGAGCTGAAAACACAGAACAAGTTTTGCAGGTTTGACCCTGCAGTCTGGCAGTGAGACCTTGCAGGCTGCTTTATCCTGCCCACAACATGCCTTGGATGGTCTGTTATTGCTTTCGCAGAGCTTGTGCCTCCAGATTTTCACGCAGCTTTATTATCATTTTTATGCTTTGAGTTTTATAACACACAGGCTTTACAGCAGAGCATTTTTTTGTGATGGTTTTTTATCTCGGGTTTGGTTTTTGCTCAGTAGCATAACGAGACGATGGGATTTATGGGCAGCTCTGGGTTTTCTGTTACAGCTTTTCTTAGCAAGATCATCACTTTTGTCACTACATTTGATGGCCTTTCTCTCTGGCTTTGGTGGTCCCCAAGAGACGCAGCCCACATTAGTCTCCAGCTGTTATTCCAGCAACCCAAGCAGTGATAACACAGGAGCTGTTGCAGCTAAATGAAAGTTTCGAGAATAGCAGGGTTTTAAAAGTCATCTGACATATTTCTGCTGTCAGCCATTAACAGTCTTGAGCAAAGCCTTGCTTACGAGGGACAATGGCAGAAAACATCCTCGGTTGGAAGGCTAAGGGCTAATGCAGCAGTGTTCAACGATCGGCTGGGGACTGGGAAAGGAGCTGAGAGCTGCAGCAAAGCCAGGAGCTACAAATTGGCAAATGGATAAAAAGAGCCAGGGTCTTATTTCTTAATGATGCCAAACTCAGGGCTCAGGTGGGGAAGGTGTGAACCAGTTCCAGTGTGTGCATGAGCTGCTTCGGGAGGAAGCTAAAGCCATGAATATGGGGCTGTGATTTGGGGACAGTGACCAAGGGATCACTAGAGGCCAACACGATGAACCTTCCTGCAGTTTTGTGATAGAGGGAAAGCAAAGAGCATCCTTCAGCTGAGATCATAGGGGGAATTTGGAAAAGCCCCAGCCAGGCAGCCAACAGCCTTTGCAGGATGATTCTTGATCCAGCCCCATGTCAGAAGCAGGGCTCTCAAAACATGCCATTGACTGTGTTTCACCTTAAGTGGACTAATGAGATTCATTCATTAAAAACCCTGCTGGACCAAACACCCAGCAAGCGAGTGAAGACAGAGATCCAGAGAAAACCTTCCCCACTTTGATTTTGTGGAGCTGACACTTGAGACTTGTGATACCCGTTAGCCAGAGCCCCAGAGTGGGCACCAAAGGGCAAAGGGATGTCAGTACCGCAGACTTTCTCCTTCAGCATCTCTCAAGGAAAAACAAGGGCCAACAGCTCCCTTTTCACACCTTTATTCCTGATAGTTAGCAAAGACGTTGGACAGAGCCTTGGGTGACATGGTTTAGTGTGAGGTGTCCCTGCCCATGGCAGGCGGTTGGAACTTGATGATCTTAAGGTCCTTTCCAACCCAAACCATTCTGATTCTATGATTCTATGAGGACATTTCAGTGCTTTTGCATTCACTTTGCAAACACTGCTCCACATGTTTGGCCTCAAGAGAAAAATCCCAGTTGCAATGAGGTCCACAGCAATGCTAAGACAAAAGCATAGACTGGAGGTGTCCCTTACAAGGGTGCCTTTCCTAAAGTTTCGTTTTAGCCTCGCAATTCCAAGATCATGATCTTGCAAGTCCTTCCCTAGGAACGATCATGGAGGAATCATTGAGGGTTTCACAGCAGCGGCACAGCAGCATTGAGTACCCTGTCCACTGCCTCAGACTCATTGCTAACAACTCCCTGGGGTCCTATGCAGAAACACAACTGAGCCCCCAGCCCTGCAGTCAATGCAAATGAATTGTCTCCAGTTTGCAAGGAAAAGTACAAAAAAGAGGTGAGTTTGTTCATGCTTTACATGCTCCTAAAGCCAGGGCTGTGAATTGCTCAGCTCTGCATGGGGTTGGGGCTAAGCTGGAACAAACTGAAGCGAAGATGAGCCAGGATGAAGTGATGGGCTGGGCAGGCCTTTGCTCCAAAGGCAGGCCTGGAGGCAGTGGCCAAGCTGATGTGTTCAGACCCTTGATCTTTACATCACCATAGAGCTGGACCTTGGGGCACGTTATAGAAGCAGGTCCCTGGGGATGGTCACCACGGACTCTTGTCGCCATTCGTCATCCAGGCTGTCCACACACTGACCTCCAGGGCATCCTGGTGGCTAAATGCTGTTGGAAACTGCTGCAGGACACACACAGTGTTAGTGGGCTGGGGACACTTTTCCACAGCCATTGCATGAGGGAAAAATGAAAGTGCTCAGTTTGGAGCAGAGGAGGTGGAGAGGTGATGCTGGAATGTGCATCCCAGATCCAAGGGCAGAGGAGATGGAAGGGATTAAGAGCAGGGGAGACAAATATTGATCGTAAATGGCACTGGGAGAGCTGGTCCTGCCCCAGAGCTGAGAAGGGTCATCTCTGATGAGATCTATGAAATGAGCCTGTGGAAAGTGAATATAATGATAGTCATCTGAGATGCACCAGTCACACATAACCTACATCAACAAAGCATTATCACCGCATTAGCAAAGCCTTCCTCCCCAGAACTGCACTCAGCCAGGCCAGCAAGACATCATTCCGTTATACCTGGGAATGAGATGAGAAATCTTGCATCGTTTCCCTGCAAGGGACAAAGCAAATGGTGCTGGGTTCTTTGGCAGAGCCACAGTAACTGTCAGAAGAAGGGGCTGGCCTTTTCTGGTGCTGGGTGATGTGAGGTGGCAGTGAGGGATGCTGATGGAGCATTGCAGAGGCCATCTCCTCCCCACACCGGGTGTCTGTGGATCAGAGCCAGGCTGGGCTGGTGCAATGCAACCAAACCCCTGTTCAGCAGGGGAAAAGAACACCAAGAAAATGACATTTCCAGCTTTAGCAGAGCATGTACTTAACAAGAGGAGTTAGCAGAGATGAGATGCTCAAAGGGGCACTTGCTGTCAGTAATCAAAAAGAAAGGGTCAATAAAAAATAGAGAAAAGGGGCAGTGATGTGGGATAGAAACAGAACTGCAGATGCTGGTAAAATTAACCTTTGGTGGATGCACACAGCATTCATCTTTCCCTAACTGCTGGAGGACTCAGGCTGACCTCAGCATCTCTATCCTTCATCCCACAGGAGATTGATGGCAGATCTAGGAGAAACAGGGCCTGTCCTCAGCAGCCTATGGCCAATATAATAATAATAATAATAAAAAGGAAGCAGAAAGCAATTGAAGCCCAGGAGAGTGAGGTGAATTTAAAGCCAGACAGGAATTTCCCATGGGAACAGTTTGTTGGCTGAAAATGCCACTGTCATAAAAATGCGAATTTTTCCTTTGGGAATCTTATAAGATTGATAAAAAATGCTGAGTTTCCTCTGGGAGAAGGGATGGGAGAAGCAGAGACATTCGCCTTGTCCCACTTCTGCCTTCAGGGAGAAAACAAAATGAATGGGCACCAGTTGAGCAGTCACACATTGAGCCAAGGAACCCCACTGAGCTCTCCTGAAGCTTTTTCCACATGCTCGGAATATCTCTTTCTATGAAAAAAACCAACAACCTGATATTGCATTTTGTCCTAATTCAGGTAAAAAAAAAAAACAACAAAAAACAACAAAAAAGTTCAAAAAAAGCATCCTCAAGCATAGGATGTGATTTAAGTTTCCAGCTGGCAGTGGCTACTTTGCAGCAGCAAAACCTGTGCTCTCTGTGTCATGCCCTGCCCAGCCTGCCCCACTGTCACCAATTTAATTAGCTGCTGTCCCCAGTGCCTGTCAGCAAACCCCACTGTGCTGGTTGAGCTGGATGGAAATCGGTGCTTTTGTTCCCATTCCCCCCCCCCCCCAGGATTCCATGCCTGTCAGAAACTGAAGATGGCCCCAGGTGGATTTGTACCTGCCTTGGTCACTCAGTGTTGTCTTTTATCCAAGGAGGAAAATAAGAAGAAAGGGATCTAGGGAAATGAATCCACCACTGAGTTTTTTGGGTGCCAGTGTGTGCCTGGGGGTGGGACGAGTACCCCTCATGGGCACTCATGGAGACAAAGAGCTTACAAAGAGTTTACAGCCACTTTTTGTCACTTTACCACTCATTTTCCAAGTGACAGCAGCACGCACCGGAGGTTTTGGGCACCCAGATGGGACCCCACAGAAGGAGCTGGATTTACTGAGCCACAAGACAGACCCATGCATTCCCATGTGCACCGAGGGGGCTGGCTGCATGCATGGCTGGGTGCAGGGGGTGGGGACAAGGACATCTGCGTGGGTTCACACAGCAAAGAAAGCTTGGAAAATACCTGGGAATGGTTTGTTGAAGAGAGGCTTTTCTTGCTTGGCTCCATAGACCGGATCAGGAATGTGCAGCTGGTATTTCAAAGCACTAAAGTGATCATTTTCCCTTTGGATACATGAACAGGGACTTCTCCAAAAAGACAGCCAGGATATTTTCTCCCAGTAAGAGGAGCAGCACCAATGGGCAGCATTGCACCTACCATACACATCCCTGCATCCCACAGCTGTGTCCTGCTCCTTCCCTGGGCTCAGTCACCAGCCAAACCTGCCTCATCCACACCAAAACCACCTCCCCATGGCAATGAGCAGTGATGACTCAGGGGCTTGCTTCATCTGGCTCTCAGGGTAGAGGAGGGGAGAGGGAGGGATGCACAGGAGGGGGTACCCCTGCTGCTATGGAGTTTACCAGCCTTTTGTGGCGCCTGATTTTTGTCATCTGCAAAGCTATCAGCTGAAAACGTCAAATTAGTGCTGTTAGTCCACTGCGCAGCTCTTATCTGTGCCTCTCAGGATGGAAGACACTTCAAGATGATTATTGTTCCCCACTGCTCCTGAAATGAAATCGGCCCTCCCAGGGTGCTAAAAGGGAGCCGAGAAATTGTTTGTCTGAATTTGCATGACAAGCCTTGGAGATGTAATGAAAGGGGGTGGCAGGCTTGGTGTCACCTTCTGCCAGCGAAATGATGGAAGGAAAAGTTTCCTTTGTGCTTCTGATTCGTTTTAGGGCCTTCATTCGTTCTTCTGCTCCTTTCCCCTTACCCGTTCCTGAGCCCTGCATGTCCGTCTGTCCCATGACTGCCGTTCAGGCAGCTGCTTTGGAGCCTGGGTGATATTTTCCCATTCAAGAAGGACGGTCTGTCCCGCATGGAGACATGGACCCTATTCCCAGAGCCACAACAGGATCTGTGTGCCCAGGGACTGGCTCTTCCACCATTTCCCCATGGGCAAAGCAGGGTCCCCCTGCTCTGGGACACCCTATTCTGATGTAGCTTTCCCCAGGTCCTCCACACAGGAAAGATGTGCAGTGACACAAATTCAAGCCCCAGACACTCTGTCATTGCAGTGTGAAATATTCCTTTAGAGCCACTCACTCAACTGTGAATAGGCAAGGATAACATGGTCTTGCAGGACAGAGACATCTGCCTGCTTCCAGGGCTTTCCTGATTGCATTGGGATCATCAGCTCAAACCTGCAACACCCTGCATGGGGCAGGAGCTTAGTGATGGGGCTTCGCTGGTGAAACACACAGAGCATCAGGGCAGGCACTGCTGGGGTTTGGTTGAGGACTGGCTCCTCACCAGAATGGCTTTGCAATGTTCCAGCAGCCAGCTCCTGCCATGCCCAAATGGGACCCCAAACCCGAGTCCCGCTTCACCCAGGTGCTTGTATATGCATGTGTTTGCTGGGTAGCAGGCAGGCTGTGCAGGCAGCTGGCTCTGGGAGAGCTGCAGCCGGCTTCCAGCAGGGAATGTGCTCACTAATTCCCACCAGCCTTGTGGCGTTTGCTGCCTTCCCCCAGCGCTGGTTATACCCAGCTCACAGCTTCCCTTTGGAGCGGGAGCACCTTTCTAGACTTCACACTTATGGAGACAGCCTGGGAATCACACTGAGAACAAGCCTGAACACTCAGAAACCTGAAGGCAAATACTGAGATCACAGAAAATGTGATTAAAACACAGAAACTTGTGATGCGTCTGGTTGGAGAGGAGACAAGATGCTCTGCCTCGCTTCACTGGAGCAGGGCTGGGCCATCTCCTCCCTGGAGGATGTGAATGCTGCGTTCTGAGAGTCCCATGGGGTGTTTACAGCCGGTCTCTGCCTGCTTTTGACTTCCTGCAACAGCTTCTGCCTCCCCTGATGAGGACCAGGAGCCGACAGTCCACATGTGCTGAGAGCATCCCACCCTACGCAGGGCTGCAGGCAGGCAGCGGAGCTCTTGCACTCAGGAGACAATAAAACCAGCGTCACACGAGTGTCTTCTTGCTGCTGCTCAGAGAAACTGTGCTGACACATTTCCTTGTTTCCCACCCCCAGCAGCGCAGTGGGAGTTTTCTTGCTGCTTCACCTCCCACAGGCAAGCGAAGGTGGGGTGCTGTGTAACGGGCACACGCAAGAAGGGAAACTGAGTCACAGTGAGGGGCTCAGGATCATCCCTCTGCTTTGCTGAAGGGTGACAAGAGAGGGCAATGACTGAGCCTGGCTCAACCAGGGCTACATGGTCCAAGGATCCCACTTGGAACCGGGATTCTGGTGGAGTGGGTGCCTCTGTGCAGCAGACCTTGTTGCCATGGTGGGGAATAAACCTGCCTGGAGTGAAAGAGAGGAGAACTATGTAAACAGACATCGCATCCCTGGGAAGGCTCGTGCCGTGAGGTGGGAGCATCAGATGGAAAAATACACGGCTGGGAACTGGGGGGGAAGCATTTTGAGTCAAACAGAGGGACTAAAAAGCCTGGCTACAGGGTCAGAGAAGGAAATGATTAAAGCTCTTGTGGTTTGATGGTGAAATGAAAGCAGCAGTTACAATGGGAAAATGTATATATAGCCATGGAAAACTAGATAGCACTCGTTATGTTATGGAAGATGTGAAATGTTAAGAATGCAAAATAACCCAAGATGAATATACCAGGGGAAAAACATGCCTGGAAGGGCTATAGGCAATAAGAAAGGAGTTTTAAAAATTGTATTTGTATTATTACAGACAAATGCTTAATAGAGAGAGTAAAATTGCAAATGATGATACATAACAGGCAGAAACAAGCAGCAAATATTTGTTTGGTATTTGGAAAGGAGCAGGCAGCCAGATTTGTCTCACGTCAGGCTGCTGAGGCACTTTCTAGTTTATTAATTATTTGTCCTTATTAAATATCATCTGCCAGGAATAAACGCTGGAGAAGCAGTGGGCCAGGGTGCCTTGGCCCTGTGCCCTGCCTGAGCCAGGTCCTGAAGAGAAGCCTGGAGCTGGGAATGCTGCAGGAAATGAAAGGAGTAGTAAAGGTGTGTCAGCTCCTGGAGAAGGGATGAGGGATGACCCAAATCAGTGCTGCCTGCTCAGCCTGGCTTTAATCCTAGGCAAAGTAAAAGATAAGCTCATGTAAGATTCAATTAATAAAGAATTAAGGGATAGAGATCTAATTAATGCCAGTCCATGTGGTCCATGGAAAACAATGTCATGTCAAACAAAGCTGGTTCATTCCGTGATGGGATGATGAGTTGGGTGTGCTTGCACCAGCATATGCATTGCAGGGCCCTGACTCTGAACTGGAGGATGTCCTGGTCCCCCAGAATTGATGTGATGCCTGTTAGTATAGGGCATGTGGCTGGGATGAAAAGCGGGCTATGAGCAGCTCATGGCATGGCAGGGTCACTGAAGAGGAGCACTGCCTCTCTGCATGTGGAGCTGGGATGCAAATGGATGCTGTCTGCAGGGATGAGGGCTGTGATGCTGGCAGCAGAGGATGTCTGTCCACAAGCAGTGATTGGTTCCTCCTCTCCTCCTGTCCCACCAGCACACCAACAGCCAAACAGATGAGGCACGGGCAAGGGGACAGGCATCTGTGTCATGTCCATTAGTGTCATGCACATCTGATAATTGGCACAGAATATCAACCCTCTACTTGAGCTGCTCCCTCACCAGTGTGAAGGCATGTGGCATGCTCATAGATACTGGATGGGCATCACTCACACCTCTCCTTTGTAAGCAGAGGGTTTACCAAGGACTGCGTATTTCTGGCATGCTGCACAACACATTGCTTTCACTCTGGAGGAGCAATTATCCTTAGAGGAAAATACAAAGGTGGTCCCAGGGCAGCTGGAGCATCATCCTGAGGGATGCAGAACCGCAGGGGGAGTGCAAGCGCTGTTTGCAGGACAGTGCAGGCTAGTGAAGCCCTATATCAATGGGAAGCGAAAAGGAAGCTTCTGTTCAAAGCTCGTGAGCAAGGGGAAGAGGGAGATACCATGGGGGTCCCTGTTCACATGTGAGCATCCTACTGCCATGAGCCCAGCCAGCACCATAAGGTCCCATCCCTGGTCCCTGTGTGGCTGTCCGCTCCCCGGGGACCGTGTCCCCAAGGTGAGGAGCACGGGGTACATCTGCATCTGTTTGATCTGCGCTCCGATGCTCAGCCTGTTCCAGCCTCATTGCGATTCTACATCATCATGGCATCTCCTGACACTGGATCATTTACAAAGCCCAGGAGGCAAATACAATGAGTCATTATTATTAGTTAATGAAGCATCCAAGCACTAAACCCACAGTCTGCCGAACGGATAAAGAGCTCAGGCTGAATCCGATTTACCATGCATCTTGCTGGCTCCTCCAGCAGCGATAGAGCTGCTGCCCAGTGCAGCCCCCCTGCCCCTTCCCTGATGCTGCGGATGCAGGGAACAGGTCCAGGAGCTTCCACCCCAGTGCTGGACCTGAGATCAGTGCTGTCTGATCCTGCTGTCACATCGCAGGCCAGAGACCACTGGTAAGGCAACAGCATCTCCCCTCCTGCAGTGTCATGGGCTTGCAGGGGAAAAGCCAGGACAGCACTGGCTTCATCAGCCCCGGGGAACAAGGGACTCCAGGGAACAAGGAACGTTGCTCTGCATCTTAAGCCTGCACCAAGGGCACTGGGGAGACATAGGTACAGGGGGAGGCAGGAAGGACATGGCACATCCTTGGCTGGCAGCACAGATAACACAGGATCTCTGAAGCTGCAGCACCCTCCCCAGAAGGATAAATATTTGATAACGAATTACTCTGAAGATAATCCACATAATCCTTCGCCATGTCTCCAGGTTTCACTGTAATTAAAGTGTGATTAATTTTCTAAAGAAAAGCTAAACCCCCCCATGCCTATCCTCAACCTCTCTCCCCAGGGTGCAAGAGATGGGCTCAGCCCTATGAGAGGGACGATGGGGTCCTGCCGAGCCCACTGCTGGTGGCTGAGCAAAACCCAAAATTGAACTCGCACACATCCTGTACAGTTCAAGCCACCAAGCTTGGAGCAAGGGCATGAAAGTCAGATGTGTTTCTGGCACTGGGAAGGGCTGACACAGGCATGCATGGACTGGGAATGGGCTTTTGACCCCATGTCAGCTCCCTGCGACATCTTGCCCCAGCCCCTCAGCTCTCTTAGCCCTTGTCTCCTTCCCAGAGCACCTGATGTTTCACTGGTGTCCCAGTTTTAAGGTTGGGGTAGGATGCCCACCTTATGCTCTTCTGCATCTCCCAAAGGCTGGTGCAGCTCCATATCAGGGGTTTCAGATCTCAGCTCTTTAACCCTCACCTTCACAGAGGCAAAACTGTATTATAGTGGTTGTGCTCATGGCATGGAGCTGCTGGCTCAGAGGGAGTGGTGGGCCAGGGAGCAGTGGGATGGGTTGTGTCCCACTGATCACAAGGATGTGATCAAGAAGTGTGTCCCACTCCCGCAAGAAGCAGCATCACCTTTCCTCTCCTTGAGCACTAAGCCCAGGGCTGACTCAGATGATCAAAAATAGAGAGTGAGGGGAGGTGTGAAAGCAGCAAAACAAAAAGGAAAAAGTGAGAAAAAGAAAGAAAACCCAACCAACCTGACTAAGGCAATCTGCATCCTCCTCCCCAAGGTCCTGCAGCCTGGAGAGGGGGCCATGGCTCATGATGGGGTATTTCAGAGCCGAGCAATAGCTCCAGGGAGCTGTGCTGACACCTCCCTGGTGCTCCCACACGTGTCAGCTCTGGCCGCCGTGGGGCTGGTGGCAGCTATGACTTGGTGTCACACCTCACAAGAGGGAGCCAAGGGGTGAGGATGGGGGTGCTGTTAGGGGCAGTGATGCTGTTGGAAATGGAGGGCAAGAATTTCTCTCTGCTTCTCACTTCCAACCCTGTGCACTCAGACACCCAAAGACACCATTAGGTGCATCCTTTGTTCCCAGGTCTGTCCCTTCTCCTGGAGCTTGTTGCAGTAAAACCAGATTGGATTTTTTGGCTTTTTATTGGTTGCTGTTGACTGGAGTGATGCAGGAAATCCCAGCTTCCCTATGGACCATCTCTGTCTCACATTCAAGCATTGTCCCTGAGCCAGCACAGGCTGAGCTTCCCCAGCCCCACCTGTGCCCTGTGGTCCCACCAGGGTGGAGCAGAGGAGAGGATGGAAAGATGCCTTGCTCCGTGTAACTTGGACTCTAGGTTCTGCATGACCAGTATCATTCATCATAGAGTAACATTCTCAGGGATCTTGGGAGATCAGCGAAGAGCCATTCTTATCAGATAGTCCAGGCCAGCACAGGCTCTAAGGGTGCAGATGAAGCTGCTTTATTCAAAATATCAGGTTTTGCTATTGAATCCCAATAGCTGGCCAGTGCTTTTGAAGCAGAAAACAGAGTGGGCACCTCACGGCAAGTTGGGATGCTGCCCTGGAGCTGCTCCCGCAGCAGGCACACATGCACGGACATGAAAACCTGATGAAGAGAAAGAGCCAGTTGGCGAAGGCTGCCAAATTGTCAATGGAAAAAGAGTTACATTGCTGAAGGATCAGTAATTCAACAGAGATGGCAGCTTCATTGCTGGGATGAATCAAAGAGCTGTGCAGCCCATGGTGGGACCCTGCCCACTCGGCTGGCGGAGGCAGCCATTGGGATACGTGAAGCTGGAAGCTGTTGATATGATGCTGTGCTCTAAGAGCGCAGAGTTTTTCCTAATAAAACACCACCGGCTTTTACATCACGAGGCCCTGGCTTTTCATTAAATTATAATGACAAGGAATAAAACTCAGCAGCAGTTTTTCCCTCGCAGGGATTCAGCACAGCACAGTCTGCGAGGTAAGTGAGCTGTGCTCTGCGCTCTTTGCTTTTGCTGCACCTCAGGGTAGCCCTGAGGAAGGGAAGAAACAGTTGCTTTCATAAGCGTTCCCCACTTCCTCTTTCCTCCTCCTCTTCCCCCCCCCCCCCCCCTTTGAATTCAGATTCCCAAACAAAGCCAGGCCAGGAAACTCCTGTAACAATCACTGACAGAGCCCTCTCTCTTCACCCAGCTGCAGCAGGCAGCTTCCTTTAGGAGCATCCCACTGGGCTTTCTGCATTTCTCTCCCCACTTACAGCACTTGGATGAGCCACGCAGGAAAAGACCGGGGGAGAAGGGGTTGAAATCACCATCTGCCTCCACCAGCACCTCCAGAAACCTCTTGGCAGTGCAAGACCCCCAAGCCCCTTTCCCTGTCCCTGTGTAGGCTGAGCATCTCCATTGTCCCCTGAGCCCCGAGATGCCCAAGGGCTGTGCTCACACTGAAGCACATAGGCGTCCATGCAGCAGGCAAGTTTTGTATTTATTTCCCTTGAAAATATCTCCTTAATGTAAAGTCCTTAACGGGCACTTAACATCATGCTTAAGTGACAACGAATTACGCATTTTATTTAAGAGTAGGCACAAAGAACAGCGCAATTCCCCACAGACTAATGGTGCATTTCTCCTCACAGACAGCCAATTAAATATTTAATCAACACAATAGTCAGTTAAGTATTGTGTATGGGCATAAATACAACCCAATACATTTCCACGCTGCATTAAACTGGAGCCTGTAGACACTTGTCTCCCCAGCTCAGGCACAACAGCTCAGTCAATGAGTCCTTCGAAAGCAAATTCTGTTATTGTCTGTAGTATTAAGCAGGCATCGTTTCTATCCTGTCCCAGCCAGGTATACCAACAGTATGAATAATCTGCATCAAATGGTGGATTAAGGGAAGATTGCTGCCTTCCTGCTCAGCTGCTGTCTGTGAGCTGACTTCAATTTCTCTTTGGGTCGCATCCTGGAGCTGCAGCAGGGGCTGAAGGACCATTGTTCTCCATGCTCCTCAGATGCTTTAGAAGAGAGAGAAGATACAGCAATTAAAGGCACAAACTCAAGAAAAAGGGGAAAGAATCCTGCTTCTCCTCATATAATGGAGTGGGAAGAGGTTAAAAAGACACTAAAAAAGTATGTTTTCAAATAGGGAATTGCCACAGGGAAGGAGAGAAGAAAGGAATGAGGGAGGGATAGGGTTTATGGCACACTCCAGGGCACTCAGCATGGGCTCATGGTGAAGGCACAGCATGGACTGGGGCTGTGGGCAACAGTGAGGTTTCCTATGGGCAAGAGGATCTGGCCCCAAAGGACAACAGTGCTGTGTTCACGTGTTCAGGGCTATGCCCAGTGCCATGTACAGAGAGAGACACATACATCCCATTTTCCCACCATCTAAGAGATCTGTTCATTCCATGAGAGTCTTCTTTTGGTCTTGATTTCTATTCAGTTTTCTTTCCACTTCCCAAGCTCTCATCGACTCAATTATAACTGTAAGAATACATCTATTTACAGTGCATTGTTGTAAAAATGAATCAATAAGACTGAAGCAAACACAAGGGCAAACCCTTTGTGTCTGCTGCAGCAGATGCTGCCTCCCACTTCCCCTCTGCATTTCTCAGGTGCTTTCTGCAGACAGGAGGGTCATTCCTAGTACAGAAAGCCAAGCACAACGGATAATTGACAGCTGATTTACTTTTCTGGCTTCTAAGTAACTTCATGTAGGAGCCAAACCCCTCTTCTTAGTTCTACAAGCCATGACGATCAGTGCTGATAAAGTAACAAGAGGAGTAAGAGCCCCTGCTTGCAGATGAGGTACTCTTGGAAAAGAGGTCTTTGATTGACTTCAGGACAAGCATGTAACACTGGGCATGTTGTAATACAGCATCTAAACATGGCAGAGAATGAGCAAAACCAGGATGTAGCATTTTAATTACATTTAACTAGAGGGGCACCAGGGAAATCCAGCAAAATGTCACTGTAAAGAGGCTTTTTAAGGTTTGTGAGCAACCCTTTGGTGAACCAGCGTCTGTGATAGAGTGGTGTGAAGAGAAAGGTCAACCTATGGGAGGGGCAGCAGGTTTGGGTTATTTTTATCTATCTTAGAATAGTTTCTATGGGAATCTGTTACGTTACATGAAGGTTTTGGGAAAGCAAAGGCCGTGTAACTTGCTGGAGACCAATGAGCAGACTGGGCTCCCCAGCACCATCACTGCCCCATGACCAGCGCTGATGGGCTTGGCTGGGCTGAGCAGGTTCACACCTTCCCATGTGAACCTTCACCTTCACACAGCTTCACACCTGAGCCATGGTGTCCAGCCAGGGCCAGGATAACCGGCTTCCTGGCCTCATGGTGCTTTAATCTGACTCATTATTCCACCCTTGGCCAGGCTATGAGCATGCTTGTGCTGATTACATCACCTCAGCTTCAGCACAGTAAGGCTTTAAGCCACATGAATGCTCTTGGTTCTGTGCCTATTACCTTAATTACAGCCTGAACTTCATCAAAGGTTAATTTGATCCTAGACAATGGAGAGCAATGGAGCTGGGAATCTGCCCCAGCAACCCCCATTGGTTTCCTACTAATAAATCTCCTTCCATCAGGAAACAACAGACAAGTGCTAAGGGTGGTTTCCACTTTTCTATCTGTGTTGCTCTTAGTTCAACCTCTGCAACGGCTGCCAGGAGCCATAAATCACAGAGCACAATCCTGGAGCTGGGAATCACTGTCTTGTAAAACAAATATCTTCCAGATTTTGTAGTGCCTGATGCTGGTTACAAACTGTTGGTTGTCGGGTTCTTCCTTTTCCATTTATTTCCCAGCCCCGCATTTCTGCTACTCCTTGTCTGCTATATATCTCCTGTTTATTGTTATTTCCTTGCCCCCTTTGTTTTAATAACTCTTTTACTGTAGATTCTTGTAAAAACAGCTGCGCTAGACCGTAAAAAAAGAGAAAAGAATATCTGGAAACAGATGCCCTGGCATTGCTTCAGCTGTAATCTCCTAGATTTATAATTCCTCTTCAGTTCAATATTGATTCAGAATAAAGCAACTCAAAACACACTGGCAGCTTAAAGCTTTTTGTAGTCTTCTTCTATCTTTCTTCTTCTCTGCCATGACATTTATTTTCTCTTCATCCAAACAACTAAAACATACAGAGGAATGAACCAACGCAAGCTGATGAGAGACATCCAGGTGCCTGTAGAGCAGAGGGTTTATGTCTGCAGAAGCTCAAAGGAATGTTGTCAGCTCATTTTTTATTGTTATAATTTCTTCCCTCTTGCCCAGCATTACCTATCTCCTCTCAGCATCCTCCCTTAAGTCACTCCCCTGTGTTTCAGGGGCTTACAGAGTCCCGGAGGTTCACTCTGAGGCGATTGCAGCTCGGCATCCCCAAGCTAGGGCATGGTACCTGCCCTAGGACACAGTTGTGGCTGTCCCCTTGGTTCTGGATGCAGGAGCCCAGGGACCGGGCACTGGGGTTCCTTCTCAGCCTGTCTGATGCTGAATGGCTGCCCAGGCATTGGCGAGTCCCTTGACACCACAGTGAAATCGAAACACTAGCATTTCCTTCCCATAAAGTGCCTTGAGAGCCCTCAGAGAAGGGCAGGAGCAAGCTATTAGCAGACTTCGGTCAGGTCTATAACAAAAGGCCCATTTAGGATGAATGTATTAAACATACTGCTTATATCCCCACCAGCAAGCACAAGCACCAGGAGTCCCTGAAGCCTGCTGTAAGCAGCTCGAGGGCCACACCATCCATCCACCAGCATGCAGCTTTCTCCTGACTTACCCCACACCAATGAGACCTACCTACAGAGCAGAAGAGTTGTTCAGAGCGTAAGAGAGGAATCTGCTCCTTTGCACATTTCCCGCACATCAGACAGTGCCATTTCTCTCTTACATCTCAGATTATGTCAGGGTTATTTGGTTTGAGTTGTTGGCACTATTTATGGCTGGTCTTCCCTTTCAAGCCCAGTCCCTCCTTGCTCCCTCCTGAGAAAGCTCTGCCAGCCCTGTGGCTATGTTTTCCCAGGAGAGCTCTCATTTGGGTACCATAAATTAGCCTTTTATGTCTTCTTCAGCAGAAGAGGTAACCTGGGCTCTCTTTAGCTTGCACAATCCCAAGAGGTCTCCAGTTATCTCACCCAGATAAGCTACCACCTGCACTCTCTAAGCCCAGAGCACCCAGGTTCTTGCCTGGTTTCCACAGCCCCTCCAGCTGCCTTTGCCTGTGAGGACAGCACTTGCAGCCACACTTCTCTATGCTTACCTAAAGCCGGGCACTAAGAGGCATAAATTTAGGAAGTGGAAGTAAAGGATCAGTCCTATGAATCACATCTAGCAGAACCACACTGCTGCCGGGCATTTGACTTGGGGAAACAAACTCCTGCCTCTCCAGACAACAGCCAGGCTTGCTGTCTCCACTAGATGGGCAAGAGGTCCATTGATTCCCCTGCCACATGTGAAAGTGGGGCTGGGAAACCCTCAAGAGATCATTTACTGTGCCCGGATTTCAGACATGCTCCTAGAGATGCCCCAGAGCCTCTACATTAGCACAAGAGCTGCTCTTCGTGCTGTCTGTCTGTGGACTGAGGTGTCCTTTCTCCAGCAGGCAGGAAGGATGGGGAGGTGCATGGTTTTATCAAGATCAAAAGCCATCTTCAGCACATTGGCCCAACCTGGAACATGTGTTAGCTGGGGAGAATGTCACAGGCAGGGGTGGATTTCTGTGCCGAGCGTCCCCGTGGTCCCCAGGCGACATCTGACACAGGCTGCTGTAACCAGTCAATGATTCCCACTCTGCCCCGTTTGCAGCACACGGGTGATCCTGGAAAGCCATCAGAGAAGGGTAAAGTGAAGTAACTCAGTGCTTCAGAAAAGCATCTCAGGGGGCAGAGGTTGTTGTGGGTCTGGGGGTGCATGGGATCATCTGCACATCTTGAAGATGTCAGCTGTGTGACTCCCTGGATCTGTGCTCAGCTCTCAACACAACAGTGTATTGCATATTCTATTCTGCTCCCTCTTTCCCATACGAACAGCTCCAGGATTGAGCCCTTACGTGAGGTCTACCAGGCTCTGAGCAAGACGTGCCCATGGGTTTGTGGCAGATTCATTAGGCTTATTGCATACCCCGTTAGACACAGTTACAAGAGCAAGTGGCCCTGACACAGCTTTCTAGCAAGATTTGCAGTCATGTTGCTCTTTCTCAGCCTGTCTTTATTTCTGGGATGGAAGGGGGAGCTGGACATGATGGTGGCTGGAGAAACAGCCTGTTTAAGTCCATAAGACCTGTGTAAGGAACAAGGAAATGTGATTTACCAGCTGAGAGCATCTCTTCTCCAGCGCTGGACATTTATTGTGTGTTGTGAGGTCCTGCTTCATCAGCAGTAGGTAAAACACACTCCAGAGGAAGGAAGGGCAGCTCCCTCCAGCTCTGTGTCAATGGGAGTGAGCAGTGCTGAGGCTCTGCCAGGAGCTGGCAGGGGCCCAGGGTGGCTCTCAAACCCTAATAAATCACAGCAACTCTTCTGCCTCCTCGGACAGCCCAGCAGCAAAACAAGACGCTGCTCTCTGAACTCTGGTTCACTCTGCTCCTCCCTCTCCCTGGCAAACCCATGTGTCAGCCCCAGGCCGGAACCCAGGACTCCCAAAACTGACTTCTTATTTTTTCCCAGTTTCCAACAAATTAAGCAAGCAAACACCAGATTTGCAGCTGGACGTGCTGGGGCACAGCAGACCATGAACATCTCCTATATGCCTCTTCCTTGGTAATAGCAGGACACCAATACCACCCCTTTGTCACTGGCCCACTGTGATGTTGACCACACAGCTCAGCCAAGGGGCTGTTATTTCCCCTCTGCTGCTCCTCCCATGATATAGACAGGGCTCAGCCTCAGCTTCCCCGGGAGGATTAATTTTCCTAACTCCTCTGAGGCTTTTAGGTGTGTTTTCCCAGGAGGGAAGGTCTGGATGATCCTCATGGGAAGTGCTTTGCCTTGCAGTGCTGTGTACTGCAAGATGATGGTTATTAGCACACTTGAAGAAGCTGCCAGTTATCCTTCATCCTGCTGTATCTACTGGGAATAAGGCAGACAGCTCTGAACAACACCTTGCTCAATAAGCTCAAGTGTTAACCATAGGGCTGCCGAATTATGAATCCTCAGCAATAGTAATAGCAATTGCAGACTGCAGGGGAGGAGAATGAAGAATCTGGGATTTCAGGATGAAGGCAGCACTCTGCGTGCTGAACTTCAGCTCTCCAAGTCCAAGCAAGCATTTTATGTAGTAAAAGAGGGTAAAAACACCTCCAAAAGAGCTGTTAGAAACGTCTGTTTGAACAGGGCCTTCCAGAGAGACGAGTGCCTCTTCATTGACCTCCAGACTGTCTACGTGTACTTTCTTATACTAAAGGACGATGAGATTTTGGTCAAACTACAAGGTTCAGCTGATGGGAGAGGGGCTGTATAATTCCTTACACAATGTCTTTGTGTGTCTCAGAGGCCAGAAGCATCAGCAGACTCTGAAGCAATAGAAAGAATAAGAGCAACCCTGGGGACCCTGGGCAGTAGAAAGGAAAAAAGAGGGTATCCAAACCTCTGGCTTTGTGATCTGAGTTCATCTCAAAAGACAGAAAACAGAAAATACACCAAGCAGCTGAGCAACTCTATCTTCGACTGATGATTACCTGGAGCCACAAGGCAGCCTCGAGATGTGAAGCTCCTTGAAGGAGGACAATGTCTTTGAGACACAGCAGAAGTGCTGACCTGACCCGGCATAACCCATGCTGCAATTATAACCAAGTACATAACTTGCAAGTGACCAAGTATAACCCAAGGCCCGAGTAACAAGTTCCCAGTGGCACAAAGCTCTCAGCATTCCTGGCCACAGGTCAGCATTGCAATGCTGGTAGGCACCCGCCCATCTCATCTCATCTCATCTCATCTCATCATCTCATCTCATCTCATCTCATCCTCTCCTCCCATCCCACACCACTTCTTCCTTGCTTTTCTACTTCTCAAACACTGTTATTCAGCCTTTCTTTTTAGCGATGGAAAACAAAGGACAAAGGACCTGGTTTCCTTCTGACTCTTGAATACAAAAGCCCTTAGAAAGGACCTATTTTAAGAAAGGAGAGCATTCCCCCCCTGCTGGAAAACCTGCTCAGTAAGGGCAGGCTCAGCGCCGTGCCCTCCAGCTGGGCACTTGAGACACCTTCTAGCAGCCACTTCAGCCACCAAATGCTCCTCCAGCAGTGGCAGAAATCAGTGTCTGCAAGGGATGCTCCAGCAGGATTCATAGGGAAGGTGAGGAGATGCGTGTCCTGGGGAGAGGTCCTCAGCACACGCCGCCTGCACTGACTCCCATGCAATGCTACCTTCTCCCTGGTGATGGGTAAGGGCACTTGCTGTGTGGCTCAGACCTTTCCAAGTCTGAGCATCTCACGTTCTCAGTACACAGGGCAGAAGAAGCAGGATGTTCCCATGAGAAGGGCAGCCCAGGCTCCCATCACAGATGGCAGTTGCTGTTTTTCAGGATGAAAATTCCTCAAGCTGATTTTATGTCAGATGCAGAAGGCAGGACAGGATCCCACTGAGGCCATTTGGCACATCTCACTCTGTGCTTAGCCCCAGGCTAGTGCTCCAGGGACACATCTCACTTTGGAAAGCCGCAGTGAGCAGTGTGCCCACTCCAGCCTTACGTGGCAGGTCAGTCCCTGCCTTTTTGATTCTCCACTTGGGAAGGCACTTCTTGACATCTGTTCTGAATTTGATTCTCCTCTATTTATGTTTTATAGTCCTTGTTCCTCTCCCCTTCATGGGGCTGATCACAGTAACTCGAGAGGATATTATCCATATCGCTCAAGTTTTTATGCTCTTCACTTAAATTTTCTCATAACCAGCTTTATTTTTCCCTTTCTCCTGGCTACCTTCAGCACTAGAATTTTCAGTGCTGGATTAAGCATCTTTATTCTTCTTTCCTCTTTCCATAAGGTTATTTTTTAATGGTGTAAGCAGAGTTCATCACACTTAGCAAATAACCTTTAAATGAGATCTTGAGCACTTAAGTGCTCTTGATCCACCCTGAAGAACACCTCAGACCCAAGTGATGCTACTCTCATCTCAGGGCACACCCAGTGAATCGGAAGAAGAGCAGACCTCTCCTCCAGGCTCAGCACAGTGAGGTACAAACTACTCACGTTCATAGGAAAGCTGCAAGGCTCCCTTAAAATAAGCTCTATGTTGCTCTCATGTATGTATTAGAGAATCTCTTTAAGTTCCTGTTGCTAAAACCATGCAAGCCCATGGCAAGCACATTGTAAAAGCCAGTACGTGTGCCAAGCACTAACGGCTGCTATGGGGAACAGTCAGAAAAGTGCAGCTGAAGGCTAAGATGCTCAAAGCTGCCTTAATTATTAGAGCGTGAGCTTCCAAATCCCTCGAGAAGCACAGAAAACATTGGTCTTGGAATTTACGGTGTGCTCAGAGAAGCAGGAGCCAGGGAGTTTTGGGGACATCTTGACTGCAGTCTGCCTGGCTGGCTCTGCCGGACTTGGAATCAGTCCGATTCATTGCAGCAGCTCGGAATTCAGAGCAGAGGGAGCAGACAAGGCTCATTGCCTATTCCAGCCAGAAAGACTGCAACAACAGTTGTGGTTTTCTTTTTTCCCCTTTAAATAAGGTTACTTGAATGGACAGCCAGGAATAGACTCTCTGTCTGCTCATCCCCAGACTGAGCCCCACTGATAATTACGCACAAGCTAAGGCTTTGACTGAAGAAGCAGGGTCCCCATTAGCTACTAAAGCTCAGAGGGGAGAGCAGGGACCGTTCAGACCCTGCAAAGCACAGCTTTGGGATTTTTCTCCTCAATCACTAATGGTCCTGTTGGTTGGGCATCCTGGCCCAGAAGTGGGCAACAGATTCAGGTCCCTCCTGGGGAAAAGCACATTCCCATGCGAAGCAAATCCCTAGGTATATTGGTGCACCTGTTTGCAATGTGGAGTGCATCCCGCCTTGTTTCATGCTCTGCTCAAGGATTTATCCTCCCAGCAAGCCATCTCTGCCTTGTCCTCCAGGACTGTGTTTCAGCTTAAACATCAGCAATTTTCCCTGCCACAGGCGATCAGTGAAATTACCCGCCTGATTTCAGGCCAGGGGAGATAAGAGTGTGTTACGCTCTGTGAAACAACTCCAACAACTTGGTTGTTTTTGCACCTCTCAAGACTGAAGATGGACACTTCAGTGTGTCAGTGTGTGGAAGGAGACAGCCACTCCTTCCACTTTGCATCAGGCTGGAGGAGTGACTACTGGCAATGGCACTGACCCTGAGTATCCTCCATCAGCATCCAGCTCCAGTCACCTTCTCCTACCCCACGCTGCTGGGCTCTGTTTATTCGAAGTAATTGCAGGCAGATTTCCCTGTTGATCATAGGGATTTTGTTTGCTCAGGTGGATCCACTTGGAATATCAGTGTTTTTTACTGCTAAAAGCTGTGCATAGGTCTGTCCTGTGCAGATAAACCCCCAGGTCAGCCATGCCACAGATAACTCTCTCTTGCTTCCCAGCTAAGGGACAAGGACTTATGGATGTCGGTGCTGTCTCTCCACCCCTGGGAGACATGGGGACAGGGTTGGATGTTCTCCCACAGTGCCAGGGCTAGCAACTTTCTTCTAGAAGCTTGTAATCATCCTCATTTCTCTGAGCTATTGAAGCATTTGCACTGTTTCACAGCATCTTGAGTGGCGGCTGGAGGCAGCTCCAGCTTTGGGGAAGTCCGCAGGATCACTGCGGGATGTGATGCCGGCAGGCACACCCCTGCTGAGCAGCAGAGGAGGGTTGTGCTCCTGCCTGCAGGTGGGCCAGTTCCTGGACATTGCTTTTCATTGGGAAAGAAACCCACAACAAATCAATTCTGTTCACATAAGACTTGAGCTGAACTTCAACCAACACCGAAGGATAAAGAAAAGCCAAGGGAAACAAAACCCTGTTGTGGCCCAGCCGTGGTTGAAGTTCATTCATTTTTTAAAGATTGTTTTTGCTTTTCTCTCTCTGGTTAAAAATGAGATTTGCAGAAAAGAGGAAGCATTATCAGCACACAAATATCTACCAGAAAAACTGCCCAAAGGAGAAGTGAAGGAGTTGACTTTCCCTATGGTGCACCCAACACAGGGCACAGTGTGGACATGGAGACCTGGACTAGAGTTTCATACTCCACCCCTGTAGTGGCAACATGTATCTGCAGTATCCATAAACTGAAGAAAAAACAGGCTCTTGGGTGGTATTTTGGTCCCTATGTCCCCCTTGCAGATATGCCATTCCTCCAGCAGTATTTTCTCCCCCTAGCTTGTGCTGGCACAGTAGCTGGAGCCATGGAAAACAAAGTCTGTCTCACTCACAATCACTTAGCAGGAGAGGGAATCCCATAATGGTTCAGCTCTCTTGCAGGGATGCAAAGGACCCACTGCTTTTCATTACCCACCCCTGCAGGAGTCCCAGGGTCAGAATCCAGCCTTTCACATGAATCAGTCCTTGCCCGAAGGAGCTGCAGCCAGAGGAGACCAGAAGGCAGGAGAGTACTGATTCCCCGTCTCTGCCATCTCATTTCCATGCTGTCATGCCATCTGTGGGCTTTATTCCGGGAACTCCTCTCACATCCACACCCATTATCAATTCTCTCTTGCCCATTCCCAGCACCCCAAGTCCTTCTGGTCACCCCTGGTCCTTGTCCTTCACCCAAGGCTTTATGATGCCTCTACCCACTTTTGCCGCACTCTGCCCTGCAGCATCTCAACACAAGAGCTGCAACCCAGGCAGCACAGCCTGCTAGCAAAGAGAGCTTCCAAATGGGGATTGAGCTGCTATTAATTGATCCTATATTTGCTTTGAAAAGATGCCTGGGGATGGTACACCATTTCCCTTTCCAGTTAGACGCTTAAAAGCCACAGGCTTTCTTCTTTCTCAGAAACGTAAATCTGTGTTTATTTTGCATGTACCAAATTAATCTCCAAGGCATTGCATCCAACAGGATAAAATGAGAGCTCTGTCTGCACCAAAACACTTCAGGAGAAAGAGGACAGGGAGAAATACTGGACCTTTAGTTGAAGAAACACATCTATTTAGGAGCTTCATGGCATATAAACGACTTGGTAACCTCAACAGTATTTACTTTGTCTTAAAGTGGGAAGGAAAGACCTAGAGCATCCATATTCATTTTAATTCCTATGAGTCTCTTTATAGGGTCTCATCATTCAGGATGCTCTTATATACAAAATACTGATCTACCTGCAGCATGGGGCCACATTCTGTTCCCAGTTACAACTTGTGCAACTCTGCTGAAGTCAATTTACAAGGCAAACATTTAATTAGCAAGCAGGCTCACAATCCTAAATTTAAACATATGTCAAGCCAGCGAGTAGCTTTGTTTTAATTAACTCTCAAACTTTGTGGCTGTCATTTCTTTATATAAATGAGGATGCTCTGCCAAGGGCAGGCTGTAATCCTATGTGCATACCTACAAAACCGCCTGCTATTTCACAACCACTTTTCAAAGACCTCTTGCAGAGGCAAGGGGATGGGGATGTTATTATAAGGGTCCATATGGCAGCACACTGGCACTGCAGTATTAAATCAGAGCATTGTAGCTTTCCAGCCTTCATTCTCACAGTACCAGGTAACGTATATGTAGCCTCATTGTTGTACAATTTTAGGAGCTATGCATTATTCAACAGCAGCCAAAGTCTCTGCTCTGCCGGAGGTGATTCAGTGATGATAAAAGGAATACATTTTGCTCTAAAGGCAGAAGCAAAGGGATTTCATGGGTCAGTATCTTCTCCACCCACGAAGGAACAATGGAGGCATTAACATCTCTAGTAAAGAAATCAGCTGGCAGCAAAACCTCACTGATAATTAAAATAAAAGTACAAGCTGCCTCAACATGTAGTTAGTCTTGGGAACTGTAACCTGCTCTCAAATGCTTTCCTTGGCAATTTGGCTCTAGCAGCAGGCACTGAAATCTGCTGGAAGATGCCATCTAGTGGGTTATGGAAGTTTATTTAAGTTTAAATCCACTTCTTGGTGTGGGGCGAAGGTGGCAAGGGCTGCAGATGTGGGGTGTGTAGAAATTTTTGTAAATTTCTATTGCTGTTATTCACATTTCCCTGCAGGAGTTTACACTGGAAGAGATAATATTTATTTCACTGGTCCCCCAGCAGGGCTCGGGGTTGTCACAGCTTTGCTGTTGACATTAGCCGAGCAGCACGGCCGTCCCCTGGCAGAGCATCTTCCCATCGCCAGAGCTGTTTGCTCTCCAGTTAAAGAATTCATCTACTCCCTGGTTTTGAAAAAGCTGTACCAGCGTTGTTTCCTTCTTAAAACAGCCCCCACCATCCAGCGCATATACATTACCTAGTTTATGATACAGTAGAAACCACTTAATTGGGACTCCAATGAGCAGTGTTTCTTTATAATGGGAACCACTGCTGGGGAACTGATTGGAGCGATCCCGTCTGTCGGAAGGCCAGGCAATGAAATCTTCATCCATGTAGCCTTGTTCCCCAGTGTGCCCATGGGGCGAGCTGCATCCCTTTGGGAAGCCCCTGCATCCCCTCCGCAGAACCAGGCTAGGTGCTGCTGCAATACATCGCTAATTGCTATGGGCATCGCTAATTGCTATGGGCATCGCTAATTGCGGACCCTTTCCGGAGCAATTACCCACCTCGGTTTCCCCCGCCCTCTCCCGCGGCGCCCACCCAGGCCCCCCGCGGGTGCCCCGGCATCATTCGAGAGCCGTAATTAATTAAAGACTCATTAAGGGAAACTCATTAACGACGGGAATGCACGGGGTGAGGGAGTGGGCGGAGCCTCCCTGCGGCGGTGGGCGGGCCTAAGGAGGCCACGCCTCCCCGCGAGCGCGGAGCGGAAGTGCCGGAGTTGCCGCCCGCTGCCGCCACCGTGCGCGGGGCAAAGTTGGGCTCCATCAGGGCGGCGGGGCCGGTCCGGGCCGCGCTCCCTCCTCCAGCTCCCTGCTCCAGCCTCCTCCGGCCGCTCCGATGCGGCGGAAGCAGAAGCGGTTGCTGCAGGCGGTGGGGCTGGCGCTGGCCGCCCTCGTCTTCTTGCCCAACGTGGGGCTCTGGTCCCTCTACCGAGAGCGGCAGCTGGAGGGCGGCGGGGCAGCCGGCGGGGAAGGGGCTGCTGCTGCCGCCGCCGCCGCCTTCGCTGCGGGGCCGCCGGGGGTAGCGGCGGGCGAAGCGCCGGTGAGTGTCGGCGGTCGCGGGGTGTGGGGATGTGTGTATAGGGGGAGGTGGGTGCGGTGGGCGGCTGGGGGTGTCCCTCTGCCTTGTCACACGGAGGGAGGCTCAGCTTGTGCGTGGAGGAGAAGCAGCAGCCGCTCCCTAGAGAGGAGGGGATGAAGAAGAGGGGTGCGGGGGTGGGCTCCTGTGCCCCTGAGCAAGGAGCCCCTTTCCCGTAGCGATGTCTGGGTTGGAAGGGGAGCGCGAGCGCTTTCTCGGCAGTTCATAGGTGCGCGGACTGGAGGGTCTGCTCGCGTTTTAGGGCTGAGTTTGATACGCGAGTAACACGAGGGTTTTGGCTTCTTGCTCTAAGGGGTAAGGAAGAGGCGCCTGCTCCATCCTTGCATAGAAGAGCACGGTGATTCTGCCTCCCAAAGGTGTGCCTCGCTACGTGCCACGTCCCTTTGCCTTGGGAAGGGACAGAGAGCAAACATTACCTGTTACCTCTGGGTCCCCGCAACGCTTAAGGCAAGGGCTAGCAGAAAGTGCCAGGTGGAGCTTGAAGATTACGTCTGTGTGCTGAGCCTCCTTTAGGGAGAGAGGAGTGGATAACTCTTCCTGAGAGGCAGAAGATGCCTGCTGGATACGCGGCCTGACGATATTGCAGCACATGACTGCATTCCTTTCTTGTCCCACTGGAGTAGTAGTAAATTTAACAGCCAAATCTTTCTGCTTAGTGTGTGAGACAGGGAGGCTGGATCACCCAAATTAGACATTTGGAAGCTCAGCTTAGCTGCGTTTACTCTTAGCTATGCAATTGCCTTGTCTTCTCGGTTTGGCTTACCATTAGGAATGATTGGGACTTGAAAGCTTGAAATGTCAGTGTGTAACTATTAGTTCGGCTGCTACTTTACAAAGCTCTGCTTGTTCATAACCATTTAAAACTCTTTAGTTGCCTAATTCTTTTCCTCCTTGGAGGCTTGCCACTATGACTGTAGCATAAAGGTTGAGAAACCTACTATGGGAATTTATGCTCCAAGGGAGAGAAGGCTCTTGGGAAGCTCTGTAGTCAAACTGAGTCTAAGCTCTTCCTTTCCAGAAGAAATGTGTTCTGAAATTGAAGCAATTGGTGCATCTAGGTAAAACCATTATATCCCTGTAATGCCAGGAGGGAAAGGGATCAGCTGTTACCTGCCATAAAGCATCAATTTGTAGTGGATCCCAAAGCCTGCCCAGAAATCCTTTTAACCTACACAGTGATCATTACATACCTGGAGTTCTTGATGGTACTGCCTTATGCTTGTATTTCTGTTCAATGCAGGGAATCTATTTTGCATGACTAATAAAAATCAAGCCCTGCAGTCCACTGCTCCATAGCTTCCCATGGTGAAATGAAGACTATAAAATCATGTGTCTTCCAGAGGTTGTGAGGAGAAAAATGGTAATGGTTCCTAGGAGCCTTCAAAGTTCCTTATTGGAAATAGCAGCTAATTCTGGTCAAATCTATAAGGATGAAAAAATAGTGAAACTGACTTTGTTGCTCTTCAAACATTGTCCTCGTACTGTGAGCTTTGGGTAGCTGTAAGCTAAGTAGTTCGTACAGTGCAGTTCCTCATTGCTGATTTCTGTGTTGAGAGTTCTCAGTATTTTAGATAGCCCATATTGCCCATGTTGTACAGAATGTTGACTCTGGTTTTCTTTATGTCTGCTTAAAGTATGGCAGCTGCCAGTAAATTGAGATCTGCTTTTGTTTTGATGGCGTGTTGAGCTGGGCAGGAAATGGCTGTGCAGTTTATAGGTGAATTCGCAATAAAACCTCTCTGCGCTTGTGTAAATCAGAGTTACTGAGGTGCAGGCTGAAGTTTTCATCTTCCAGTCTAATTAAGGTGGAGTTAGAGGCTGCAGTGGGTCTGTGAGTGAAGAAATGCTCGTATCATATGCCTATTTTCTTGAGGGATTTGGCCCTGAAATGATGGTTCCTGTTACACTGAGGAAGGGAAATCACGTCCTAAAGGACAACTGCCTCTCTTGGTAAAAATAACTTCAGATGAAGAAGTATAAAGACAAGCCAGATGGGTTTGGTTTGTTGTTTTTTTTTTTTTTATTGTTGTCATAGAGGTATCTGCTAGCTGACTGCAGAGAGGTTTTTGGGCATCCTCAGGTTCAATAGTTCCAGCCTCTCTTCCTTGGTTCTGACAGGCGTTCATGGGTTTTGTACTTGCTAATCGACTTCCAGCTTGTAAATGAATATGCTGTTTGTCTGCTTGTTCGTGAAGCCATTCTGAAAAGCTGAGTTCTTAATACTAAACCCCTAGATGATAGGAGGCTATCTTATAAAGAATGATACTTACAGCAGTCAGAAAGATTTTTCTTCTGTTTCTGGCTTTAATTTGCCTTTTTGTGCAGGCTAATTTTGAATTGAGGACATTTCGGATGTGATACAGAATGGAGCTTTTCAATGAAATCTCTGTCCAGGCTCATTCTTCTTCTTTAAATGGTGTCTGCTGTTTCAGTCAGTGTTTTTTATCTTTCAGAGTAACAGTGAAAGGTGGGGGGTTGGAGGGGAAGGTTTTAAGAAACAGCAGAATTAAAGCTAGAACATAGAATTGTGATGCTAAAATCTGAAGTTTAAAAGCTGCAAGGAGTTTTTGTACTGCTCGTTACCTTCAAAACGGTGATGTATCAGTGTAGGCGATTTTTGCCTTATTTAATCTTTAGAGTGCCTGAAACAAATGTGTCAGAAAATTAAGCAATCAGAAGGCATGTAAATATATTCTAGGAGAGATGCTAAAGGCTTTCTGCAGAAGTTACTGGGTACCTAGTTGTTCCTGTATTTACATGTTCAGGGGAAACATTATGGTGGTGGAAAATAACGTATTGCTTTAATAAAGTGGATTAGGATGTGTTCTTTGGCCTTTGGGTTTGCTCTTCTGGAGCACTGTTGGGTGTTTCTGGCTCCGCAGAAAAGGGATGGCCATTAAGTCATCAAGGTCTTGTCCTCAAGGTCATGCTGTGAATCTCTTTAGAAAAGCTGATGTGTTGAGTTATTCTTCACTATGGCTGCACACTCGGAAGTGTCCTTTATCAGTGTATGTACCACTCTGCAGATGATATGAATAGGAGGTCCTTTTTCCACAGGGTGTGTAACAGATTTGGCTAGCATCATGGCTTTAAATGGGTATGATAGTATCAAGGTACTGAAATGTTTCTGTTGGCAGTAAGAGTATTAACTTAGGAGCTTTTTGTATTTCATGGTTGTACGTTTTTGCTCACCAGTATGCGTGTATCAGTGTGCTCATGTAATACAGATTCACTTTTGTGTAGTTTCATATTTTTCTTTTTTCAACAAGTAAAAACATACATAGGAATAGCAAAAAGCTAGAGAAATACAGGTATTCTTTTTGTCTCTTGAATCTCTGCTGTCTGCCTCAGAGGCTGCTGTGCATCCTCAGTCAAAATGTTTAATGATGTATCCTGCAGCATGTAAACCACAGATGCGTTAGTTCGTGGGGTAGTGGTTTATGTCTGGGCTAATGTGAGTATTTATGTGATTCAACAGAGATACTACTTTGTATCTGTGTAGTCAGGCTGGAGATCCTCACTCTGCATGACGCCTGCTATTATGGGAATGTTGCATTTAAACTTGAAGAGATGCTAAGCTTGAGCATCTCTTTGGATTGCTGGCTAAAAGCATTCTAGCAAATCAGCTGCCTTTCATTGCATGTGTTTTCATGTAATATGATGCATGCTTTATGGAGTCACCCTGTAGCTTGTTGTAGTAGTAATTTGTGCTCTATAAATTAACCCGTGAGCATGATGGAAGTGTATAAATCACATAGGTGATTGTGTGGTGCCCTCTGCTGCCAGACGGCTGGAGTGAAGTGGGATGTACCTGATCGCTGGTATGTTCTGAATGAGAAACCAACTGCAAGCATGTGATGGAAAAATGGTTTGTCAGAATGCCTCTTTTGGAAAGTTTTGGGTTGTAAAATGACTTTAGTGCAATTAAGCTTAAAGTTTCCAGCTGGTCTTGCTGAAAACAACAGCCGAAATGATGAGCTGAGCGGGGAGCGATGCCGTGCTGCGGTCCAGGCTGCTGCTGCCACCGTGTCCTCCTCAGCAGAGGAGGATGATTGGCTTTGCCATTCTGACCTGGGGGCAGCTATGAAGCTGTCAAGGATTGTCAGCTTCATGTTGTGGTTGGCAAAAGCTAATAAGGAAGAGGGTGGTTTAGCAGACTCTGCACTGCCAACGCTGGGGAGGGAAGAGAAAGGCTCGGGAAAGTGAGAGGAAAAGCTCGCAGCTCTCTGCCAGCCAGAAGTAAATAGAACAACAGCCAATTTGCCATACTTGATAGGCAGATTTCTTTAGTAGTGAGGCTGGTTGTGCCCTGAACCTTGCAGCTGCCATAGGACTCTGGGGCCTGCCTCCTTGCAGACCTATTGGAGCAGCTGTGTAGAAAAGCAAACTTTGAAAAGCTTGTTTTGGTGAGCATAGTGTAAAACAATGGGTACCTGAGGACTAGAAGTGCAAGTGCTAGAGCTGAATGAGCTTGTTCTGAATAAAGAGTGACTGATTTCCAGTATGGGCTACTCTGAAGTTGATCACTTCAGTGCTCTTGTGAAATGAGCAGGTTTTCCTTGGTGAGATAAGCATGGACTCACTTCTGATTAGCAAAGTGAGCTGAAGTGAATGTGAAGTGGCCAAAATCATCTCACAGCTGTGAAGTGCAAAGGAGAACTTGGAAAATATGTTTCTAATAAACTGGAGCTTTCAGTGGTCTTCACTCAGTGTCTTGTTATTCCTTCTGGTGATTTTCACTGTGATGGCAACACAGTGAACAAATGGTCTGTGTTCTGAGTCTCCAGTGCTGTGTGAAAGTAAAAGGTTTATTATACTTGCTGTTCTTTAGGGGAGGTTAACTCTATCATGAAGCAGGTGGCTCTGATGTTCAAACCTGCTCCATATGCAGCTCTTAATAGCTGCAATGGTTCCCTTTCTTTCTGGAATGAAGATTGGAGCAGCAAAACGTTTGGCTTCTGGTACCTGGACTACTTTTTAGGTCATCAATGAAAGCCATAATCATACAGTGATCTCCAGAGCTGTATCCTTTTCGTGTCTAAATACGGAACAAATCCAGAAAGAAAGTGAGATTTAAGAGCAACTATAGTTACAAACTTTGTGACAGCTAACTGCCATGTATTTGACTAAATGGACTGATAAACTAATGAAAAGTTTCTTACCACCAGTGTTGGTGAAATTAGGCAGGAAAATGCTATGGAGCAAACTTTCAGTTATATCGTATCACCTTCCACTCCCTGTTTAAATACAGTTACAGGCATCACTATAAAAAGATAAAGAATTGCAGTTTACCTTCCTGTCACTCTGTTTCCTTATGGAGCCAACTGTAACCTTACTTACATGGCATGAAAATAGATCCTGTCTACCTTAGTCATTGAGGAGATTGTTCTCCCTGTGTAACAGCAATCTGGCTCCTATTCCTTTGCAGCTTTCTCCTATACCAGGCGATGCAGGGAGGTTGCCTTCAGCTTCTTTCTGGAAAGTAAAGAGTTGGTAGGGTACCATAAGGAGTTTGTAGGAGGTATTCTGCTGTGTGCTTGAAGTATCACTGAAATTCATTTAGATCCTCTCTGAAAGCAGGCATTTCAACCTGCTGCCTTGGTGTCCTGTTGACTTTAGCAGAGCTGTTGTTCCAGTGGAGTGCACCTTAACTGGGGTGAGGTTCATGGCACTTCAGGATTGTGTAAATGTTTATGTAGACAAAGCTGCTGTGGTATTTACCATCAGAGGACACACTTTCCCTAGTGTCCATCGAGCTTCATGTTTTCCCTCCTGTTAGCTCTGTAGTTAACAGGTACTCTGTAGAGTAACCTTTAATTTATGCTGCTTTAAGTTGTTTGATAGTAGCATGAATAATACATGATACTGCGTAGGCATAGGGAGAGAGGTGGCTTCAGTGACTTTGTGCATGTGAGATCTTTTAATAGTAACAGATACTTTCAGGTTAAGTGACCTGAGTGTATGTGTAGATTTTCTTCTGCATCACCTGTATTTGAAAACCAAAAAGGATTTTTTCCATGGCTGATTGGGTTAAAAATCAGGAATTCTGATGGGATATACTGCAATAGAAAGCAGGCATTAATGATTATTTAAATAATCATTCATTTAAATCTTACTGAAATGTTAATTCCATCAGACTGAGGTAGATTGAGTTAAAGCTGAGTAGCTACCTTTTGTTAATTTTGTATCTGTTCCTGCTTGGAATCCCGTTGGAAATGGCCTTGCTGCACTACACATGCACTTTGTCTTAACCTGAGCTGATGTCCCTGGACAGAACGGTTTTGGTCAGTCCTGCTGTGGTTTGGCCGCTCTTATTCTTTCTAGATGCAGCTTGGCTGGGATTCCTCTGCTTCCAGAAGAATGTATTCTAATAACTTCAGGTCCCCAGATTGTTGCAAAGCCAGTAGCTGTTGGTGGGGATTTTTAGCAGTTAGCAGCAAGTGTGAATGTGTTCATCAGATTTCACAGGCTCCTGAAGAAATCCTGATGCTCTGTCACTTTCAGGAGTAAAACAGCGCGATGCTTTAATTCCAAACCCAGGGATAGTAGCCTCTCCATCCCCCTTCCTAATTTTAAATCTTTATGTTCTGCTTTTGGATTGCCTTTTGCCTTGTTTGTGATGAATAAACTTCTAATTTTCTATCTCTTTACAAGTTAACTTGTGGTTTTACCTTCAGATCTGGCATGCTGCTCGTGACTTCTTATAACTTGGGGAGCTAGGAAGTGTTACTGGTCCTGCTTTATTCGACATGAAGCCTAATAATCTCTAAGTGGTAATGGTATCTCTTCTATCAGTGTAACCAACACTTGTGGTAGTATTTCCTGCATTGTGTGTTACCCTGGCTGGATGATGAAAAGGTAACAAGGAAGGGGGTGTTTATCTAAGCAGCTTTGTTAAGAATATAAGTAGTACTGGATATCAAATTATGGCTGGCTTGTCAGACTGTGCCTCTTTTGTTAGATATAAAGGGTCTGGCAGACAACTGGGGAAGGCTACAGATAAGTAAATCAATATGTAGCGCAAGAAGTTGCCAGACGGATCTCCTTTTCAAATGCCTGCGTGGAAGAGTAACTTCTGCTGTGTATGAGATTTGCTGGCAGCTCTGCATCCAAAGTCCTGTGCGCTTCCTAAAAGACAAGAAATATGTCATTTGACATGTCTCTTTCTGTTCGTAGACTTGATAAAGCTTTAAATCACGGCTTCAAAAAGGAAGGTCTGCCATTTCCTGGTCCTTAAATTTGCTTTTCTTTCTAGATAATTAGGACTTTTTTCTCTGCCCTTCTGCGGTTCCTCCATTTTCTGTAATCTTAGCTCCAGGGTTAAAAGAGAGCTCTCTGGACCATATATCTATAATTAGGGCTTTCTAACCACAATTACAGTGGAGTACAAGCACTGCTGTGGTATTGCTAATACCCAGGGAAGAAACTTGCTTCAGTAGGAAAGCTGTTGATTTTATTACAACTGAACTCTACTATCCCAGCCATGGAGATCCTTCTGCTGAGGATTCATGCCTTCCCACTTGGTAAGTTATCTTTCTATGGTTGATGACCACTAATGGCACATCTTCTGTAGCTGTTGAGAAGGGAAATGTTTACTGCTTGTCATTTTCTTGGAAATGCAATCTGCCAGCTATTGCAATGAGTGTTCCTTATGAGAAAGCTTGAGGAAATGCCATCCAGCTCATTTCTAAGGTCTGGCTTCTTTGGGTCTTACTACAGCTCTGGGCATCTGAACTAAAGCACAGCATTCATTAACTGTACCAACGGTCAGTAATGTTTAGTAGCCTTTCTTCTCTTGCAGATCATGATATAGGCACATGAACCTGTTGCCACCAAGGTGAGGCAGGGGTGAAACTCCTCGCTTAATCTAGGTCCTCTTGAAGGTCTTGCTACTGCAGTGGATAGGAGCACACTTGAAGGCAATTGTTGAACAGCAGCTGACGGCTTAAAATTTGCACCCTACAAAACTTGGTTTATATTGCAATGTCGTTTGCTTTTCTGTACTCCTGAGTCAAACAGAAATAAGCAATTTGAATATATCCAAGGGTTTAAAGTGGAAACCCGATTTTAAGTGAGATGCTGTAACTCCTGTGGGTATTGTGATTCTTTCCTTAGCCAGAAGTAGAAAGCAAAGGAAGGGGAGGAGCATAAAGTCAGTGAGGGCTTGACTGCATAGCACTACCCAGTCTGGTGGAGAAGTTCACTCTTAATTTTGCAACTGTGTCTTCCAGTCTCTCCGCTCCTTGGTCATTTTTCAGCTGTAATACTTTTTGTATTACAAGTAGCATAAGTAGCAGAAAGCAACTTCTAAAACCCATCCTTCAGAATGGTGAATGATGGCTGAGCATCGCCTCTGCAGTGAGGTAACCAATTTCTGTTCAAAGTATCTCCCCTCAACACTAATGTATTTCTCACATGTATGTTCTGTGTAGATGATGTAGCAGTGACCTGACACGTTTCCCGGATGTAGCTTTCAAATAAGGAACTTGGCCCATTCTGTGTGGTTGTGTGACTGCTGAAGTCAGACTTCCAAAAGGCATTTCAGAGTATTAAGTGCACAGAAACTGCAGATATTTACTGAAATACTGACCAACCAAGGGGTTAAATTGCAAACAGACACTGAAGGATGGTTTTCCATGTACAAATATTTGAACTTGTGTGTTTAACTTGGATGTCTGTAATTGTCTTCCTGCTGTAGAGCTGTTTGGTCATAAAAATAAAGGATTTGCAGAATAACAGTAATTCAGTCTGTGTCCTGCAAGAACTTTCTTTCTTGTTTGACTACTACCCCTTTCCAAAAATCTGATTAGAATGGCACTTTGTTAGGCTTGTGATGTTTGGAGCTTTGTCAGATCTTATCTGGAAATGCTGTCAGCTGTCCCTCCTACGTTCAGAGCTGCTTTGCTTCTACCCTCTTGAACAACTGTTTTTACAAGATTAAGTTGTTACAAGAAGTTCTGCTCTGTTTGATCTCTAAAGCCGGAAATCCTTTGCTTGCAGTTACATGTGCGTGCTAAGGTGACTTTTCAAAGGGAAGTCATCCTCTTCTCCATCCTTGATTATTATTATTTGGAAGATCTAAGATTTAAAGCCTGTAGTAGCCAGTTTTGTTGGAAGATCATACAGGCTTGTCTTTGCATAAATTATCTTTGCTTGTGTTCAAATTCATTTGGGAAGTTACTTTTACCTAGTTCATGATGCTAGCAAGAAAACATATTTTCTCCCTGATGGAAAAGAGGTAGGTTTTTTCTTTCTTGAGCCTGCCTAACATTTCTGATCCTTCAGATGAACTCCAAAGAAGAAATGTTCACAGGGACTAGTAAGTATGAGCTGTTGCTTAATAAATAAAACAGGTGAAACAGAGTTTGAGTGTTCTTAATGTTTATACCAAAGTTTTCAAAGGTGCCTTGGAGTGTGATGTTCCTTTGAAAAGTAAGAGTCTTCATGACTTTGATCTGGGGTATGATACAAAAATAACCATGTAACCAGGTCTGGCATCCCATAATGGTTTTTTTTCTTGGTTTTCTCTTTTTTATATTATTATTTTTAAAAGAGTGAGCAACTCTTTTACTTCTGCTCAGACTGACTTTAATCTTAACTCTGCTTCCTTGGAAGGGGTTCTCTTTAGGGACTACTTTCAGCTTGGACATGTAAAAGCAAGATATATTCCCTCATTAAAGAAAACCAGAACCCCCAAAACTAGAGAAATATAAACACAGCTGTTGTAAAGGGCTTTAGTTAGGAAAATAAGTTATTTCTTATAACGGTATAGAAGGTTACTTAAATTTATCCCAGCTGTCAGTTCATGTTAGCCACTGTGTAACAGGCTTATTCTGGATCTTGGAAATAAGTGAACCCTGTGATTATCTTCTGTCTTCTCATTTATCTTCCAGGTGGCCTGTTCCCAGGGTTTAGTCTATGATAAACTACATCTATGATAGCCAATAACCCTTTCTCTCCACTGCATATGTTAGTTTTGCTGATCCACCAAATAGACTATGGACTCCCCCTTCTCTTTGATTTTTCAGGCTGTAGCTGATAGTGTTAGAAATATCTAAAGCTGCTATTGATGTTTCACTGTTGCCTGCTGCCTCATTTTTTGTGGCTGTTTTGGAATCTGATTCTAGGTACTAATTTAGCCTGGGGGGAAAAAGGAAGAGTCTCCCTTCAGAAACCGAGCATCTGTTCACAGGTCGTGTTCACAGCAGCAAGGATGTTAAGATTGGTCCAATTAAACTGTTTGGAATGAGACTTCTCAATTATTTTGCTTGCCTGATTCTGAGGGCATGGAAGTAAGGATGCAGAAGGCTGGAAAAGTGTTACCTGCAGTGTGTGAAGGTCCTGCTCGTGTTGTCCTTGCTTCTGATTGCTGCAAACTACCTGTGTATAGAATGTAATAGGTTTTCTTTCAGTATAGTTGCATACTTTCTGCAAATAGGAACTGGGGCCAGCTGATTACAGTAAGAGAGTCCTTGGGAAAGCAATTACAAAGTGTCTCAAACCTCAGTCTGTGCCAAAGCCCTTTTCTTTGCCTTTTGGCCAAAGCTGTTATCAGCATAAACCAATAAGGGTTACCACGGGTGGAATGCCTAAGCTCTGGAAACAAGTGCTGTCTTGTGCCTTCCCAAGTGCTGATATCTTTACCATGAGAGGCTTCTTATAGTAGAAATACATCTGAGAAGCTGCAAATTGATGCACGTGAGCAGAGAACACTGGCATTGTTGATAAATTAGCTGTCAGTGGTGTAGAAGAACTCAAATATTGGTTTAACCGGAACATGTTAAATGAAATCTAAACCTACAGATTTTTCTCTCTGGATATTTGAAAACAATAACAAGGCATCTGAAAATGTGTATTTTAAAATTATTTCTAGAGGGTATGAGTTTTCAAGCCTAATGCAGTGAAGTCTATTTTTATAGTCCTAGAAAACAAAATCTGACAGACCATATTTGCCAGCACTGATATTGCTCTAGTGACAGTGCTTCTTTTTAAAGCATGCCAGAGGAAATGCTCTGTGCTGGAGCATATGTCAGTGATTAGTGGGACCAGTGTTGCAGGATGAAGCAGATGAAATATGGTTGTGTGTAAGAAAAAAGCTGAATGGACAGAACATGAGAAATGTAGTGGTTCATGGATTGGTTTTACAGTAGGAATGGAAAATGGTTATTTTTAGGGTTGTCTGTATGTGGATGATGTGCTTTCTTCCAAATCAGCCGAGGTTTAACGAAGAGGACAATGGGTGCCTGTCTCTCTGTGTTTCCCGTAATTTCCTTTTCATTTAGAAAACTGTTTGCCCTTTAAATCTATCACTCTATATAATGCAGGTGTTTGCCTGCCTTGTTTATGCCAGAGTGAACTGAAAGCCCTAGGAAGTGAGAGAGTTTGGTACCCAGCTCTTTTTGTGGATGTAAGGGCTCAGGCAGAGACTGATCTGCATATGGGAATGAGTGATTCTTATGTGATGTAGAGGCCACCTTGTATGTAAGAGCCACGTGTCTTAGACCTGGAGAAATTGGAAGTTAAAAGCCTGTCTTACTCAGTTGTTCTGAATTTGATCCTGTAGGTACCTGCAGATCTCACTCGAGCACATAGACCCCGTTGTGGGAATCACAAAGCTGGAAGTTGAGCTGTGAGATGCACAGCTTTGCAGCATCAGTTTCTTGTCGATTTAGCCCTCAACATCATAGATACAGCCATCACTCAAGTGCAATAAAAGATGCTCTTATGCCTTACCCTGTTCTTCATATCTTGTTACGTTAGAGTACAGCAAAATCTTTCTATTCAATATAAATGGGAGCAAAATGAAAGTGTCCTGTTCCCTTTGTCACAATTGATGGCTGTATTTGAACTTTGCCAGTATTTGTTTATAAAAACTGTTTTTCCCTTCTGAAATCTTTGTCAGAGCAGCTTAATGCAACTTGGATTAAGGGAAGTCACAAGAGGTTAGAGAATCCCTGGAAACTAGAAAAACAATGTATTAGACTGCTACATTTTGTGGAGTAGGCATTTGGCTATTAATGCCCAAAGAAATCTTGCAAGAAGCCAAATTATTTCCAATTAAATCCAAGTTATGAAATAATTGTCTTGAGCTTAATACAGCTGTGACTTTAGCCATCTTATGCTTTTTTGTGTAGAATTTCTCCTCGCGCTTAAGAGATTTTAAAGCTATTTTAGGTCTGGCTTTTTTGCTCATCTGTAAAGTTCTTGCTTTTATGCACCTCTTGAGATAATTAACATAACAGAATGAAATTCTTTGGGCCCTTTAGGGAGTGATGGCTTCGTAAGGATTGATTTGTATTTCTATAGCACACAGGAGGCCCAGTCGGAAACCTGCAAGGAGAAAATAAAACACGCAAAGGAAGACTGCTTCCCATAAAGCAGCATCCCCTGAAAGTATATTTATTTTCCTTCCCTAAAATTGCTCTATAGAAAATGCCTTAAAAATTAGATTGTTTCCTGGTACTTGCACCAAAAAAAAAAGCAGCTTCTCAGCAGTGCAATAACTTGATTTTATACTGTCACAAATACTGCACAGCTTTCTGAAAGGGACAGCTGGATTTTCACTGGTGACTGAATCCAGTATGTAAAGATCTTTGGTGTTTTCAGTCTTGTGATGTGTGGAGTCTCTAGGCTTTGTATTTGATTTATACTAGAACCTGCTGGGTCAGGCATGAGCTTTCTGAATGTAGATTCTTTTTTTCTTAGCTTTGTCAGAGCTGTGAAAGGCTCTGACTTTGTAATCTTGATTTATTTTTAATCTCTTTAATTCCTCACAACTGTTAAAGGTCCAGACATTTAAGAAGCGCACCAGTTTACTTCACCTGTGAGTCTCGCCTTCACATTAACAGGACGTCTTTAGCAAAGAAAGCTTTCTCAAGCTTGTTGAAGTTGGATCCATTAGTAATAGAATCATAGAATGGTTAGGGTTGAAAAGGGCTTTAAGATCATCCAGTTCCAACCCTCCTGCCGTGGGCAGGGACGCCTCACCCTAAACTATGTCACCTAAGACTCCATCCAACCTGGCCTTGAACACTTCCTTGGTCAGCCTGTTCCAGCACCCCACCACCCTCACAGTAAAGAACTTCTTCCTTATCGCTAGCCTAAATTTCCCTTGATTAAGTTTGAACTCATTACCCCTTGTCCTGTCAGTACAGTCCCTGATAAAGAGTCCCTCTCCAGCATCCCTGTAGGCTCCCGTCCGATACTGGAAGGTTTGTGTGGGTTTTATCTGTAGATAAATCTGGGGGGTTTAGCAGAAATATGTATACAAGTGGTCTTTGAAAGTTCCTGGGTAGCAAAGGAAAGGCAATGCCTTTGACTGGAAGATGAGTGGGGCACAATGTTCATCCCTCCCCTTCTGACGGAAGGCTATGGAAAACCGTCTTGCTCGTGAAGTGTTGCGATGTGCTGTTAGGGTAGACTTGTGCATTGACTCTGACAATCTGCTCTGTTCAGGAGGTGGAAGAGAATACCAGAGAAAATTCTCTTCCATCCTATTTATAAACTTTGTCAGCTTAACACAAATAAGTTTGGACACACGTTCAGTGCTGCTGGATTATGCAGTTAAGATCTGTTCTGGCTTCCTAAAGCAGAACAGTGTGCAACGCATCACCATTCCGTGTGTGTAACCTGTTCTTGCATCTGTGTTGTGTGCGGTGAGCAAGAAGGGTGAGGAATTAAAACAGAGGACATCAGTCCATGCACCTGGATCTTGTCAGAAATCACAGGGTGAAAAGCTTATAAAGCCTCTAAAAATTCTCAGTGGCTCCTCAAAAGGGGAACCTGGTTGGCAAAGACCCTGAAAGGACTCTTAAACTTTAATGAAATGTAATCCAACAATTTAATTGCATGTCTGGGCTTATGTGTTTTGTGTTGGCTTTAGCAGCTCTGCTTAGTAACTACTGGGGCTAAACTCTTTGAAACAATGACTCTCCTCTGAACGATCTTAATCTTAAAAAGTACTAATACTTGAACAAGTGGGGAGGGAGAGGTAGCAGTTGCAAAGATATCACCTGGTTTCTTGAAGCTCCTCAAGTTCTGTGTCTTTGTGGTTTAAAGCAATCTTGGCTTTAGCTTATGCTATGAAAAATCCTCCTTACTAGTGTGCAGAATGGCTTGGGCAACCTATGGCGAGTATGTGAGAGATTACTGTGATCTGCAGCCAAAATGATGGGGGCATCAAACAATGCTCTTTAGCAAAAGAACTGCAGAACATCTTTCCAGAGGGATTTATTGTAGCTCAGCCAGTAGCCACAAATGCTGGCTTGTGTCCCTGGAACGCTGCATGTTTGGGAAATGACAGCAGGAATTAGACAAGAATTAGTGTAGGTGCATCCCTGCCCTGTAGTGTTGTAGCATTGCTTCAGCCACATTACAGGGTTTTGTTTCTTTGCTGTTGACTTCTGCTTACCAACTCTGCTGGGAAGTGACAATAAGAGAACACAAGGAATGCTGCTGGACCTTTTGTCATCCAACTGCTGCATATGAGATCTTCCTAATTCTCTTGTTTGGGGCTGAAAGGGCAGGCAGGGAAGGTTGTGTTATTCCTTGGATAGTCAAACTATTAGAACTGTTCCTCTTACACCTTTGGTGTGTAGCTGTGTGCCCAATATGAAACTGGATGCTGATTCATGGTAGTTTACATTCTTGCTCTTCATGCTGGTTTACATTTAAGCCCAACATAGGGCAGTCACTAACTGTGCTTCTTTCCAACTGCATAGACTGATGTGGGAGTGAGACTGTGTTTGCTTCTCTGGAGCAATGGACTTCAAGGAGAAGATGAAGTAAACATCCATTTCTTCATCTAGTTCTCAGACTGCATCGTATCCCAAACCCAGCTGGCAGAATGGGCTGCACTGGGCAAAACACTTGGCACCATCTTTACGAAGGCTGGCGGGTTTGTACTAGACAGCTGGCATCCCATGGATCTGACAGTGCTTGACAGAACTATTAATCTGTGTTAATGGCATTGCCTGAGTGGCCTTCATTTTTCATTGTGGATGATCAAGTCCATGGAACTGAATCTGTGCTCCCAAAGCATCCATGCAGCTCAAAGGTGGGAACTGCATTCTATAGCAGCAGCTAATGTACAGCAGGCTCAGGAAGGGCTTGTGCTAAAGCAGCTGTCTCGGAGGTGATGGGTTGTGTCCTGTCTTGCTTTCGTGTGTCAGAATAGCTCTGATTTCTCTGGTGGTCTATGGCTTGAGATTGAAAGAAAATGTCTGTCATGGAAACCTTTTGCATATATAACAAACTGTATATGTTTTGGTGTTTTGGTGTCTTGCAGTGTCCTGTACCATTTAGAAACAGAGTGGCATCAGTTGGATGGGCAGCTTCCAGAAAGAAAGTTATGTCTGCATTTGCAGTAGCTTTTGCTGCTCCATATTTGAGTTTGTATTGCTAGAAAGAGACCTGCTGTACTTTAGTAAAGTTTTTGCAGCACTCTGACAGGGTTTAATCTCCTCAAAGTAATCTCTTTGGGAACTGCATGTATTTGATAGGCATTTTCAAGGCATAAGCCTTCTCTAAAGAGTAAAGAAAAGTTCATTGATATCCAGACAACGACCCTTTGGCCATCTGAACCTGACTTAGATGTCTGCTCCTTGCTTGTGGATGAGGAAGTTGCTGTCTGAACTGTGGATATAGGGCCCTAAACAACATATTTTAGTAGTTCTTAAGCTCCCTTGATCTAATTCCCTTGCGTTTTTTTTATTGGTGTGTGGATTAGCAGTGGCTTGCTAGTGTGAAAGTAAGCAGCAGTAAGTCAAGTCCTGTGTGACTGTTATTTGGGTAGTGCCATAGTTTTGGGGGGAAAATGGACCAAACTCATCAAATGAACATGATAAAGGACAGGCAGGGATGATCCTGGTGCCAAATACAGGCAAACAGGCAAATTGCATGTTAATACTTGGGTGATGCTGGCTACTTCTGGCTGCTGCTTCCCTTCTCTGCATCATGCCTGATCTCAGTTCTTGGCCAGAGCAGGCTTTCCTGGAGGCCTTAACACATTCCACAGGATTCCAGATTGTTCTGAAAATACTTTCTAAATGCTGTCTTAATTAAAGATTTCTTTAAGTCAGAGTTAAGTTATTAGAATGTTCCAGGCATTTTCTAGAAGTCTTTGAAAGCTGCCCGTACATTCCTTTCAGAGTTAATCTGCTGTCTGCTATGGGTTACAAAGCAAGATTGTGCTGCTTGTGGGTTACAGATAAGTTCAAATAAATGTATGATTATCTCTTTTCCCTTGCAGGAGATTTTTTGTGAGCTGCCATTGAGTCATTCTTTAGGATTTTGCAATTGGGTACTTCTGGTCCTTTAGCAGCAATGGACAAAAATGTCTAGTGTTCCTGGGAGGGCATTTCCAGAATCCCTGAGTATGTCAGACTAGAGAGTGCTGCATAAGACAATAAACTTAACTGCTGTCTAAAATGCTTTTGTTTTGCTTTGCAGAATCTGTGGCTGCTTCTCTAACACTGGCTGATCATACATGATGGGGTTTGTACTTCACAGGAGAATTGCATGGTGTAGAGCTCTTGGCAGCTCACGCAGCTGTGGTGCTGCAAATATTTAATACGCTGCTAATGTGATTTGAATATGACAAGTGCTTGAGATGTGCCTTTAATGACAAGTTGTACTGTTCTGGGTCTCCCCCTAACAAAATCTGAGAGAAGAGATGGTTCTCTGCTGTTAAAACAATGATTAGATCCTCAAACACAAACCCTGTCATGACTTTTAGGTACATGTACTGACATGGATTGAGTGCTGCTGTTTGGGGGTTTTAAGCAGGATTTGAGAATTTTAAAGGCACACTGCACACTGTATTCTGTGTCTCTGAGTAGGCTGTGTATTGGAGGGAAGTGAATTTCTGTGATTGTAAAGCAGAGTTCTTAGCTTAAAAGATGCGTTGGTAAGAGAGCGCTGGGTCTGCTCTCTCTCCAAATCCATGTTATGCATAGGTTATGTTATTCTTTGCATTGTGCAGGTGGTTTGGAGGAGCCAGTGGCTTCAATAGAGTTGTCATCTTTTCCTGGTTCATCCAGCTGCCTTCTGCAGGACATTATATTCAATCTCCCCTTTACTCAACCAGCGTTAGGAAAGCTTGGATGCTGGTTTGATGATGAAGTCAATGCAGAGGTGTCCTCCTGAGCTTGCAGGTGGCCTTCAACATTTTGCTTTGTTCTATAAAGTTGCAAAAGGTGTAAAAAAAGCCCTAAACTCTGAACCTTGGCAGTTTATATTGCTTTTGCTGGGATCCATAAGCAGCCATGAAAGTGCTTATCAAGTTGATGTTAAGATGCTGACTGGAAATTGCTAGAGTATGTCATAGAATCATAGAATAGTTACAGTTGGAAAGGACCATCATTCAGTTCCAACCCCCCTGCCATGGGCAGGGACACCTCCCACTAAACCATGTTACCCAAGGCTCTGTCCAACCTGGCCTTGAAAATGTCAGACTAGTACTCAGCCCCAAAACAAATGTGTGGTTATAGAGAGCACTGTTGTCATGTAAACCAGCCCAAAATTCTTTACAAGAAGTGAAATGTTAATGGCTTTGCATCACAACCTTCTGATGTATCAAAAGCCATGTAATTATCTATCCTTATTAAAGGTTCTGCAGTGGGAATGAGTGGTTGTCTCAGTATTTGCTGTGTAATTAGTGTTAAGTAACAGGAAAGCCTGCTAAATGGTCAGTCAGCAAAAGCATTACTGGGAAACTATGTAGCTGTTGAGCACTTAAAAGCTGAAGACAAATTCTGAAGTGTCTTTTGTGTTCTGAAAGAAGGATGAGAGGCAATTCTTACCAACTTTGCACTGAGATCAGAGATTAAGCAGTGAAGGCAATAAATGAGTGCATTAATCTATGGGGTTAAGGAAAACATCTCTTTCTTAAGAGAACAAAGTATGACAGGGCCATTTATCTTCCTTAAGTTTCCCAGGAGATATGAACCCAAAATACGTTGCATTCAGCCTCTTCTATCACCGTACTAGATAACTTCTTTGTTAAAACCTCTTACCCGGAGAGGTCAGTTCCTGTAGCACAAGCTTTGCTCCTCTGTTCCTGCTCTGTGTTTGAAAGCATTCTGCAGATTTGTGTTGTCTGTGAGAGGCGATTTCTTCAGAGCAAAGGTTTTAGTGCTGCTTGCATTTAAAAGACAAGGCAATAACACAGTAGTGTGACACTTGTTTCTCTCTGACCCACAAAACCACGTTTTGGGACAGAGCAGTTGGGGAAGGTTTGCATGGTTTTTGGACCACTTCACTTCAGTCTGAGCCCAAGTGATGCATTCATTCCACAGTGGAGGATTTCCACTTGCAGTGTATGTATCATTCTCATACTTTTCTCACTCTGGGTCTGTTCATTGGACTGTCCTTGGGTTGTGGGGCTCTTTACTCACGGACCACAAAGTTGTGCTGAGCATTTGCTGTTTGTTTGAGTTGGACATGATTGTCTGCTTGTTGGGCAAGTTGTTTTGCTTGGCTTCAGCCACTCCATACAGAAATGCCTGTGTGGGCCATAGCAACAGCTGAAATAGCTGGTTTTCCAGAGTGTGTTGCTTGAGTTGTCTCTAAAGCCAAAGCCATGGAAGACTTTTAAATACACTAATTTGGCATGAGCAAATGCAAAGTTGGGAAAAGCATGTTGAGCTGGTGGCATTTGGAGGCTTGTGTAGAAGTGCTCCCTGAAGGAAGGGAGAGGCTTTCCAGAGCATCCTGGTTCCATGCACAGTGGTGAAACTTTGTCCCTGTTGTGTTGCTGGGAGGGAGTCCACAGCCCTGTAAGTCTCAGCTATACCAGAGATGTACGTTGCTGTGCTTTTCCAGTATCAGTGTTTGTGTCCCTTAGATCTGTGCTGATTTATATAGCTCAAGAACCTTTGAAGCAGGAAAGCACTGTCACCTTCTTTGAATGGCTTTTGTTCAGGGAAAATAGAAGACTGGGCTCACGACAGTTTCTGACTGGATTAAAATCCCTGCTCTTACTCATAACCCACTATTTATCTGAGATGGAGTTTAAACTTAAAAATCACAGTGTAAATTCCTAGGGAAAGGATGTCATTGTGTGCACTGGTGATGGGATAGCCTGGCTAAAACAATCACAGGAAACTTATTTCTGGGGAGAAGTGAAGGGAGCTATTCTGGGATTGGCACTTTTATGATAACTTCTGGAGTTTACGCCCCTTACCAGAAAGCTTTTGGATGTTTGGTACAATCCAAACCAGCTGGATTATGGGAAATGCAAGATTTATTTTAAAAAGCATTTTTTAAAAAAGACCAAAATGTCCAATTAGTAGAATTCAGTTCATGGGAGTTTAAAAATTAATGGTAAGTTACCTTATAAAATATAGATCACTTGGGACTAAACTAAGAGCAGGCATATGGGTTTGATTTTTCTTTTCCCCTTCAAGCACTGGCATGGTGCTGAGGCCAGACAACTTTATTTTCCTGATGCATTATAACCAGCTGCAGATGTTTTAGGCATTATCGCTTCTAAATGGGCTTTGACAAATGTCTCCTGGAAGCCAGCAGCTCTAAATATTACATGCAGTATATTCTGAGGAAATGTTGGAAATAAAGTTTTAGGAATTAAACGTTCAGTGTCTGAACTGAGGAAAATTTACCTTCTTCCCTTGTCAGGGGATTTGCTCTCTGAAAGCATTCCTTCATGAGACATGCCCAGATGTTAGCTGGGACACATATAGAGACTGGAACAAATACTGCCACAGATGGGCTTTCACACAGTTATTTACTGGCCCTCTATTGCTAATACTGGATGGTGGACCCTTGTTTGAAAGGGTACTTCAGCTTATATCTAAACACTGAACTGAAATTTGGAACAGGCATATGACTTTTCAGCTTTAAGGCCGAAAAAGTGGAAGCATGTATTCGAACATATGGAAACATTGTGGCTTGTGCATCACTGACAATAGCATGGCCCTGTACTACAGAAACGTATGTGGTATTTCAATTACTTTGTTCAGGATTAAAGTCAAGAACGTAAAGTAAAGAAGTTTCTGTGCTTTTTGTCCTTCCTCCATAGCTTTGAATTGGACACCTGGCCAGAGGAGCATTTCATATATATATAGATACATATCTGTGGAGTACAGAATGTTGCTTGCATGTTCAGATGTATGGTTTTGGGGTGGAAAAGGGACTATATGGTTATTGACATGGGAATTGCATCAGATGTCTTTTCACTTCCAAAATTAAGACAGCTTGATTCATGGCTACCTAAACCATTCACTCATTTTTCCATACCGCGAGAGGCTGGGAAATACTTGTGCTTTGCTGACACCTCATTAAATTGTGACTCAGTACAGAGCACCCTGAGTCCTCCATCTGGTCAGTGCAGGAGTAGAAAGAGGATGTCCTGAGAGCACAGGCTGAGTGCTTCCAGGCTCGATGCTCAAAACTAGGTAGTGGAAATGCCCCCTTATGCAGGGATGTGCCAAAGAGGCAATACATCTGATTCTTTAGATGTCAGCAGTTCATCAAGTAATGGTGGTCCTAAATGTCTGACATTGTCAGGGATTTTGCCAAAAATCTTTATAGAGTTTTGAAGGGAAATAGGGATGGCTTCAGTGTTATCAGTAGCTTTTTGTGCAAGATTTCTTTTTTTAATTATAACCAGGTATTTGAGAACAAGGTGTGTATCTTTACATATCTACAATATTAACGATACGTATCGTTTGAACCACACAGAGTAACCAATGAGAATCTTTTTGCCAGTCTGTGTTACCCTTAAAGAGCCTTGGAGCAGTTTAGATACAAGCCAGCTTATGCTCATTGAAACCCCTAGAGACTGCCTGGCACTAGGGAACAATTCCAAGAGAAGATTAGAGGTGGCAAGCATCAATGGGTAACTACTTGAGCAGGGACCTGCATGCTTTCCTTGAAGGGGCATGGCACGCTGCCTGCAGCAGGGAGCCAAATCAAGCAAACTCAAGTCTAATGATTTGGATTTTTTACTATTTCACATTAGTGCTTAGAACTGCTTAGTAGATACAATCCTCCTCGCAAATCCCTCCCTGCTTTGTGATGGTGAACATTCACTGCTGCCAGCTGTTTTCCTGCGTATGAACCATTATACTGAATTCTTGTGCAGCTGAACAAAAGCTCTCACTGATGCTTGGCAAAGAGAAGAAGTTTTCATGTTCAGTTCTATTTGTACAGGAGCATTAAATGGTTGTGTTGATGTGTTATAAGAAATGAAACATCCAGACAACGGTTTGGGTTTGATACTTGCCAATTGTATAGTGACTCTAGATAATGCATATATCAAATACCTGGGGAGAGGGAGTTCTGTCAAGTTGCTATAGAACTATTTATGTGTTTGGTTGAACATCTTTTCTTGTCTTACAAAGTATTAAGGCAGTTTACATTGAAGGTTGGCTGTTATCTTTTCTTAGTGGTTTCTTACCTGAGCAATGAAGCTGTTTTTTCCACACTCATCCAGGATGTCTTCTAGACACCTGCTATCTCTAGACTTTGCTCTGGTTTCTTGCCATAACTTCTTCAGGAAAAAGAAATCTCAAAGATAGTATGTGCCCCTCAGCTGCAGCTATCTTAATGTACTTAGGCATAGAGGTCCCTTCTCTGAACTGGGTATGGAGCCTGAAGTCCTCACATTTCTGACTGAGAGACAAGCCACAGTTCATTTTCTGAAGCATCAATCAAAAGTATGCAGTACTTTTCTGCAGCACTTGCAAGATTGATCTGAATACTTTAAAATCCATAGTAGCTATGAACTTTGGCTTGTCTTCTTGTAAGGGAAAGAAAATGATCCTGCTTTTAGTGGGAACTAACAGAAAGTTGGCTTCTATTGAACTTGAAGGAATTTGGGGTGGTTTCTCATCCCTGTGGTCTAAGTGGAATATCTTGGCTTGTCTGTAACTGCTGCTTTTTGAAAATACCTTTAAAGGAATGCTGGAGGTTAAAGTATTGAATTTTCCCAAATCACCACCATGTGCTTTAGTTTCCTCATACTTTCCCTTCTTGGAAATGAAATGTTTAGCTTATTGTAGTGAGAGCTGCTATGTGAATTGTTCCAGAGTAGTTCTTATTGAAGATGGAGGATTAAGTGGTGAAGGCTTTTAACTGCGTGAGCATTGGCAGGTTTCTTTTGCATGCAGTGATCCTTCTGAAGCTTGCAAAGAAGATTACTTAAATAGAGCAGTGTTGCTGTGATGGTGTTGTTTAATTGGGATCTTCTTTGGCTGTCACTGAGATTAAAACGTTAGCGTGGGCTTGATGCCGTTCTGAAAATTAAAGGAAGTGCCTGCTTAAAGTTTTTTATAGGGAAGGTGGTTTAATGTGCAGGACCCAATTAGATTCGGCTGTTTGGAGGTGTTAAACATAGGTGTACTCAAGCAGCCAAAAATGTGTTGAATTTCCCACTGACTAGTAAGCATTGATTCTTTTAAGGCTGGCACTGAGATTTCCCTTCTGTTTTTACAGAAGCAGCTTTTGGCTTTAGAAAGTTTTTATCCTCTTAGTTTCCATAAGCCTGAAAGTTCGGGGAAAGTGGAGATTGATACGTGTTCCTGTATGAGGGAGTATGAAGGTGTGAATTTGTGTTTGAGTGGTAGAGATAGCAGGAAGAATAGTAAATTGCCTGGATATGCTTCCCTGCCTGACAAATAATGATCCAGTAACCAAATGGTGTGTGTTAAGGAGGACTTTGACACAAATTGTCTCGGTGATGGAGGCAATTTGATGTTGCTCCCACTTTGCAGCTTGCTTTCTCCTCCATTGGGCTTGTATGGCTCTGGATGGGGACCTCCTGTAAAGTAGATAGAGGAGAGAAGCTGGATTTGAAACAAGAAAAAAGCCTTTCAACTGAGCTTTGCTACTAAAAATGGTGAGTGTAGAACAGTAGTCTAACTTAACAAACTGGTTTTGCTGTGGTGTGTAGAGGAAAAAAGACTGGTCTCACCTGCTCAAAGAATTTGCAAGGATTTACTTCAGGCCATGGACAGCAGTGTCAGGATTTATCAATCTAAGGTTAGTATTACTGGAAAGTACGTAATAGCCTTGATCTTTTTTTTTTGCTTGATTTTATTATACAAATTGGAAAGTAATTTCACCAAATTGCATTTATTAAGGTTCTTATTTTTCACTTTTGACAAGATTGCCATCTCCTCATTCCAGTAAGTGTTAAGGTCATTCTTCTTCCTAATGTAACTTGTGAAGATCCAGTCCTGTGGAGGCTGCCTTTGAGCAGCTGTCCTGAATGGGGTTACTGAAATTTTGACATTTATCTGAGCTTTTTGCTTGTATAATTCATAATAGCCAGCTGCTCTGGCTTATGCTTTTGGGGATGGTGAACTTGTCTTGCCTCTTTGTACGGTGGTAAGTTTATGGAAATACATAAATATTTCCTAATCTGGGAGCATCTTATGGAGACTAAAATGTTGAAGTCTCTTTGCCTGTTACTGCAAGTTTCAAGAGATGTTCTTAGAAGTAAAATAGACAAGGTCATTTAATGTGTGGCCCTAGGGTATTTTATAACATGAGGCATGGGAAAATAGGTCTAGCTGAAGGCATCTGTGAAGCTATAGTGAGAGAGAAGTAGAAACTTGAGGAGGGGTGAAAGTATTTCATTGCGCTGTACGCATGCCAAAGTGAATTTAGATGCATCTGAAAGACCACTGTGGATGGCAACTTGCTATGCAGTCTGAGGCTGACTTTTAGTATGTGTTAGATATGAATTATGAAGTGATCTGAGTCCATATTCAGTGTGCATCTCTTAATAGCATAAAATTATTCAAAGCTGAGTCGTTTCCTAGCATCAAATGCCTGGCATATTTATGATTCTCTTGCCTTTCTAGCAAAGGTGGTAACTTTCACATGTAGCACTTTACTTGCATTTTCAGAAGGCAGTTGCTTTTTTATATTGCCTTAAAATACGTACCTTGTCTCCCAGCGGTCTTGCATGTGCTGACATCCAAAACTAGAACTGTATGTATTTAATGGATTAAGTTTGGGATTCAGGCTGACATTCTTGGGCAGAAAAAAAAGCTTGTCTTGTAGCATCATGTCCATGATCTCATGGAGAGAGATTGCTCACAGGTTTAGGTGTGGCTAACTTCGGTTTGGGCTAAATAATCTGCCTATTTGTTAGTACTAGTTCTGGTAAAGAGTGTGATGCTTTTCTTCCTGGAGCTTGACAACCATCTTTCGTCTTAAAAAGCCGTCTTTCTTACCATACCCTTTATCTTCCATGCATCCTTTCCCTAAGAGTAGCACTGCAGAAATGATGTTTTCCACAACATGGAATGCCATGACAAATTATTACAGCCACTTGAAAGCAATTGCTGTTGTCTTTAATTTTACAGTGCCAAGTGACACTGGTTTAAGTAAGTGCCAAAACTCTCCAGCTCCCTTTGTGTGGCTCACCCGCAGACATGTCATCCCCTTATGTCCTCCCCTTTACTGAGGGGAGACCAGATGTTTCTACCTACCAAAACACACTGCAGGAGATGGTCACCAGGCTGTCAAAGTAATCTTTATGGGCAGCCTGGTCTTTCACAAGGAGATGTGTTTACAGAGCATGAAATTAAGATTTTTGCACAGAGGCAAATAATTGCTTACAACAGAGACTTTAGCAGCAGACTTGAAGCTTGAATGATTATTGGTAAGGTCAGATGGAGCACACAGTGGTGTCCACCTCCTGAGCAAAGTCATTCAGAACCTTTTAGGCATTCATTTTATGCTGAAAGGTTTTAAAATGTTGTAGTGTTCACACCTTGAGCATGTCTATCAAACTTGTAATAGACTGTGTTTCTATATCTGTGTTTGTGGCTTGGTTCTTTCAAATCATTCTGAAATGGAAAACTCTTTCCTCACTTGCAGAGAGAGGAGGGAACCCCCTTCCTATTATCTTTGTCTTGAATTATTATCTGTCACAGAGGTTTTAAGAGACTTTGCAGCAAGTGTCTATGAAACAGGCTGTTGTCATGAACAAAAGGGATCTCTCTGAAAGCTTCCCATGGTCAGGAGATGGGTCTAAAGAGCTGACAGGTCTTGGGTAGTGTTGGCTGCTCTAAGCCGCTCTTTTCTTATCAGGTCAGGGCTTTTTCTTTGAGCAGTGTTGAAAAACTCTGTCCGAAGAATGGATATTGGCAAAATTAATCAGATTGATTCTTCACTTACGACACAGATCAAGTCTTGAACTTCAGTCCTGTATGGTAATAAGGCCAGTTCATCATCATTAATTGCATCTTTTCCTTCCTGGTTTCCTGGGCCTTCTTACTCCTTCAAGGTGACTTCCACACTCAGCAGATGTGTGTGTCTGACAGAACGTTTAAAAAACAGAGCTTGAAGTGGATGAACTCTTTGTAAAAGAAATTCTATTCAATTGCAATTAATGAAGTCCCAGAATTTAGTCAATCTGACAAATGTTAAATGTCAGCGTCCGGTCAAACTTCAAAGTGGAGGTGGATTTTCCTCTCTGCATACCATGGTTGTCAATTGTGGTTAAGGCTTGGTGAACTCCATTTCAAAATATCTGTGCCCCTTCCAAGAGGAGGGGAAGAAGTGACCAACATCAGCATCAGAGGCTAATGAAAACCTTTATTGAATGCTGCATGTTACACCCGTGATCTTTCATTACTTTTCTGTAAGACATCATTTCAGAGGCTGTGGGACTTCATACTTTGTTCACATTGTGCTGGACAGCCTTAACCATAACCCCTTTCAGCAGAGTTATTCTTCTCTGTAATGAAAGCCAGTGAACGTGGCTCTTAAAAGGGACATCCATATGTCATCTGAATACTCCCCAGAACAACTGTGCTTCTTTACTGGAAACACCCAAAACGTAGGGTACAGATTATGGCTTATTCTGCTCCCATTAAAAGAAGGCTTGAAGATAGTTCAAGCTACTTCTATACCAGACTGAACAGAGACTCACCTTCAGAATTCCTCCAACTAGGTGAACTGGAGCTCAGTGTTTCTGCACAGTTTGTGTAGGCACTGTTTTCCCAACACTGTTTCTGCCCTGAGGTGTTACACCCTAAACTGTCAGAGGACATGAGAGAGATTATGCATACAGTGAATTACTCAGATGCTCTGCAACAGGACCTTTAATAACCCACCCTCTTTGAAATAGTCCTAGCAGCTTTTTTTTTTTTTCCTGTTTAATAAAATTTGGCAGAAAACCCACCTAAGCAAATCTGAGGAGTTTGTGTTGGTCATTCTCTGCTTTATCTCATGGACAACCATTATTTCTTTGAGTTTTCTTTTTGTTTAATGCTTAGACAATATTCTTTCCATATGAAATGAGACTCATAAAAACACTAGATATAACATGTTCAAATCAGATTGGGTACTTTATTCTGGTATCACAAGCTACCATATCTCTGTTTCAGAGAATGTCGTGCTATATAGCAATTTGTACTCAGTCCCATGGAGCCTCATTATACCAAGGTCAGGCTATGTGCCATAGAGAAGAGTATTTGTATTTTATCATAGGGCTAACTGCTATGCTCTTGTAATGACCCCGAAGGACAGTAAATGCTCCAAATAATTCACTTTCTTTGGACTATAGTTTTACTGTGCTATAGGAACTAGAGTCAATCTAGGAAAATAGAAAGCAGTGTGTATATCTTACGTGATTCCAACTGGGTGCTTATGAGACTGTTTGGCTGCTGTAGCCATGTACAGGAAGCGGACTGTGAATGTTTCTGCAATGTGATGTTGTCAGTGTGCTCTCGAGGGAGAGACCCTTGTGGTAAAATGAGACTCCTCAAAGTCTACCTCTTGGCCCAAGATGAAATATATGAATTTCTCATGTAGTTGTAAACTGTCTTCCATAATTTCATGTGTTGTGCTTTTAACTTTGTCTTTCAACTTTCTTCTTCACAGCAGTGTGGAAAAGTGTGAGGACTATGGTAATACTTGCCCTTCCTTTCTGCCCTAGTCAGCATCCATTACTTTCCACTTTTTTCTATGATATTCCTGTAAATATCTCAGGATGAAACTTGCTTCTTTCCCAACAGTAGGACGCAGATTCCCACAATCTGTGATCTGTCATCACACAGAAATGCTGGTAAAACAGCTGCTGAACACCTGCATGAGAAGTCATTCCAGTCTTGTGTTTGTGCAGTTAATGCCGCCTTTACTCACCCTTTAAGCTGTATCCCAAGTTCTTTGATGCGTTGTTCTGTTGCCAAGACCACTTTTGAATTTTAATCCTGTTCTCCACACAACTGGCAACATCAGCAGATTTAACAAGCGTGCTTTTCGTTCCGGTATTGAAATCGATAGCTCATTTTCTAGGGTCTACAAAGATTGTTCTGACACATGACCTGAATATTTGCATCAAAACATGTAAGTTTTTATTAGATTTGAGTGAAATCCGATCTGGATGTTAACACTAACAAGACTCGGTTTGCTCAGTTTTACATTACTGAGTGATGTATCCCTCTTCTTGCCTGTCAGCCCAGTTGCTACGTGTCCCAGAAAGAAGCTACTTGATTCTTAGTTTTTAATCCTGACACTGCTGCAGTTAGGAGCTCTTTGTCACTTTCACGGTGACACCCAAAAGTGATGTTACCTTTTAGGCATGTGCAGGTTTTCAGTATCTGCGTCCCCAGCCCTGCTCTTCCTCATTCCCCAGATGTTTATCTTTCAGCTATTGAAAACTTCATCTGTCTTCTGCAGATGCCCTGAGACTTTCAACCAGTTTATTCCCAGGCCCAACCACTCTATTTCATCAGTTTCTACTGTGCCTAACCAGGCGTATCGTGCTGTCTTGCTACATTGGCACTGTGAGCAATAGGGTAGCTTCTTGCCAACTGCAAGTGGTGATCATTACTAGAAAGCAGAGCATCTCTAGGAGTAATCAATGTACCCACATAGGGTCTAGATTAAACACTTCAGTGTGGATTACTTGATCCTTTCCTGGCCTTGGGTCAGCCCAAGGTGGAGACATGGACAATTAAAAGCCCTGGGATGGCATAAAGATGCCTGATATTCCCAGTTTCATGCTGTGTTTCAAAGGGGTGGAGCCAGACTTCTTGAGCAGCTTGCTTAGGAGAGAGGTATTAAACTTGGGAAGTGTGATCAGATGGCACATATACACACAAGTACTGCAGGGAGTCTGCCAATGCTTTTCTTGTGGAGGGAGGAGTGCAGAAAGGGTGGCAGACGTGCTCTTGCTGGGTACATGTACTTGGCACTTCAGCTTTTAACTGATGAGAAGCCTCCATCTCTTATCATAGACACCATTTGTTTTTAAGGTGCCCAGAACTTTGTATCATAGAACCTTCCCCATATGGTTCATGGTGGGATTTTATTACTTAGTAGTGTGATGTGCACGTTCTGCAAGTCACCTTTGTAAACCATCACTGGTGGCTTGGTTTCTTAGCAGAGATTGAAGACTGAAGTTGGGATTTTTGTGCTTGGCTTTTTATTCCCATTGGAATAATGCAGCTGTGCCTGATTTCAAAGAGCAGCTCATGGTTCCTGATGAGAAGGACTGCTTATGGGAACACTGTAATGGTAAAAGAGTCTCCAATAGCCCAACTGCTCTGCACTGCTGTGTACAGCAGGACTTCTTACCATCAAGGGCAGTAATTCTGTGTGCTGCCTGCTGTATAAGGAGAATATGGAGATGCAAACAAAGCATGAGGACATCAAATGAACTGACAACATTAATGAGGGGAAACCAGTGGTAACATGGCTTAGAGTAACTGGGCTGATAGCATAAGTCTGACTCTGAGTATGATTAATCCTGGTGCAGATCTGTGCATTTGTTATTGCTGGGTGCAATGTACCTCTTGTCTGAGCAGCAGTTAAATAACTGCTTGGGAAGAAGAGGCGTGTTAAATGTTGCTTTTTAGTGCTGATGTTTTCAGTTTAACATAACACTGTCAAGAAGCATCAAGTCTGCCAGGAGGCTGGTAGAGAATTTACTTTAAAATCCTTAAAATAGCTAAAAGGAAAATAGTGGTATTCCATTGCTTGAAAACCAGGAAAATGCTGTTTTGCTGATCAAAAAAGCTGTGCTGAGACCAATGCTAAACAGTGTGAAGCAGGAAACAAACTGGGTTTGGAGCACCACCTGAAGGAATAGTAAATATTTAATTGAAAACAGTGGGTTTAATTATTTTCCCTAAACTAAAGCCGTTGCAGTGATTGTTCCAGGTACTGTTGGTTCCACAGTGCCTGTAAGGCAACTGAGCAATGTTGGCACTGAAGGTACTGCATGTAGAGTGTGGAAAATAAAGTGTTTGTGATTCTCTTTGCTTTACTGGAGTTAGCAGGAACTATCTTGTTCAAGTCATATTGTCCTGTCCTCGCTTCAAAGAGTGGTGGAACATTAACACCCATCTCTTTAATACCAGTTTATACCAGGAGTTACACCAGTTTTTCTCAAGGCCCTGATGCTCATGCAGGTAGATTCCATTTTATGGACGGCACAAATTGGCGTAGTTCTTCCATCATTCAAATAGTTACAAATGCTGTAGTTTTGTAATAAACTGAATGAAGTCCAGTTTGCAGTCACACACTTGCCAGGTCCATGTATGTGCAGTGCCAAGCCTGGTTGTAATCCTGTATTAGTCTCAGAGCTGTGAATTTCACTTCTGTGTAGTATTTCTATGTTGAGGATGCTCATTGGGGTGTATCTTTAGTGAGATTTCTGCTAGTATGATACATGGTTTGATCCTGTGCTAGTATTCAAATTGTTTGCAAGTTGTGTTGATACAAGCTGTCCTTGATTGAATTGGTTTAACATTCCTGTAATCTGATCAGGAGTTTATAACTCCAGTACAGGGAATTCATGGAGGTGATGGAATTAATAGGTTTTGTATCCTGCATTTTTGTTAAATCTTAATGTAGGTTATTCACCATGTGCAACATAATCTGAAAATCTAATTGGTAAATCAGATTTCAGAAATGCTACTCCAAAGTGTGTCCCTATAGGAAACCACTACAGCCTGTGTGCCATTTCCTCGTGTTCAATGGAGCATGGATATATGCAGACATCTGAGAGGTTCTGCCTCAAATGTCCATTTCTCAAATTGATCTCCCAAACCAGCTTGTTCAGTCTTCTTTCTGTGAATATAAGGCTTGTTGCATTTAAGACAGCTTCAGATAGCACTAAATGATGTGGAAAACAAATTGCATCGCCGGGTTTTATACTCATAGATTCTGCCAGGAGTTGTGGTTAAAACCCAACTCTATTGGACACACGATAATCTATGTTGGTTCCTTGGGAGAGCTTGCTTGGTTTCCAGTTTCTGGGAATCATGTGAAGCAGAAAGGGAAGGTGGGAGGGGTGGGAAGTCTTTAATCCCATTTAGAATGGCAGTTCAGAAAGTACTTCTGTCTACATCTTCATACTTCATGCATTTGCTGTTGGAGCCCCTCCTGGCTCTTTATGCCTCAGGCAGGGTCAGTAACAGGTTGCCTCCCATCTTGACTGAAGGCAAACCCAGGGAGTAATGTCTTGTTTGGGAATTTCACAATGTGTTGCTGTATCTTAAAGCAAGGTCAAAGAAATGTGCTTATTGCTTGAGGGGGGAAGTGAGGAGGTTTCTGATGCAACTAAATGCCTGCAGGAGCGTATTCCACAGTTTTGAGGGGATTCCTGAGGCATGCTACTACATGGGAAATGGAGCACTTCTGTAGATGGGAAGGGCTGTAAATGTTTTACTGAACAGAAAAGATAAGGCTGCTGTGGAGCAAATGAAAGCAACAAATCCTGTTCTGAAGCCCAAAACTAGGCCAGCTGGGGTTTAACTGCTGAAATGAAAGTCTAAGACTGAAATTGCTGTGCTGTCACAAGGTGGGCTGAAACCCGGGGAAGAAGTCACCAACTTGGTGCTCTGCACTCATTGGAAAGGCACGTTGAAGGCCAGGGTTGAATTAGTCCAACATCAAGTTTACAGCAGCACACATTGCAAAACTGTAATATTATTTCTAAAGGCAGGTGAAGAACAGAGTGTAAGGTGTTTGATAGAGATGATGCTGGATGTCAAATTGCTGTCCTTAGCTGGTGTCTTTAGGCTTTCATCAGCTGATGTACCAGGACCTTCTGCTAAAGTCTCATTTGTGCTAAGGGATTCGTAGCAGTTATGGTTAAATTCTTTCAGTTAATAAGTTTTAATCAAAAGGGGGGGGGGGGGGGGGAGTTTCAGTTCAATTAAGTACTGTTGTAGCACTTGATACAAAAACTTTCGGTATTAAATGTACCATCTTAGCTAAAATTGGCTGATTCTTAAGTAGTGGGGTGTCCTGTCCACCAAGGAGCTGTATGCCTGGTGTTCTGCAAGGAACATACTACTTTAACAGCTCTGCAAGCAGCTACCAAGCGTCTGTCTCTAAGCATTCTGCTTCATGCCTGTGTGCCCTGATCAGTTTGACTGGTTGTGGTCCAGCTTTATGTAGCTGGCACAGGGTAAGGACTGACCCAGGAGTGCTCACAGTGCTTGTGGCTCTGTGTTCTGAAGGAAGCAGGCAGGTTATTTCCATCCTCCAAAGTACAGCTTTCTCAAGGAAAAGCACAAATCCATCCATGGGGGTTTCAATGTCATTGGTGCTTCAGGCAGGAGAGAGGAGCATCACAGCCAAATGGTAGCATCGTACAGGAAACATTCAGGTTGGTTCGAACCTGTTGCTTCGGTCCGAGTCACAACACGGCTATAAGATACACTGGGCTTTTTGTCTTTGAAAGCATTTAATTATTCCACATGATGTGATGCCATTTAGTCCTGCGTTACCTTTTAGTAGGTCTTGAAATATTGAAGGTATGGATTATGTTAATGTAGCTTTTAAATTTTTGATGGACTGAAATAGCTTCGAAAGTTAACCTTTAGAAAACATTTGGGTAGATTGCACAACAGGCTTTTAGCACTTGCTTTTTCTAGTGGTGTGCTATCTCCTGTTCTAGTAAATGAAGAGCTTTGACCAAGGCTATGAGCAGCTTCCTGACCCAGGACAAGTGCCTCCAGCTGATGCTAGGGATATTTTTGGTTTGCGTTAGATCATTTGAAAGTCTCAGCTGTTTCCATGCCAGTACAGGGGATGGATGGAAGCTGGTTGTGCTGCGCGGGTGTTGCACCAGTTTGTTGTTCAACACATGCTAATAGATCTGACAGACCAAAAAGGAATTTCATTTCTTAATGGTGCAATAAGACTTGAGATCCCTTTATTTATGAAAGGGTTACCTACATTTAGCGTGGATGCTCCAATGATCAAAAAACCCTGGGTTTCTTGCTGATGAGAGAGGGAGGATTCTTCCATGTTTCCTACCTTCTGAAACCCCTTGAGTACTTTAGAAGATTCTTCTTCTTTCTGTTTTGCCATGACACAGATCGCAACAACTGGGTTGTACCCAAGGTTCACACTCTTGAGTCTTTACCGAGTCTCCCTCAGGTTACAACTTCCTTTAATAGAGGAATGGTTTGTATTTGCTCTCCCTTTAACTGTTGTTTTTCTGAACTGTTTTATCATGTAGGGAATAAAAGCAAGATACACTTGCTGAGGTGCTGGGGTAAATGAGGAGACCTGGGATGGAATGGATGCCCCTTTAACACTGTCTCCAAAGATCATAGCTCCTTGGCTTTAAAGAATCGGCAAAACGTTTGAATGGGGATTGAGATCTGTGCAGTGTTATGATAAGTGAATACACTTCAAGTGGTTTTCCCCTTGTGTGTAGAAAACTTGTGGCTCATGTCTCCATCCTCCCTGCTTTTACTCTGGCAGGAGCCAGGCACACTGAATAGTGATTAAACAGAAAAATTAAAACTCCATTTTTGTGCATTTGGCATTTGAACGCTGATCCATTGCTTTGGCGGCGTGTTAACAGCGTGGTAGACAACAGAAGGGGCTTGTTTACAGCAATCTGTCTAAATCCAGTCTCAATGTATTGCTTAATGTGCCTTTCTGCTTTAAGTCATTTCCAGTTTTTAAAAAATGAAGGATGGAAGCAGGCAGATTAGCTTAAGATATTGCTGGAGAAGTAATCGCTCCTTAGAGGTAAACAACTTCCTATTCTCAAGGAAAAGAAAATGTGCTTGAGCTGAAATAGAAATTACGAGCCTGCTGTAGGAGCTGATGGATAAAATTCAACGGCTTGTGCACTTACATAGCTTGACTACATGATCATAATGAACCCTTCGTGCTTTGAAATCCGCTTTTAGCGTTGCTGTTTACTACTGACCTTTTCAACAACCTTTTTCAACCTTTTCTTGCAAAATGTGAAGCTGAGGTAGAGCAGAACAGGTAATTGCCAAGGCGGTAGCCTTGCTGAACTGTTTTATAGGGACAGAAATCCAAATCCATAATGCCAATTTACCCTAATCAAGCAGCATTGATAACTTCAATGTTCAAACAATGGTCACTGTGTTCCACTGTTAAAATGCAAATGGAGAGGGATGTGCTGGTGGCTTTGGACAAAAATGTTATTCTTCCTCCTATGCAATTAGAATTAATGAGAGATAAAGATAAAACTGAAAACTGATAAGAGATAAAGCACTACAGAGGATGCAGCTCCCTGCAAATGATATGCTTGTTTAATAGTTAGAGCAAAAGTCAGTCCTAGGAAACTTGCTGTGTTTTGCAGATTGCTTAGATATCACAGTCTAGAGCGTCTGTTGAAGGGTATCATCAAATTTTGTAATTTGCATAATTGAGTCAAATCCCATGCAGCATCCCTGAAGGAAACCACTAAAAAAAGCAACGTTCTGGTCCCTGTTTGCTGTGTCTGGATTTCTGGAGCTCAGACATCTTCTACAAAGAGGAAAAAAAGGAAAAAGCAGGGGGCAATAGAGCTTCCAAAATAACATCAATGTCAATAACCTGCCCATTTTCACAACGAGCAAGACTTCTGAGCCCATAGATGAGCCCATGGTGGTGCGTTGCCCACAACTTTGCACGCTGCTCCTCTTATGGTGATACCATGAGCATAAAGATTGCAGTCAGGAGTGGGGAAGACAATGTTTTATCATTCATGCCGGCTGGTTTTGGTAGCCTGCTGAAACTAAGTTGGTCTTGAAAGTGTGATTTTTAACAAGAAATAGGATGCTAATCAGGCTGCTGCAGCTGTGCCTTCCCTCTGGGGCTATGTGAATAGTGGGTTCTGGCAAGGTCACTGAAGCAGAGACACTGATACTGTTTTCTGGCCCTGAAAGTCAATCTAATGTTGAGGCATTGTTGACAGAACTTGTCAGTGACTCACAGCAGACTTTTCAGATACCGTGTTTTAATAGCGACCTGCAAAGCCAATGTAAGTGTTATGTGTTTGCTTGCAAGGGATACAGTCAGAAATCCTCCAACCCCTTAACATTTGCTTAAGTTGAATTAAATGTAACGAAGCATTTCTGAATTGGATTGACAAATATAACTTGTCTGCCTGAGACTAAAAAAGCTCCACAATGCAGCACGTCTGTTGTGACCATCTGTAGCTATGTCTACCTTCAAGATTTTAAAAGCCACTTGGAGAGGTATCTTGATCCAATAGAGATTAACATGTTTATCTTGTGTGGATCTTGTTTGGTTTTAGTTGTACAGGGCAGTAGCATCATCATGGGCACTGCAGGCAGAGGAACCCTACCCAGTGAGTCACCCTATACAGTCCTTACATTGCTGGTGCCCACATAAAGAAAACTTGGTCCTTGTAAATCTCCAAGACCTTGGGACTTAAGGATTAATAACTCTTATTCCATATGTCTCCAAATACTACAGTTGGGAATGATTTGGATAACTGATGCGTGCACTCCATAGTTTCCACTCTTGCTTAAAGCTTGCTGAAGTTTTTCTCTTGACATGTATAACCTTTACAGGGTTTAGCTTAGCTCAGCCCAAAGATGGTTTTGTGTGTAAATTCATTTGGGACTGAGAGAAGTAATATGACTATCTACTAGACTTTCTGCTCTCTGCCTGTGTCATTTGGGCTCAGTACATAATACAGTGGCAGTCTGTGATTTCTTCTTTTCGAGCAGCAGTGGAGGATGGTGTGCTATTCTTTCAGTATTGCGGTGGTTAGATTGCTTGTGTGTGGTTGTTGCTTGCCCTGGAGGTATTTAAATACATGTTGCTGACATGTGCAGCAAAAGCCTCGCCAGTTTCTATCATGCAGGAGGTTACAAGTCACCTGTGATTCAATTTAACCCCTGGCTTCATGGGGCTTGGCACAGGATGCTGGGTTACCATGTGCACAGTAGGTGTTGCAAGGCTCAGTCACACTGTGTGTTTCTCCTTTTAGATCTGTTCCTAGACACTCTTACAACGTTTTCCTCTTCAGTGGTGGGTGGGATTTCTGGAGTAACTGCCAGTAATGGGTTTGCATATGTTGAATCGCAGCAAGCGGCAGAAGGGATAACAACATTGTAAACTCTTCCTGGTGTGCTCTTTCACTTGGGAGTGCTGTAAATAGGAGACAAAAGACACTTAAAATACTGAGAATTCGGATCTGCCAGCTGTTCCCATGCCCAGTATGACGCTTGTGCACAAGCCTAGTGCTCAAAGTTGGCAAACCTCTCCTGGCAAGGAGGTGCTCTGGTCTGCGGGAGTTTTCCAGGACTTTTCCTGGCACAGGAGTATCCTGGAGAGGAAGCTGGATGGTGAAACAGGCCTGAAAAGCAGGGATGTTGCGAAACAGAGGCAAAAATCTCATGGAAAGGTTTTGTGCTCTGTGGGTTATTCAGTGGGGATGATGGGGAGGTTGGAATGTTGTCAGGAAAACTAGAAACCGCTGTGGTGGCCAGACCAGTTGATGTGTGGACTGTTGTAGCACAGGCACCTGCTTCCTGGTGCTGAAAGTTTCATCTATTTTACACAAAAAATAACCAAGCTGTTGCAGCTTCTGCTGCCTGTGACGCAGCTCTCATCCAGACCTGCTCACATCAGCTAGCAGAAGTCACATGTATTTCGCATGAATTCACTCGTCTGAGCATTAGGTCAGACAGAGCCATGGGTAGATGCTGGCGTTGGGTTTTCTGCCCTTTGCCCTCACTGTGCCCTGTCGCCACACCCCAATGAAGCATCTCGAACACTTCTGCTTGCACCCACTATGTCAAAGCAGCAGCAGCCTCCTGCAGTGAGCAAACACCAGGTTTCTGGCTGGTTTTGGCATATAACCATGGCTGGCTTTCAAGGTGCTCTGTGAGCGTGTTGCTGACATCAGCCTCAGATTGACCCAAGGACTAAGCAAAATGCTTAGTTTTTCTCCTAAGTGCTGTTGTCTGTTGTATTCAGTTTGCCCTCCCATTTGGTTCCTGTCCTCGCACATTCATGACGATGCTTAGCAGTACTCTTACATTATGAGCAGGTAGAAATTCACATAAGACCACTGGTGTTTAATGGGATGGTTACGAAACCACAAGGCAGGCTAAGCATTTTAGTTTGATGTTTATATATGGTCAATTCAAGTGAACCCTTCCAGAAAGAAATGGTTTTCATCACAGCACTGCTGCTCTGGAGCTGCACTTACCATTCTCCTGCATAATGGGAATCAGTGAGGCTTTTGTAGTGCCTCTCCTGAAGCCTCTTTATCTTGCCAAATGCAAGTCCTTCAGCACATGCAGTCAGAGGTGAACTGAAGACACTGGGTTGCAGGTGGTGATCTTCATTTTATGTCCTGACAGAGGTGCAGAATGACCTTCAGGAAGGTATACTGCCATTCTGTGCTGTAACAGAAATACAGATTTAGAAGAATAGAGTTCATGTACTAAAAGGGCAGTAATTAACAGCATAGAAATGAGCTATTGCTTTTGATTCATCTAATCTCATCAGAGGAAAATAAAAGAAAAGTTAATGAAGAAAATTAAGGAGTCATGGGGTAAATAATTAGAAATTGAGAACACAATCTAAATCTACCTCTACTGGGATTTCTCTTAAAGTGGTCACTTTTCTTCTGGCCTTTCCTGTTAACCACCCTTTGTGGCAGTTGTCTGGTTTTTGCCACTGTTAACCACATCCCATAGTATAGTCCTGCTCTTCCTGTGCTGCCCCAAGAGTTCCTTTACTCCTATCTCCCTGCATCATAATATCCTTGTTAGCTCCACATGGCACAAGTGGAAGCTCCTAAATACTTGTTCACATCATGTGCTAGCTATAACCATTCCATGATTCTATGCAACTGACTTCTTGTCCATCCTGAGTGCCCGTCAGCTCTCCTTCAGTGAAAATAAAATGGAATAGCAGGGAGCAGGAAGGGAAATGCTCTGAGTATCGGTGTTACTTAACTGATGTGTGTAGCTGGGTGTCTGGTTTCATGGATGAAACTTGATTTCTGCCAGGTATGTCACCATCTGCAAAATGTCAAGAAGCCAAGTGTAAATCATAGTATGAGCTGTGATTGAAAGCATCTAATTGGGTTTTTTCCCATGTAAGAGATTATAAATCGAATATAAATTCTAATAGTTCACAAGCCAGATTGAGCTCTCTTACTGTTAGACCACTGTCTTATTACCCTTAGGCATGGTAATACAACCAGCACAGCTCAAGGGTTTCATGCAGCTCTTTTGCTAAGGAGCTAGACGGAGCAGAACGTGTACCTGTGTTCTGCCGCTGTAGTTCACTTTGACATTTTAGCTGAAACCTGTCTGCAGTGATAATTTCATAAGATCAAACACGGGGCTTCCTTCCCACTGGTTGTTGTAGAACAGGGGTGATGCGCTGGGGATAATCTGCAAAGCCTTTGCAGCAAGGTTCACCAGAGCTTGTCTGTCAGAGTGCGGTGAGGTAAGCTGGTGCCTTGGCATAACAAGTGAAATGTCCAAATCTCCTATTTTTCCAAGTCAAATCTAGGCATGAAAATGAAGAGTTTGTAATTTAACTAGTCAGGCAAATAACGGCTGTGTCCCAGATGCTGAGATGCCTGATAGCCCTGCAAAGGTTACTATGCCAACCGTTGCTTTTTGGTGGTGGTTTGGTTTGATTGAGCCATTAATGAGACTTTAAACCTCTTGCCCTCCAAGGAAGAAAGCTGCTTTTTCTTTCTAGGAAGTTCTAGCCTATGGAGTTCTCTCTGCAGGTCACAAGGAATTAAAAGGGGAAAACCTCAATGTTCTTTGTGTAGCTACATCTGCAGTAATGATACTACAAATGACTTCTGTTTGTACTCTGCCAGCATATTGCAACATAATTGAAAACTCATTTTTGGAGGTGTTCTCTTCTTGACTCTAAAACCTACTTAGATACACTATATATATATGTGTGTGTGTATATATATATATATATATGCCTTTGGATTTTGGGGATGTCTGTATTTGAAATGTATCATGGGTTTTGTTCCACACTAGTCTCTTTGATCCTGAATTTACTCCGCCTTTCATTTGCTAACATGTTTCCAAAGCACACCCATTGCCTTTGAATTCCAGGAACAACATCATAAAAAGAAGAGCTTTAATGGTGTTCAGTGGAGGCTGAGGCCTTCTGTAGAATTTGCTTTCAAGTTGAGCAGCCAGAGTCTTAATAAATGACCTTCTAAATCTTATTTTGATTTTATTCAGGTATAGGAGTGTGCTCATTAATAATGATTCCAGCAGTAGGTCTCCCATTACAGCTTTTTTGTTAATTAAATAGGATGTAAGATGTATTGGATGTTTCCAAAATGAAAATGGGAGGTTTTAATAGATTCACTGATTAAGAATACTGGTCTGCATACATGATGGTGCTGTGAAAAAAAGCATCACTTGACAGCTATAGATAAAGTACTGTTCTATGGCAAGAAAATTTGCTTCCTTCCTCACTCCTTTCAGGTGAAAAACTACTTCTTTGTGATGGTTTTACCCTAAGGAAGGTGTTTAATATCCTCTTACAGGAAGGGGAGGCTGTTAAGGAAAGGTTTCACATGTTGTGTATTTAATACATCCAATCTTTTGTTTAAAAGGTATCATACGTGAGGCAAAAGAAAGACCCTTACTTTGGTGATGGGCAAAGGAAAAAGGACTGGCATAACAAAGAAGCCATAAGGAGGGACTCTGAGCGTGTAGGTAAGACTCCTATAAGAATGTTTTAATACATGCTGTTAATTAGTTTGGTTTTATTTGGTAGGTTGAGTGCAGAAGAGCGTGTTCAACCTCAGGGTCAAGATGTTCTTGACCCGATGCAACAATTATTGTGTGTTAATCCCAGTTAAAGCCTGTTCCCCTAACTCCACAATAACCATTTTGAGGTGAAAATATCTTGGTAACGTTTTGGTATTTTTAGCATAGGTGCAACATGATTTTTTAAAAACCTATCAAAAAATGTGAGTCCGCACCTCTCCCAAGTATGGGAGATGCAGAAAGGAAGAAGAGGGGTAAGAAAAATGTTCAAAATTATAACTTCTGCAAGTTTTAGTCTGTATTTCTGGGTTTTGTCTCACATTGCATAAAAGACCTATTTTGAATGTCACAGCATTACACTGGTGTGTCTGCAAGGGCTTTACCTCCCCTGTGCAGGAGCTCAGGTTGTTAAATATACATACCCATCTGTGCTGAAGAAAGCAATAGTGATGAGGTATTTAAACCATATGCATTCTTTCTGCAGTGAAGCAAAAAGCGTTCTATAGATCCTCCACAGTGTTGCCATAGCCCCTTCTTCTGTTTCTGATGTTAGAGGGAAGACTTTTAGCTTCCATGATTTGCACAGCTGAGTGGTTTGTAGGAAAACTGCTTATCAAACAAAATGGTTAGGTTGGCACGGTTGCCCCAGTGCTAAGTATGACACAGAGCTCAAAACTAATTGAGGAATTCTCAAAGGGCTATGACTGCTTTTCTTCTGATATATGGATTAATTTCTGGCCAGTTAAGCACCAATTAGTAGCAACGATGCCTGTTTCTTTTCCGTCTATAGGAAATGGAGAACAGGGAAAACCTTACCCAATGACTGATGCAGAGCAAGTGGACCAGGCATACAGGGAAAATGGCTTTAATATCTTTGTGAGTGATAAAATTTCTCTAAATCGTTCCCTTCCAGACATCAGACATCCAAAGTGAGTATATAGTTCACATGTCTATGGATGAAAGTTTACAAGCTCTAAACTGCCATATCTGCAGAAGTGCTCTCTTTTTTTATGATGGACTCTTGTACCTTTGTTCATCAAATACAGTCCTTTCACAGCTGGGTCCTGCTGTCTCCTTAATAAAGGGCAGTGTATAGTAGTTGCAATGGGAAATAAAGGAGACTCAAGATTTGAGTACTCGGTTATATATGAAGAGTTTTATCAGAAATCCTTCTGAGTTGTGGGTCAGTTTCTTAGACATCTTCCTCGTAAAAACCTCATCAGGGTTTACAAGTAGAAACTGGCTCCAGTTGAGTGCTACCTTTTGAGTTCATCTATTTTGGGATGTTATCTATTTGGATGGTGTCAAACTGGATTTTGTGCAAGCCAGAGGGAGTTTTTCATTATCAAAAGTGCTTCAGATGGGATTTAACCCTTGTTCATACAAAGCTGAGAGGCTTTTAAATACTCTTTGTGCAGTTGTTAATCTCAAAGCATTGTTAGACATTTGAATGGGGGCTTGTTTTGTGTGAAGCCCCTTTTGTCGCAGCTTAGTGAATCTGAATTCAACATCTCCTTTATTCGTGAGATATGATTTCCAGAAGTCAGGTTTTATAATTTATTAACTGCACATTTGAGAGATTACCTCTTCAGCTGTCACAGCAAACTAATCAAATACACTGGCTTGACACCCTTTCTCAATATATACTCATAAACCAGAGTAGTGAGTATAGCTCCATAAATATTTTAGGCATGCAGCTGAAATATTCAAACATAGAGATAAATCAGGTAACTGAAGATGCTTGTTGATCAGCCCATGCTCAAGCTCTAGGAAATACGGTTTGAGTTTGCTAACCTAACTTATACCTGGCCTCTATTTATAGGAGCTGCCACGGGCTCTGAGAATTTAAGCATCAGACGGTGCCAGTATTTCCTCATCTGAGGATGTAATATATTGCCTCACACATATTCCCCATTGTTTCCCAAAGTTGCTGACTCCTCTTTGCTAATTCTGCTATTTAAACTCTTTTAAAACATGAAACTTCTGTCTCCAGTCCCCAGTTAAAATTAATAAGTAAAGTGTCTGGGGCACCAAAGACTTAAGCTGTGATTAATGACGCTGCTGCAGCTGGTTTGCTTGTTGCTTGACACATTCTTTCCCCCAGTGTAGTGAGTTATAATTGTGGAAGTCTCAAGGAGAGGATAAACAGCGTGTGTACAACGGACGCTGGGATTAGCTGGGCAGGGAGTAGAGCTATGTGTAATGGAGATTTGCAGTAAAGGAATTCATGACTGAAAAGGTCTCCTGTGCATTCCCCGGGCCCATTAAATAAGATATACTTAAAATGGTGTGGTTTGTGTTATTTGGGAGGTTGATGAGAGCAATTTATAATGAAGTTAGGCTGAGACGAAGTCCATAAGGAGCATTCTAGAAGGAAGAGAGCTGTGTTTTAGAGCACTTGCTTTACCTAGACTTTTAGATATGGTAAGAGATAATACACTTTCTCTTTTGGGGAGGTGCCTGCAGACAGCAGGGTGTATAAGGAGAAGGTGATGTCGGGGAAACTGCAGCATCTGTCCTGTCCTATGCTTTGGGACCACAGTTGGGATTCTCCCCAACAGCTGACATGGATGGCAGAGAACAAAAAGGAAGCTAGTGTGTTTGCTCTCATCATAGATGGTTAGTGTGGACCCTTTATATGCCAAATAGTGCCACCTCTGCTTTCTGCTAATCATGGGAATCGAGCATGGGGAAGGGCATGTACTGGATCTACCTGGTACACACATATGATGTTCGTTTCAACAGTCATGTCTGCTAACATTTTCTTTAAGTGCTTCTGAGTTTTTTAATATTGAATACTAATTTTGCAGGTCTTGTAAAGCAATTGTAGATGTAGCTGGAGGGAAACAATTTCTCTTCATGCTTAATGAATAAACTTCATAGCTGAACTTTCCCAGTTGTTAAAGTTGGTCAGAAAATGAGAATTCCAGTTCAAGAAGAGTTAGAAGAGATTTGAGGGCTCTTGTTTCATATTGGAACAGAATTAGAGGTAGTAGCTCTCTTGGAAAAAGGGCTAAGATTGCAATGCCAAGGGCTGGATGAAAGCACTCCATGCAGCTTTATTTTGCGTCTTGCATCTGTGCATTGCAGCCATAGTCTGCAAGCGCTTGGCAGCACCCCAAAGCAATTCATTAAACACAGAATAAGCTACTGTCCTTTCACACAGACACCAGAGTAACTTCCTGTAAGCACAGATTTATTTGTCTAACATAGGTGCATCCTTCCCCATTCCCTGGGAAAAGTACCTGGGAAAAGCTGCACTGCCAGAGCTGCTTTCCTTCCCATCTGCCCTTCAAGGAAGCAGGGAGGGAATCACTGTGTGCATGCTGTGCTATGCTGTGCTTTCGCTACTGCTGTGCACGTAGTGAAAGCCTCACTGAGTGCCTGGCATGGGAAAGCCTGCAAATCAGTGCTGCTACAGTGCTAATGCAAGAGGTCCAGTGTTGGGCAGGGCAGGGAGAGCAGTATGTTTGCTCTAGTGGCTTTAGATGTTACCTGTTTAACAAGGTTCAAACTCCACTTAGGGCCGTACGTGTAGGGAAAATAAACACTGCACTTTCTGTGCAGTTTGAGCTTTCTTCACGAAGCTGCCTCGAAAACACCCCCATAAAGCAAGGGAACATTATTTCAAAATTAAGATTAATGCTGTGGGGAAATACCCCCAAATTCAAGGGTTTCATATGGGCTGTCTGCAGACAACTCTCCAGCTTTATCGAAGTCCTACTTTGCTATGTGTCCAAAGTCCGCCTTCTCCACTTCTATCTGTAGAACTGATCCCGTGTGCCAGACAAGACATGCTGAAAAATGGGAAGGCAAGATTGATTGCTTAGGAAAATTGAACTGAATAATTGTCCCTCATGACAAAGGAAGCCTTTGGTAGAGGTTGGAGGTAGATCTATTATTACTGAGTGAGGTGGTTTCCTGTATTGAGCAGTTCTTAGAGTCTTTACTTCCTGCAGATTTTGTTTAAAAAAGACTATTAAAATTGGATGGCAGTTACATATGTGATAAGAGGATTTTGCTTCCCAAAAAGATGGGAATAAACAAGCTTAACCAATGTACTGATAATGCCTTCATGGGATGCATTCAACTTCTGAAACAACTTTGTAGAAATTCCTCTTCCTAGTGATCTTTGAGGCATACAGACAGTGAAACATATATTTTAGAGACTCCTGTATCTTAAGCTATAACTGGAGCTTCTTTTAAAAGCAGCTTCAGCACCTAATAGATCATTGTAACTTTCTGTGTTGCTAAGCATCACTGGCTGTTAACAGTCCCTGCTCCTTATGGAATTCTCTATTTTCTTTCCTGGTAGACGAGATCACGGCACTATTGGCTTGAAAGTTGGTGGTTTGTTTTTTTTCCAAGCACTTTGCATCAATCTGGGGAGTAAAGAATGCGCTAAGTTACTTGATGGTAATTCATATGCAAGTGTTGGTGGTTTTTGGCACTGCCTTTTGACTTCCTCTCTTTATGTCCAGCTGCAAGAACAAGCTGTACCTGGAGAAGCTCCCGAACACCAGTGTGATAATACCATTCCACAATGAAGGATGGTCTTCCCTCCTCCGGACAGTGCACAGTGTCCTAAACCGCTCCCCGCCTGAGCTGATAGCAGAGATAGTGCTGGTGGATGACTTCAGCGACAGAGGTATGACCATTTGTATGTAACTTCACCATGCTTACCTAGCTATGCTTACCTACCTGAGAAATCAATTCCCCTGGAAATATGTGTATAATAACTTCAGCTTTTTACTTGCCAACAGCACAGCTCAGGTAGGACTCAAGGTCCATATTCAGTTTATGCCAATTTAGCTGCTGATGGCATAGGCTATCCTGCATTTTGGACAATGTGAATAAACAGGGAAGCTGGTTTTAATATTCTGCTAAGGACCTGTATAGCCCTTAACCTCAGGATTAAACACTTGAAGCTTGGAGTAAAATACAAAGTGGGGAACAGCTCACTCCTCACATTCTGCATTATTTTTCTAGACACAGAAAATGGTAAAAGAAGCCTTGATAATAAAAGGTTTCTGCCTTGACTGCCTATGATTTGGCTTTTCACCTGAATTTTGTGTTCCTGAAAAGTAAATCTGCAACATCCAAAGCTTTGACTACTCTCACTTGCTGACTTGCTTGCAACTACACTCTTTATTTTGTACTGCATTGCCAGGAGTAGTCACTTTGGATTGGGTTTAAGTGCTATGTGCAAAGACGTGTAGTCAGTGTCATAACACATCACCACAAATGAAACAACCACTTATAATTGCAGCAGCAGTGTGTAGATGTAGTTGTTGAATTTACTTGTTCTGTAGCAGAAAGGCAAGGGATTTTTTTTCTCAGACATTTAAATGCTATGTGATATAATTAAGCTAGACATTGTCTTGTAGTTTGTGCCCTTGCTATGGTGAAAAAGGCAATCGAGTGAAGGAGGAATGAATGCCTCAATCATGTAGACACTGCATAGCTAGAAAGATCACATGGGAAGTCCTCTGAAGTTAGCTGGTGATCTCCTGTGCTGAGGAGGGTGCAGTGACTTCAAGGGCTTATGACTGAATCCAGCAACTCTAGTTTCTCCTTTAAAATTAGTAAGACTATTTAGCTTCATGAGCTGCAGAGTTCAAGAGTTGTGCCACTGACATTACTCAACTGGGGGAAAGAGCTCTCTACACAAATGCTAAAGGATACACCTCCAAAAATCTGTCATGTAGGAAGCTCCTAAAATGAGCTGGAAAACAAGCTTGTGAGTATTCAGTGTTCTGACCTTCCAAATAAGCACCACACAACAGCTATAGTATTTGTTCTAAAGTACATATCTAACTAGTTTCAAGCAAGGCATGCTGGTTTGCACAAATCAGTGTTACATGAAATAAGTATGTTTTTCGAGGATTTTCAGACTAAGCTGGGGGGGAAATCCAACCCAAACACCCTGCTAGCAAGGTATCTTTAGTGCTATTCAGTCTAGAAGCAAACTAGACAAGATCATGCTGTAATCCCATCTGAATTGTACAAGCAGGTTTCTTTTGAGAGAAGTGGGAGTAATGAAATCTGGTTTCCTGTGGATCTGTTTTCCTTGTTCTCTAAATGTGCTCTTCTGACCAGGCAAAAGAGCACTCCTGGCTCCCCACCCCTGCTCCTCATCAGTCTGTACACGTGCTGTTCATCCAGCTTGCTTTTGCTGTGTTCCACCTGCCTCTGATAAGATGCAAGCTCTTTTCCGTCAGTCATCCATCTTTCATCAGGAAGTAGCTGAGATTAATTTGTGTGCAGCATCTATTTATAGATGGTTATAAAAGACTACCGGTGTTGGACAGTGAGCTAAATTGTCAAGGGAAGAGAAAGACACACAGGCAAAGAGAGTGCTAATAGAACTTCTTGGTTTAAACAAGTGTTTTTCCTGCTTGCTCAGTTGATCTCTGCTTGTTGGGACAATTACTGGTTAGGATGAACACTTTTCCTTCACTGTCAGTTCTGTATTTGCACTGTAGCGTTTACTGCTGGCTGCTGCTCCTTTACCAGTAGTCAGTGTTCTTCCTTAACCACCCTGGGGTTGGCTTCCATATCCCTCTTTAGGTTTAAATAGATCCGTAGTCTTTTAGCAGTGGTCTTGGCAGTCCTGGGGTAATGATTGGACTGGATGGTCTTAAAGGTCTTTTCCAACCTGGTTGATTCTATGATTCAGGAGGCTGTTAGGTTCTAAACACATGGTCTTGACTTGAAAGGCTGCTGGTTATGAATCTCTGGGTTTAATTTACCCATTGTATTAATTAAAAAATAAAACCCCCAAACCTAACACATCAGTCCAATAGCTGAGAATTGATAATTCATCAAACTGAGCTGCATAAAGGAGCAGAGACTCCAGGAAAACTTTTACTTTGCATGTTAAGTGTTTGAAAAGGGCACATTCTTGGATTTGGACTGCTGTGGTTGTTTCTCATGAATAATTTGGGTAAGGGATAAAAACGCTGTGTCCAAGCTGATGATCATCACTGCTGTGCCACAGAACTGGTGAGCAGCAGCAAGAATAAGGACACACTGCAAGGTGCAATGCTGTGCTTCTGTTTCGAATGCTAGACCCACAGATCTGTTAACAGCATCTGTCTTCTAAAATTATAGAATCACTGTTGGACCTAGACATAGTAGAGGCCACATTTGAGATCAGAGAGGCATAGTATGAACAGTAAATGTCAGCTTCTTCCCCAAAGGCATCAGTAAATAGTCATCATAAAATCCAGTGAAGAGCAAAAGATGAAAAGGATAATCGCTCAATAAAAATCTGTTATTAATTCTTCTATCGAGAGGTTACCCTGACAAGATAAAGTACCAGATACACTCTGCTGTATCTCATGATGGCCTTTCACTTGAGGGTTGTCTAAACCTCTGTCTTAAAGGCCAGACCTCCAGCACTTTAATAACTCTTCAGGAACCTGGCTTTCCCTGGCAAGAAGACTGCATTCCTCCTGCTAGCATTTCTTGTGTACTGACCTGCGCTGGGGTTAAATGTACTGGGCTTTGCTGAGCTGCCCTTGAGGTTCTGTTAGGGTTGTGCTCTTGTTCTGCACTGGTCTCTGTAGGTGGAGATGTTAGTGCCAATCCATCAGCCTCTTTCACCTGTGCATCTCATACGTGGAAAATCTTTGCTTCACATAAAGGAGACTGCTAATGATAGAGTAAGTATGGAAACCTGGCTGCTGCATGCACTGGTGTGTTTTTGACAGATGTTACTTTCGTATGGTTTTCATCTGTTTTTAAGCTTGAGAGTAAGGAATTTTGGGTGTGATGACAAAGAAGGTAGAGGAGTTGGCTAACAAAGTGATAGGAGAGTGAAGATAGATGTATGTGGTCTGCAGCATACCTGAGAGGCAGCTGGGTTGCTTCACATTATTGCAGCTCTTGGACAGATGAATCATCATCTGGAAGTGTCAACAGCCATTTATTTCTTAATTTGTTTGAGAGAAACAATAGTGTGACCTTTAGCAATAAACATTTTTCAACCAGAAAAGGCTGTCCTGATGACAGCAAATCTTAACAGCTGGCAGCAAAAGCTTTGCGAGCTGTGTTTTGGAATTGCTTTGTATTTGAAAAATCACATTGTGCTGGAACAGCTTGCCCTCTGGAATTCTTTTTTGCATGCCTGTAGTATAATACAAATTATCAAAATCCAGCCTTCAGACAAATTTAGGGTTGGATTCCACAGAGGCCACAGTGGTCTGGGAATGGCTGCGTGTTGGTGGGGTGGGTGATGCAGTACAGTGGAGGCATCCAGTTTGCTTTGAGGTGCTGACCATGTCGCCTCCAGCAATTGTATTTGCTGACACTTGGTTCTTTCTTTATGGGGATTCCCTTCTTAGGTTGGATTAAAAGTTCCTTAAGAGAAGCTGCTTTCCAGCATGTGCCATTGGTCACAACAGAGTACATATTGTGGGGCTGTTTTCTAGTTTCTCTGATGGTCGATATTACCAACATAGCATTCCTATGAAGACTGCTATAATAGTGTATGCTTTTTTCCTCACTAACTTAGTTGGAATGTCTGTGATAGAAGAACTTTATTCTCCTGGCCACAAGCATTTGAAAACAACTGTAGGGATTTAATGTGCAGAAGAATATAGGTTGTATTGAAGAAGGAGGCACCAATTCAGCAGACTGTTGTTGGACAGTAAGAATGAACCTGCCTGGCATTGCCTGCCTCTTCCTGTATGCTACTGGGAACTGCTGAAAGACCCACAGACTGACCTCCAGGGATTAACTTGAGCTGTTTGAGAGTGGTCCAGAAGAGCACCTACCCGTCTGGATAGGAAGAAATCAGAATGCAATATGTGTGAAGTACCATGTTAGAATTCTTGATCATAAAAGATGCTTAGCTGTGGCAATCCTGTGTGGATTTGTGGCTTCACTTTTCATTTCTATAGCTATTCTTTAGTTCCTATCTCAGTTAAATTAAGCTTTTTCATAATGCTGGCTTGCAGAGTACTAATTATATCCCTCTGAGCTTGCTGTTACCAGAATGGCTTTAAGTAAACTGAAATGTGTTTTTCATGTGTATCGGTTTTCTCCTGGGGACTGTCAGATGTGAAATTTGTTTGCTTTTTGATTATTTAATTACCATGCAGCAGAGTGGTTAAGTGGGTTCTATTATATCATAGAAATAGGGGGAGGGGAAGAGAAGTTGAAATGCAGGTCAGTTTGTAAAACTGCAGGTTTCTGTACTGGCTCTAAAGGCATTTTATTACTGATAGCAGGCAACAGACAAAGCAGTTCCTGATTCTTCAGGGTCTGCATCAGTCCATAGACCTACAGTCTGAATCCAGCTGTGAGAAACTGAGCTGTCCTCCTCTAATCTCTGTCTTGTATGAAATAGCTTGTCGGTCTCCATGTAGTTCTTGTGGTCTATGGACACCTCTGTTGTATAAGCTCTCTTTGTGTTTGCATGAATAAACATGCTGTCCTCTGTCTCTTGCTAGATAAATGAATAGCCTTAAGCTAAAGGAACTGAGGGCAGGGGATGGCATGCTTTCTCTTTGCAGGGTGCTTGTCTAAATGTTCTTTGCTTTTCACCTGATATACATAATTGGTAGCTCTGTACAGCAGTGGAACATCTGTATATACTGCTGCTGGGTGAGAGGCAGAAGTCAAACCCTCCTCTCTCTTCTCTGTTTTGGAGAAGAGATCTCTTTCAGGTGGAGGCTGGACTGGTACACATACAGAATCACAAATACCTGAGGTTGGAAAGGATGTCCAGGGATCATCCACCCCAACCTCTCTGCTCAGCTACAGCAGATTTCTCCATTTTATTCACTCAAGTCTTGAAAATCCCTAAGGATGGAGACCCCATAATGAATCTGGGTAACCTGTTCTGTTCAGTCACTGTTAGTGACTTAGATTAAACAAAAGGAAATGTTTAAACAGCATTTCCTCTACTTCCAATTGTGCCCAAGGACACCTGGGTCCTATTCTGCAAAGCTCCATGCACCAGTCAATACGGGTGCATGAGGTTGCTCATCCCCAGGCACAGGAATATGTATTTCCCTTTGTAGAATTTAATGAGCTCCTTCTGGCCCATTTCTCTTGCCTGTCCAAGTCCCTGTGAGTGGCACATCAGCCGTGCCTCCAGGCTTGTATCATCTGCAGACCTGCTGAGAGACCTAAGCTCAGTCCTGTCATCCAGGTCTTGAATGAAGATGTGCAGTGATATTAGCCCTGATATTGGCCCCTGGGGTGCACAGTGATGGTCCAGACTTCCATCTCAGCTTGGTGCTGTTGATTGCAACCCTTAGAGCTCACTTTTCCATCTACCTCACTGTTTATCTAGCTCAGATTTCATCACTTTGTCTGTAAGGATGTTATGGGAGGCAGTGATTAAAGTCAGGATGCTTTTTATAGGTAAGAAAACAAGAGTGAAGGAATCCAAACGTATTGGAATAGTAGACCTAGTAAGATTGGCTGCATGAGCATCCTGCATGCCCCAATGCCATAATTCCTTTGTCAAGTGACCAAAAGGCATAACTGCCTAGGGAGCACTGATACCTATAAAACTTACACTAATTGTTTGGATTTGTATTTATCTGGAGCAAACACATGTATTTTTCAGCCCTCTCTTTAATGTAAAGCATGGCAGGGTTTTTACTTTTCATCCTTGCAGCAATCGAATGTACTAAATTATTCAAGATGTTGTAAACTTCTTGTGTGCTGGGAGGCTGTGACTTAATTGCTGAATGTTATTTAAAAGAATCATCCTGCCACATACCTGGGTTAGCTGTGTGCAGAGAGGAGAATGTACACACCACACAAGTGGTTCAGAACTGCTTTGGGATTATCCTATGGCTTAGTTTGGCAGAAGGCAGTGGCTGTGCTTGTATTTCATATAGAAGTCAAGTTTCAGCATTCAGTTATTTGCATATTGACTGACAGCCTGTTCTTACTCATCTATAAGACTACTTCTGTTTAAATGACTGTATTTTAGAACAACTGTTGTCTCCAGCTGAAGAGTACTGCAGCATCGGTAGTCATCTCTAAAGCACAATGTTACATGCAAAGCACTATGTTGATGTAGCAATGAACTTGAATGTGGCAGCACTGAAAATGCTTCAATCTCCAACCATAAGGATCATTCTGGAAGTGTGAACCCAGCTGGGCCATCTGCCTTACAGCACTGTGTGGCCGTACAGTGCAGTATGTGGGGATTTGCCATCCTTCTTATGGTAACCAGTCAAAATCTGTGACTGGGAGGCAGGAACAGTTTCAGCTGAATGACTTGAATACGTTTAACCCAATATAACAATGACATTCGCAAAGCCAACCTTCTGGCTTTTAGGTTAAACACGGTATATTTTAGGGTGTTAGAAGCATTGCAAACTTGGGTATAGTTGGCTTTGAGGAGAAAATTCTGTCATAAGCGAGGTTATGGGATCTCATTTTCCCTTGGTGGGGCTGTTAGGGAGGTTCTGGTTTTCAGCTTCATCTTTCTTCCAGGATGGCCATTTCTTTGAGCCTTATTTTAATTCTTGAAAATTATGCTTATTTAGGAGTCCTGAAGATATTTGTTCAGCCATTTAAAAATCTTTCCTATTCTTTCCTCATTTTTACTCACTTTTTTCCTTAGCTGTGTGTTTTCAGCAGGACTTTGTGCAATAAAATTAAAGCAGCTCTTTGACGTTTGGGAGACAGCAGAGCATTATGAGCTCACACTCTGGCACATGGCCACTGCTCATCTTTGAAAGGCAGCAAGAGGCTTTTAGGCCTTTTAATAAAGGAGTCCGGGGGTGTTTTCCCTAAGCAGTGTCATCTCAGCCCTTGGTTTTGACCAGCGTTTCCCTCTGCCCTCACATAGAGCTGGTCCTTTGCTTTGCACCATTGTGCTGTCTTACAGCATCCTGTAGCTTGTTTGGACAGTTACTGGCAGGGGAGTCTCAGAGCCCAGCTGTTCACTGAGCATCAGAGGGAGCCACAGCCAAATCCCCCTTTTCCCCTTGTAAGATAAATCCCCAATGACTTTTAAAATCTCTTTATATCACAGCAGAAGTAATTCTGGGATAATCTGAATGGAAAAACAAATGTGGGTAAGGCTACTTGGCTGAACCACATGCAGCATAATTCGGCCTGAAGGGCAGAAGTCACTAAGTAGCATACTGAAGGGAGAAGGCGAAGGGTGAATAATGTGTCATTTGGTGCAGCATCAGGTACATAGCAAATACAACGTGGTTCCATTAACCACATCTGCCAGACCTTAATTGAAAGAAATCGTGCTCTTAGTATCTGAAATAGAAAAAGGTTTAATACTTGAGTTCTTTTTGATCTTTAAATGGAACAGTAAAGGATTTCTGCAGCTAAAGAGATTATCTTTTCATCTTTAGGCACATGCATTGTAGAAGTAGGGTTTTTTTCTCTCAAATGTGCTGAAGTACATCTGATTATTAGTACATCTCTGAATATGTGGAGTGACTGTGCTTAGAACCAAGTGGTGACAGTCTTTCTTACAGAAGTTTGAATATGGTTCTTTGAAAGCTTTTTACCCTAACATAATAAAAGAAAAAGCCTTTTTGGCAACTCTGCTTTTCCACAGCCTTTCCTTTAATGTAGCTTTCAAGGTCTGTTGTAGAAGTTGTGGTCACTGTTGTCTCAAACAACTGTTGAAAAGATTATTTTTGTAAACTAAGTGACACAATATCTTTTTCCCTTGCTGTTGGAACACACTGCAGGCTATCTCTGATTAGACTCTCATAACAGCTTTGGATTAACTGTCAACAAGATCCCCCCTTGGGTAAGTGGGAAAAGGTTTGCTCTAGGGTAGAGAGACTTGGAAGGAAATAAACATACTCTTTACTTTCATTAGAATGAAATTCTGTCATGAAACATACTCATTTTGATATCAGCATCTCATTAAATCTCAGGCTTTTGATGATGCTCAGTTTGTGGACCTGGTCGTTTGTCTGGTGCTTTAACACCATGACATTCCTGTAAGCAATTCTTAGGCTGCAGTCAAGTTCTAAGAATCTCACTATCAAAATGCTTCTGATGGAAGGCAATACCAGTGTCTCTTTTCCATGTAGCACGTGACTTGGCTTTGGTGAATATCACTGGTTCTGGTAGTGGCACAAACATTACAAAGTGAAACAGGCTTCAGAGTAGCTTAAGGGGTTGTGACCCATAGCCTGGATGTGATGTTGGTTACCCACACTCCAGTGTGACTGCAGAGCTGTACCTTCTGGTGTGGGAGGGAATTTGTGAGCTCACCAATACTCTGTTCTCTAGTGAGCACCAAATAGAGCACTAAATAAAACCTGATGCAGATGTCCAATTTTTGTTTATGAAATGAGAATCTTGTGTTATTCTCCATTTCTGGCAGTGTCTTGTGGGCATGGGATACTTCAGGCAATTGTTAGAGCTTGCTTTGGATCCATAGTGAAATGTGGACAGGATTCACTTTTAAGTTTTCCTTTTCAGAGTCTTCATTTCTAATGTTTCCAAACACCATTTCTGTACTTGTGTATACCCTTCATAACAGAATATCTAAACCCTGCATTGTTCATTAGGCACTGGCTGGAGAGTATTAAATACATTCTCTAGTGTTTTAAGGGACCTGAGGGCTCATTGTAGTTGTTTACTTCAGCTTTTTGGTGGCTGCCTTAAATTAACTAACCAGTTTACTTTTCATCATCTTGTATTTATTACTATAAGATGAGTTGCTGTGGCTAAAGATCCTTCTAGAAAGGAGATGAGGTGGCTTTAAAAGGTCTGCTTTACTATGACCTCTTAGCTAATTATTGTGTAGTGAAGGATGTCCAGCAAACTAAGGTTTAAATAAAGAATTGAGGAGCAGAGTTTCCATTACAGCTCATTAAATAAATCTGGCTGCATTGCTTGCTACCAACAAACCCTGTGTTTTTTAGTGAAATTTCTTGGGAAAACAGCTTTAATTTTATTCTCCTCACCTTGAAGTATATGTCCTCATCTGCTAGGAGTCAAAAATGGAGATATCTGCCAGCTGCAGTGCAAATCAGCATTTTAATGCTTTACAGCTGCTTCTCTATAGATGTTAATTAGAAATGTGATTCAGATACCCTCTGTTAGTGCTCGTATGTGATGTCTATTATTGGTAATCATAGTTTCTGCTGTTTGAGCATGCATTTTGGGTGGTACTGACAAAGCAGCTGTTTCTACATAGGGACATTGATAAAGGTGAAAACTTCCTCACTTTGAGAAAATTGGAAGGTGATGCTGCTGCAATTTAACAATAAAAGTGGATAATCTAAAACACATTCCTTTTCCATGTAGTTTTAATAGCAGTGGTATCTATTCATAAATGTCATAAGGACTGCTGTTGCCTACTTCCCACAAGCAAAGTATGCATTAATGTCTCCAGTGGAACAGTTTACCTTGCTGAAAGGTGCAAGCCAAGGCTCAAGATCTAAAAGCAGGGTGCTTTCAGCTATAGGGTACTACCCTCTCCCCTCTCCCATCCAGCTAAAGTGAGTGTGTCAGCTGAGAACAATATTGTCCATGAGATGGTTTAGTTTCAGTATCAGTACAGCAGGGAATAGTCCTGGGTTTGTGCTTCAGAATTTAATAGATTTATTGACCTTTCTGGCAGATGTCACTAACTTATTGTGATAGTTGCGTTTCTTGCCAATGAAGTAAACAAGAGCTTTGGGAACTGATGACAAAGAGGTCTAGGAGAGAAAAATGTGAGTTTGTAAAATGTATTTCTCACATGCCAGAGTTTGTTTCTACAGATCAAGTGTTGTATTTTTCCTTCTCTATTGGTAATCTTTTAATTTGCCAAATGTGTTCTGTTCTCTGACACACAGACTACAAGACAAATGTACTTTTGCTTTATCATTCATGGTTATTAATGTATGAGCATTATTGTAGGAATGAGGGATTATCAGTTAGTTTTCCAGTATTCCGTGCGGCTGCAATGCCAAAGCAGAGATTTTGTAGGGCTGTGCTATTAATTTTAGGCTTCATAGTTGTTCTTCCTCACTTAGCCATTTGAGATAAAAGTCTTTGGACTCCAAAGGGATGCATTCCTACCAAATCAAAGCAACTTTCAAGTGGGTTACATCATGGACCTAATGGAGTAGTCTCTAAGAAGACAAAGTTCTGGAGTAGTTAATTCTTGTGCTCCTTCTGGAATATTTCTTCTCCTGTTGGTTTGCACAGAGCAAATACTTTCAGGCCAAGAAATTCTTTGACATGAATGCTGCTGCTAAAGGCAAAGCTGAATCTCCGAGGACTGGTTTGGGTTGGTTTTTCATGTATTTTTTTGCTTTTTTCCCCAGAAAAACTCAGTGACTTTTAAGGCTTTAATCTTGCAGCTTTGATATGTTCCATGATGTTCCAGCATGAAATGTCTTAACGCTTCATCTGCCTGCATCTCCCTAAATGATGGCAAGCTTTGTCTTGCTGTCAGCTGTAGGCTTTGGGTTCATGTCATGATATACAGCCCAGTAAATAGCTATCAACAGTGAATGTATACTCACATGCTCGAAAGAAGCAAACACCCCTCAATCACAGCTTACTCTGACTCTGTTACGAAGCCCATGGGTAGCAGAGGAGTAGTTTTCAATTGGGTTTATTCTATCCTGTGAGCGAACTTCTGAAACACTTTTGCACCCCTTCTTGTCTCTCCAGTGCTCAGAAAGCACTTAGTGATGTAGATTAAAGGCAATTAAAGACTGATGTGATCTCTCATGATTTGTAACTCTACTATGGAAAGGGGAATATAAATTCACAGGATTCTGAACCAGTGTGTGGTGTGTTAGCCTCAGACTGCTGAAGTGGTGATGCTATTGATATGGTGGGTTGTCTTCATGTTTTTCGTCTGCCCATACAGTGTTCATCAATTTAGTAGAAGTGTGGTAGCATTAAGCAGGAGCACAGGCGTTCCCTTGGTTAAACAACTGCATAATCAAAACCACTTATTTGGTCTTAAGATGAGGGCACAGATCCTGCGGGTTGAAGGCGCAGTATTTGGGACAGCAATGCCCTTCTTGCTAGTCACCATGGCTACATTAAGCTTGAGTTGAATATTAAGTGTGCTGCAAGGAGCTCACTCCTGTTTCAGCAGCTGCAGAGGCTACATAGGCCAAAACCTGCAGAGTTTGGATGTCAGCAGAGCAGTCTCTGTGATGTTAAAAGCAATCAACAAGGAAAATCACTGAGAGTCACAAAATCACCTCTTTAGATCACATGTAGTCGACAGAAGAGGAAAAACCTAAGTGGATGCTTTAATCTTGATACATATTTAATGAAATGGGAAGGGAGAAGAGTAAACTGATGAGAATGATTCCCCTGGGAAATACGGCTTATAGCACAGGAGGAAAAACTGGTGCTGTGGGTTGGCTGGGGAGTCAGTGTGCAGGATTTAAGAACTGTGATGCATAACACCACAGGTTGGCTTCACTGCTCCTAATGAGCAAAAGGTGTTTAAACCTTACAGCATGAAGGAAGGATGAGTAAATGGATTTTTCTGTATTCCCTCAGGAAGAAACAATTGGAATAGACTTCCTTTACAAGGAGAACTTTCCTGAGAGTTTAAGAGGTGATGTCATAGCTGAGATTATTATTCCCCATGTATTTTCCTGCTTGGAAATGCAGCCTACTAAACTTTCCCTAAGGTCTGGGAGTACGTTTATGCAAATGCTAGCAAATGTATATTTTTCTTGTTTAAGATTACACCTTTGACTCTGAATTCAGTACTTAGTATCTCCTGAAGCCATAACTGAGCAGGGTTCAGATACGTGCTGCAGGGTGCAGGAAGTGGTGAGAAAGTTTTGTTTGCAAATCCAGGATGTGATTGATGACACAGACAAGACAGCGGGAGTTAAGGCACTTGAGTTTATCGAAGCACACAGCACAGCCTCACACCAGTGGTCTCTGCCTCAGTAACTTGTAATCTGGCTTATTTCTTATGCCCCATGCTTCCACTTTTGTGCATTCATTGTTCCTAAAGTGGAAGCTTGGCTTTAAAACATTCAGAAAGAGAACAAAGGAAGATTTCGAGGAACCCAACTCTTGGTCTTTGTTACAATCTAAAGACTGCTGTATGGGTTGTACTCTTTCAGCTATTGTCCCATGCCCAGAAACCCTTTTTCCTCCACCCAGTTTTTGTTCATGAGGCTGTGCTGGGCCCCAGGACCGATACAGAATGGGCAGTGAGAACATGGACCTCCTTCCCTTTAAGAGCTTACTACAGAGCTCAGATATATATTCTCTCATTTCCAACTTCTTTTCTTCTTTCTTTGCAAGAAGATTCAGCTTGGAAAGCTGTCAGTTGCTTAATCAGTTTGCTATTATTGGGACTGGTGTTCATAGTAGGATTTATTAAATCAGTTTATTATCCCCCAACCAACTTCAGTGATCAGCTCATGAAAGCATTGGAAGAAATTTAAAACTGGTGTAAGTGCTGCCTGTTTGGATAACAGCACATTCTGCTATTTAAAGGATTGCTCATCTGCACCAAAACAGGGAGAGAAGTTAATTTCAGTGATGCAGAGCTTTCTATTTCAGGGAGGCTTGGCTTGCACATTGTGATGGATTTGGGAAGAAGTCTAATTCATTCTTAAATTGTTAAACAGCACATTAGGGCTGAGTATCTAAGTAAAGATGAATGGATTCATTTGTAATCTTAAACAAGCATGTCTGCATTTGGGAAGGTAAGGATGGGGAGTTGGGATAACCTGTGAACAGGTGAACAATTGCACTTCAGGTTTTGGTGGATGGAAAACAGTAAAATAACCTGCAGGGAAGGGAAACCATCCCTGTCTGCTTGAAAGGGAATTCTGCAGGTGCTCCCGTCTTTCTGCCTGTGCCATGTGCCCTTCAGCAGGAGGGGGAAGGTTCCCTGTATTTCCAGAGTGCAATGGCTCTCCTGTCTTCATATCCTCAGCCTTTTGAGTGTGTACACTGAAGCAAAGCATGTCAGGAGAAGGCAGGATACTGCAGGGCAGAGGAAACTGGTTTCGTTGGTTGCATCCAATCTGCTGGCAGGTGGCCATGGATGATGAGGCCAGAAGGATGAAATACAGTAAAACCACCATAGGAATTTCATATAGGGGGGGAAAAGTCTTATTTTGACAGCTTTGGGACCACTTATGTTAGGCTGTTGAAGCTTCTCTGCTATCTTCACACAGTTTTATTTACAGCTCAAAATAAAGCAGTAGTTCTTGACTGGTACTGTTAATATAGATGCTGTATATCAAGTTTATTGCGAAGTCTGTTAGCAAGCTACCAGCCTAGCTTTTAATCTGCAGATAATCTTACTCTCATTTATATGCTTGGGCTCTCTTACTTTGCCCAGGGTAGGCACAGCCACTGGAATCCATCCAGTTCACCTAACAACTTTCGTTAAAGAAAATTGCCCTTGTAATAAAAATTACTCAGTGTGACAAGATTCCGTAATATATTTTTTAAAGCCTCATAAAACTTTGTAGCAGTTAATGCCATTTGTTTGTTTTCCTGAGATATTCTTTTAAAAGCAGAAATTGACTTAATTGTGACAGTATTTGTAATAGAATGAAGTAACTGTTTTCTAAGTGTTTGGAGGCCAGGTTGGATGCAGGAATAGCACAGGGATAAGGAGATAAGAAAGCCTTGTCTTTGAAAAGTATGTTTTATTGTGTTTTATGTGTTGGTGAGGTTGCTTCACAGTCTGTGACCCTTTAGTAAGGGGAAGTAGATACAATAAATTCTGCTCACTTGCGGTTCATGGTACATCAGTCTTAACCTTATAAAATGCAACGATCAAGCATGGATTTCTCTGCAGTGATTGGGAGCAGCTCATCTGAGCATCATCGCTTTTGGCTTCAAGGACTTGGTACATGTGTCCCCTGCATCACACATGGATGCTGATGGAGTAAGTACTTAAGCTTTTCCTCGCTTCTTCCAGCCATCGGAGGCATAAGAAGATTCTTAGTGTGTGAGATATTTCTTAACAGTGCAACACAGAGCAGGCTGTGTGCTGCAAGTGTGAAATGCTTTGGTATTTTTTTTTACTATGGAAACATAGTAAATAAGTGCTAAAGAAGCAAAACAAGCATTTGGGAATGGAATGGGAAGTCAGTGGGTTAGACTTCATGGTGTCTCTTTGCAGAGTACTCACCTGAGAACTCTATGGTTCCTATGCCTTCTTTTCTCTTATCATGCTATGAAGATGGGGAATTCTCTCAGTTCTTAACTGCTTGTTCATTAATAGATACAAATCAGCGTGTCTTCAGTTGGTGTGTAGCAGAGCAGCCATCATCATCACTACAAATACGGCCAAGTCCAGTGACTTTTGCCCACTTGCTGGTGTGCCTTCCTGTGTGAGACCAGAACCGAAGCTGTGCTTGTGTTTCCTGGCAGCAGGCTCAGGTGGGCTATGCTCATACCCTTGGAGGAATTGGTTAGGCTGCCTTCAGGTGTCACCCCACATGAAAAAGCACACCAAACCAGGACAGTTTAGAAAGGTGCATGATGCCAAAACCTAAAACAACCACTATACAGGTAGAAGACAGACTTCTGGAATCTTTCACAGTCTCATTTTCTTGTTTCTAGCAAAATAAGAGTTGCAGAAAATACACACAGATTTTCCGTTCCTTTGGAGCTTTGGATATTACAGGACTTGCTAAGACTTTTTTTTAAGATTTTGTAGGTCTGGTTTAGATAACTTAAATATTGTGGGGTCTGATCTTGCAAGCGCTACAATAGCTATATACATACATACATATATATATGCTACAATAGCTATATACATATGTGTGTGTATATATATGTATATATATACACATATATAATACAAGTGGCTATTGTTAGGGGAATCAGACCCAGCATCTGCGTGATGGTTACCTCCTTCCTATACCTACCTATGAGCACTAGCAGCCACTCTCATGTTTCTCTTGGGTAGATTCACTAAGGTGTACCTTCCGTCTTGGGCTTAGCTGATTTATGCTTGAAGTGAGGGTTGTTTTTGTTCTCTTTCCTGTTGAACTAACCCTTTGTGATAAACTAACAATGCTGAGGGATGAGCTGTGATGTTTAACAATGGTGGTGGCTTTTCTGTTTGTTCTTGTTGAGTCTACCCACTGTTTCAGGATGAAGGCAGCTGCAGTAATAACATATCTAGTTTCTATGGAAGGCCCTTATTTAAAAAACCTATAATTGAGTGGACAAAATTTCTAGTTGCTTGAGAGGATCTATTCAAAAGAGACTTGAAAAGGATGATGGAAAAGCGTGCTAGACAGCGAGAAGCACTAAGGGCTCTATTGAGCAGGGAAGCCTACGTAGATACTGTGGGACAATTAGACTTGTCAGGCAAAACACTGAAATGCATTTGTGAGCAAAAAAATCCTGGGGGATGTTAAATAAAGCTTTGAAAAGGGCAAAGAGCTTGCTAGGAATACCTCAAAAGCAAAGTTGATTTGGGTGATCTTTGAAGGAAGGTAGGTGATGGCTGCTTCAAAGGGGAGGTACAGGCTGTGTGTTAGTCATAGGGATTCTGCCCATTTTTTTCCTCCGGTAGCTAAAACTCTGATAAAACTCTGAAGCACAATTGCTGGGTCAGCACCATCGGGGAGAATTTAGAACTCAGTGAAGTTTATTTGCCCCTTTGCTCTTTTAAGAGACTTACTCCAATACCTGGCTTCCCTGGTGCCCTGTTCAGGGTGTTCTCACACTGGCTGCCTTTTCAGCCCCTGCCTTTCATAGCTGCTTTGGAAGCTAAGGAAGACTCTGCTATACAGAATGGAGTGGATGTGTTCCCTGTAGTCAAGGCAAATAAGCCTGTGAGGTTATTTGTATTTGAATGATTGCCTCCATTCAAGTTCTGTTGTGTGAGATTTTAAGATTAGTTAATTGCTTAGATTTGACAAAGTAGCTTTTGCCTAGCAAGGCTCATTTCCTTGATCGGTTGCTGATGGCTGTGGATAGGATGGTGCATTAATGAACAGTCCCTGGCACGCTGTGAATGGGGTTTGCTGTCAAGTCAGTCAAAACTTCAGATGCCTACAGATCAACCCATTAGCCATTAGGCCAGTATCAGCTTTTAGCCTATTTTTAGGTTTTTCTTTGGTGCTTCAGTCTTTGATGTAAAGACAGCTGTGTGCCCCTCACTCTTTATGTAGACCAAGCTTTTTCTTTCCCCTTCTAAACAAGCTGTCTATTGTTTTGATCGCTCAGTAATCTTCTGCAGCTCCCCTGTTTGAATTCTTGTTAATTGTGGTGACTACAAATGTCTGTGCTAATTCAGATGTGGCTCCAGTCCATATTCAGTAGTGTAAATATTTCCGTATTTAAATGCAAATATCTCCTCTGATAAGCATTTAATGAAGCCATCCCGACACATGCAGTGGCTATGCCTGCCGTGCTGGCTTGGGGGGACGGCTGAGTAGGCTTTTTGCTGTTTGTTTATGCATGAGTAAATGGTCATGTTGTATGATTTGAGGAAACCCAAAGCAACTTAAATCTGCTGAGTGCTTACTTCTGAAAGTAAATTGTCCTGCGTCTCTTCTAAGCTACCTTGGTTTTCCACAGAAGTGTCATAGACTCTGTGCTCTGATAAAGTTCTCCCAGAGTTCTGCTGTGTGGTTTCTTAGTCCTCTTTCTCTGCTGCTTTCTTTCTCATCCTTCACTCTTCAGTCTTCTCCTAGTTCTTCTTTTTGTTGTTTACTGCTTCTAAGGTTTTGGGGCATCTTCAGGAGTCTTGGGTAAGCAGTTATGTTTAAAGCCTGGATTTAAAGGAAATCATTCTTTCTTCCTTTTTCCTGTTATTGCATCGGTTAACTGCTCAGGCCATACTTCCAAAGACATCTCTTTCTGGTAAAGAGGGAACAGCATTTTTAAGAAATTGATTGTTACAGTGTTTGAATTTCTCATTTCCATGCAGAACACCTGAAGAAACGCCTGGAGGATTACATGGCCCAGTTCCCAAATGTAAGAATCCTCCGAACCAAAAAGAGAGAAGGGCTGATAAGGACTCGGATGCTGGGGGCCTCTGTGGCCATAGGGGATGTCATCACCTTCTTGGATTCCCATTGCGAGGCCAATGTGAACTGGCTGCCGCCTCTGCTAGGTAAGCCTGTGGTGCTGTACATGGCTGAAGACTGAACTGCTAAAGAGCTGGCACCTTCTGCTTTTCCCTCATGCTGTAAGTGGACAAAAGGGAGATGAAATGTCTTAAAAGCAAAACCAAACCAACCACAACGCTTGGGTGAATTGCTGGAAACTTGTAGCCTTTAATTTTTTCCGTACTAGAGTCCTGCACTGTACAACAACCCTATCAAATGCTCTGCTTAATTAAAAAGCAGAGATTATATTCTTCTATTTCCTTGCTAAATGAAATCTTAAGTAATTTATATCTTGCTAGAAGGCTAAGCTCTGCATGGTCATTCAGCAGCTTGCAGAGAGGAATGGCTTTATGAAATGGAAAAGATCTTTACATACAGTTTTTAAGTAGATTTTAGGTATTATTTTTTTCTCCTATATAACTATATTTAACTTCATAGTCTGCAAGCCTGTGGAAAATACTTCTTGTGAATGACAGCTGCTGGTATGTCTTTGTAGAGCATATGCAGTCCTTTCCAAGGCAGTGCTTCATCTTTAAGGAGGCATCAGTTTTACAACGTCTGTTGTTTTCAGGGATGACTAATTGAAAGGACAGTGCCTTCTGTTTCTGATACCTGCATGCCTCTGGCCACTACCAAGCTCCTTCACAACCTTATTGCAAGTGATCTGTCAAAGCTCTCCGAGGTCTGACTTTGTCAAATAAACTGTGGCACCCATAGTCAAGGGGAGGTTTAAGAGAAACTAGTTACACTTGTCAGCAGGATTGCTGGATGGTAATATATGGTTGCTTTCATTATAGTTTGTATCTGACAATGGTATAAAACATTTGCTGCTTCATGAGCCCCGGGGAAGGAGGACAGAATTAGCTCAAATGCCATTTAAATGAGAACACGTAGAGTATGCATTAATTTTAAAGCATAGAAAGGATTTGTTAGACGTGCATTGGAAGCCAAAACATCATTTGTCGCCTCTGCTCTGAAAGTTAACTTCCAACTAGAGACCATCTCAGTAATAAAGTATTTAAGAAGTTCCAGATGTTTACACAGGAATTAATCCTGTGTTGTATTATTTGGTTGGAAGAAAAGGTTGAGGGGAGGAGGTACACTTGCATTTCTTGAGCCTGCTGAGAGTAGTTATGCCATTAGTCTGGATTGTTTCCTGCCAGATTCTGGCACAGCAGTTTAAAGGTAGGTGCTACGATGGGTTATTGCCCTGGCTTTGAATCAGTGCAGAAAGGGTTCACATCCCAGTTGCTCATTAAAATGAGGACTGTTCACTAAGTACAGGATGTCTGTTTTCAGCCTGGCAGTTTAGGTATCTGTGGTAGTGTGCCTGTATCTTTCTATTCTGCTCCTGGATGATAATAGAATCACAGAATGGTTTGGGCTGGAAGGGACCTTAAGCTCATCCACAGGCAGGGACACTGTCCACTAGAGCAGGTTGCTCCAAGCCCTGTCCAGCCTGGCCTTGAACACTGCCAGGGATGGAGCATTCACCGCTTCCTTGGGCAGCCTGTTCCACTGCCTCACCACTCTCACAGTAATGGCCACTGTAGCATGGGTACCTAGTGTTTTTATCTCAATAGTTCAAGCTTGAATGCTTCAATGCAGAAATACCAGATGAATTGATATAAATTGGAGCATCTTCCCAAAAGAATGAATGGCAAGAACAGGAACGATGTCATTCTTGGACAACTTTGTGTTTTGATGCTCTCTTCTGTAATTTCATGCTCAAAGGAACCAGCCGGTGCAGGTTTTCTAACATGTTTCTCCAATCTTCAGATCGCATTGCCCGAAACCGCAAGACTATCGTTTGCCCAATGATTGATGTTATTGATCATGACCACTTTGGATATGAGACTCAGGCTGGAGACGCAATGCGAGGTGCATTTGACTGGGAGATGTATTACAAGAGGATCCCTATTCCTCCTGAGTTACAGAAACTTGATCCCAGTGATCCCTTTGAGTAAGTTACTGAAATGAAGTGTGCTAAGAGCTGGCTAACAAAAGAACACCCTGTTACAGGGTTGGGTTACACTTCAGTGTAGTAAAAGTCAGAAGCTGGTGTTAAGCTACTTGCTTTTTGGCAGCTGTTTGTTTAGTTGGTCCAAAAGAAATGCATTGTGTAGTAGCTGTGAACACTGTCCTTTTCACTGCTGTTTTTTGCCACCTTAATTCCCACAGAAGTTAACATTTCATTTAAAACTGTAATGTGTAGCGTTTAATGTGGTCATTTATTACTGAAATCTTTCAAACATAACTTAGCATCCCTAATGCTCTGCCAAAAACAACAAACCAATGGCAGCTTATATGTCATTCCCAGGTGGGGGAAGAAGAAAAACTAGCAGTATAATTACAGCAATTTTGATGATTGCAGTGCATTGCAGAAGTAAATCTGTGCTCAAGTTATGTTGTGCTGTTGCTGTGCTTGCCAACATTGAGACAGTTCTGCTGTCCTTTATAGTTATGCAGTGTTCCAAAAAAACCCCAGCAACACTTTTTGAGGTCAAGCTCAATGACTTGCTCGTGCTACTGAGACAGAGTATCCCATGTACACCATATGGGCCCCAATGGGAGAGCTTATATCCTGTCACTTAATGGTGAACTCTTGACTGTTGGAGGAGAGGCATTGACTGGTTCTGGAGGGAGCCTGGTCCGGTCCTCCTCACCTGCAAGTGGGAAGTGGTAGATAATGCAAAACCAACTGTTTGATGCTCTGATAGGGCTGCAAAGGCACCGGAACACTGGGTGGTGAAAAGAATATTTGTCAAATCTTGCTTTGTTTTTTAAATGTTTAGCCAGAGATCTGTATCTTTGAATGTGTTGTAATATGGAGTCTGGTTTTTCCTTAAGGTCTCCTGTAATGGCTGGAGGACTGTTTGCAGTCGATAGAAAGTGGTTCTGGGAGCTGGGAGGGTATGATGCAGGTCTGGAGATATGGGGAGGAGAGCAATATGAAATATCCTTTAAGGTGAGCTATGTTCTCTGGAAATTACTTCTGTTTTGAAAAGTAAGAATTGTTCTGAGGCGCAGAATGTGAATGATCTATTTTGTCCTTGCTTTTGCGTGGTGAAAGAGCTGGGAGTAGTAAGATAGTACACAGAAGAAACGGCAATGATGTGAGCAGTCATTTGTGAGGGTCAAATTTGGAGCATGATTAGCGGGGTGTCCCCTGTTCTGTGGTCAGAGCTTCAGATGCACGCACTCCTCACAGCAAGGGTAAGTCAGCTTGTGTGAAGCTCTCTGGCTTTAGGCTTCTTACTACTCACCCAGGCAAGATGATAAATACCCTCCTTCTTGAGGGGAGGAGGATTCTGGCAGCTCAGTGTTTGTCCAACCGTGTACCTCAGTCTTAAGCTTGAGTTCCCAGAGATGAGAATAATGTACTGTCTATAGTCAGTCCATCTGACTCCTGGCTGCAAGGAACTGAGACTATTAATTACCCTGTAAGAAATACTCAACAATTGGAATAACAACACTGTTGCTGGCAATGACTTCAGATCATTAACTGCCTGGCTTAGGGACAGTTCTGTCACTTACTGATTGACCCAGCTGTTCAGTTGAGGGCTTTAAAAAAAGAGTTAGACAGCCAAAACTGCATACCAATAGTAATGAGTCACTGTGACCCATGAAGACCTCTGGTACCTGTGTTACCTTGGAATGTGGCACTCTGAAATCCATTCTAGGAAGCTCACTGGGATGTCCCAGACCACTGAAGGCAGATGGCTAGTTTTCTCTTTACTGATGAGAATCCTTTCCATAGTCTAGAGGAAGCTGAGTAAAGACTTCTGCATTAAACTGTTTGGGCTGCTATGTGGTTTCTCTTTCACAGGTTAAATATATAACTTTACAGGTGTCTGGATGCTACTGACCTAAGCTAGTTGACCACTGCATGGGGCCAGAAGATGGTAGCAGTGCGGTAGCAGATAGGGCACAGTTTAGCTTCAGCAGCTAAAATTCCTCATATCTCCCCTGACAAACAAGTCATGGCTGATCTCTTACAAAACAGATTGCTAAATCCCAATGCCTCCATGCAATTCAGAGGCATATCCAGCTATATTCAGCCAGCCATGTTACTGTGTATACCCACTGTGTGCTGCTTACTGTACAGCAAATGATAGGGAAAAAGAGACACTGTTTTGAAGACAGAATCTTCTCTGCCATTGTTTGTGTTGCTCACAAGCAAACCCAAAGTAATAAAGTCACATCAGAGGTCCCTTCTCTGTAGTGGCAGCAGGAAGAGAGGACTGAGGGCACCCTATTTGGAGGTGTCGTTGCAGTTAGAGCCAGTTCTTTGTATTGCATGTGATGAAATTGTGTAACACTGTCATTCTCTGCAGGGGAGGCAATGGCAATATTCAGTCTCTTTCCCTTGGCCCTTTTAGGAAATGCTGGTTTCTAAGAGTGATGACAGTGGCTGGGGAAGCCCTTTGTCTCTAATGCCACAGCAGGCAGTCACACTGTTCGATCTGCAGGAAATAAGACTACTTCATTCATCTGTTTGCTTATCCTCTCTGAAACACAGTGGTTTATTTCAGTCCAGAGATGGTAATTTATGGAGGGATAAATTGGCTTTAATTAATCTCTGCAAAGACCCCCTTTTTCTTTCATTGTGCAATAAGGAAAAAATGAAGTTTTAACTGAAAGAAGCTCAGTGTATTTTCAGAAATTAAGATAAATTGATACATTCATCTGTGGCTGATAGATGTAATAATTCTGCTGGAACTGCAAGAATAGAAGGTTTGTTCACAGAATTTATGAAGCTATGACATTTCCTGGTGAGCTCAGAGCCACGTTTTTACCTTTAGAAGCAGACTGAGATTTTGTAGTTGGAGGCACTGTCAAATAATGTAGAGCTCTGGCTTTAGATGTGGGGTACCTGCTTTCACATTATTTATTATCTAATGGGAATTCAGATTCTAAGGGTGCCAGACTGACAGCAGACCTTTAACAAAGAACCCATTCCTGGCTTGGGAGTTGTGGGTGCAGGTATTCTTTTGTACTGCTGGTTTTTGATCCATTGCATCAGATGCAGCCGTCTCAAGCCTCACCACGAGTAGGGATTGTTTTCCTTAAGCATATTCTTTTTGGCCATGTACGGAGAAACCTGTTCTTTACAGGTTTTCTGCCTTTATTTTAAAACCTGGGGCTCTGTTGCTGAGAGACTGGAAATAAAGAAGTTTATTTAGGAGCCTCTTGCCTTTCTGTTTTGAGATCATACGTATTCCTGTCATCGCCTGGCTCTGCTTCCTTCTCAGAAGAAACTTCCATCTGAAGGCAAGCTGACAAAGAAACCATCAGTGTTTAGCACCTCAGCTAATATATTTAGCTGGAGGATGCATCAAACTATTGATAGAAGCCTTGTTCCTTGTATGAAATGCATACCCCAGACATCACTAGAAAACGTAGCATGCTGGAGGGACCAAAAAATGTAGGCTAACTTTAAATTAGAAACAAGCCTTCCAACCATAACTGCTGGTTTGTAGTTTTCTGGGTCTTCTCAATCCCTTAAAACAGCAATTTCTAAATTAGAAATTGAATCAATGCATCCATTCCATATTTAAGAAGAAAGCATGTGCTGCTTCCTCCTCTTGACCTGTGTATATCCAAAATAGCTCAGTGCCCATAACCAACTACTTCTACAGGTCAGGGGGTTTCCTGCCTCAGGTCATCACCAGATGCAACAGGAAGATTTCAGTCTTGCATTTTAGTTGCAGGCATTGCCCTTGTTCAAAGGAGCCTCATTTTTCCCTGAACCCTGTTTGTGGGATGCTCCAGGCAAACGGGTCTGCAGAGCTGCCTGCTGTAAGCAGCATTCATATCAGTGCTGTAAGCACCATCCATCTCAGTGGATTGCCAGATGCTGACCTTTGAATACATGCTTGTATTTTGAAGAAAGGGTAAACAAGTGTTTACAGCTATTTCTGTGTGGCACTTGGTACCTTTCCTCTCCACTGCTCCTCGCCCTACAGCTGTAGTTTCTCTGTTCGGTGGACTCTGTTGAGGGGTATTTTTGCTTTTGGGAGTCACTCCCATACCTCTGCTCTCTTACAGTTTTCCCTGGTCTTTTTGTGTCTTTCTGCAATGATGTGAGCAAAACTGAATGCCCCAAGTGACAACGTGTCTTTCCTCTTCTAAACACAGCTTAATAGCTCTGATTTTTCTCGATGTTCCTGCATAATCCTACATTCTGCTGCCTTCATAACCACTTCATTTTCTTTGAGATTATTGCTTTTGATTTGGAGCGGTATCTATGAAGCAGTTAAACTCTTCCTTATTGCAAATGCTACCCTATACAGCACTTATCTACGCTGTTTTACTTGTGATCATGTTGCCTCTCTTCCAGTATTTTTGTAGCTTCTATTCTGTTTGGCTTACTCAATCTTCACTAAACTGCTTTATGCCTCTCTTCCTTAAATATGGATTTTTGGGGGTATGGGGAAACAGAAGAGGAAAAAGTGATGTTTCTGACTTGTACAGACATAAATATAGATACTTTGTACCTCAGATCATGAGTGGTTCTGAGTCCTTTATTTGTACATTGTACTTCAGGAACAGAGAATAAGTCTGGACATCCCTCGCTGGGCGATCGATCATTTCAGTTTGAGAAATGTTTGTCTTGTAATCTAGAGATTGTAAAGCCTTCATAAAATGCAGAGGGCTTGGTGCAAACAAGCTGTATTGACAGTTGGCCTGAGAAGAGCAGATAAGGGGAAGGCATAAGAGATGGACAATATTCCTGGGCATCACTCTGTGCTTCAGCAATAGTAAATATCCACTGCACTTACTCTGGTGATTGTAGATCATTGCATTTTTTCCAGATCCTTTTCCCAAAGCGCCAGCATGGTTTGTATAAAACATGTCACTTGTTTTCCAACAGATCCAAGTGCTCTGTAGCTTCTGTTCGCATATGCATCTTCTTTGCCCCATGTCAGCAGCACATTTCTGATGCATGTTTTGCCTCTGGTAGGTATGTGGTCAGGGTGCAGGTGCCAAGGGATCGCTTCTGACAGCGTTTCTAGTTGTATATTAAGTTAGTGCTGATTGTGAGCTTCCAATGCTTATTCCAGGCACATCCTTACACCACTTTCCAGCAGCTCACGTTTGCCCAAACTGAAACAGGCCGGGCATCCTGCTGCTTTTTTTGTGGTTGTTTTAAGCCAGCACATGCTGCTCAGTTCTAAGGCTCTCGGCTGTAGTACGGGGTGCCTTCCTTCTCCCTCCCTAACTGGTAATGCAGCTATCAGTTTCAGACTGTTGACTTGAGTTTTTGGCCTCTGTTCACACTGTGTGCTTGGTTCAGGCTCCAGAGTAGCCTCCTGCCAAGCAGCAGCAGGAAAGCGGACCCCTCCACTCTCTGGAAGGTGATTACTGGAAACTGCTATCATTACTCTCAGATACTCCAGACGGTGAGGAGGGGCCATGCTGGTGTACATTGTGTGAGAGCAGGCGTTGTGCAAACACATAGATCCCAGTGCCTTTTGAGCTGCCTTAATCTCTTATAGAGCAGAAAGTCCCAGCTGCAAGAATAGCTGATGCTTACAGTGCTGAGGATTATGATCTTCCTGCATTATTGGTTGCCCTTGCTTTCATCCTGTCATCTACCTTGTTATGCAGAGAACCCCCTTGACTTATCCGCTGTGCCCTTTTCTTCCCACCTTCCAGTATGTGTTCCGACAAGCCAGTTTCTCTCCATTGCTTCATCCCGTGGTCTTTGTTTCTGTTGTGGCTTGCAGAAGCAGCTTTCTTTTCAAGGCTTGACTTGTATGACTTTGTATGTTTTCCCTCTCTTGGGAAGCATTACCTCATCACGGAAACCATAAACCTTGTATACCCAGATAATTGCGTTCACACGCCAACTGCAGTATTGTATTGGGTGCTTGAGAGGAGAGGTTCAGCTGTCTTACATGATATTGTTTTCTGACATAGCAGGAAGGGAACTGGATCAGCGTAACATTCCCATGTAGAGAATAGGTGGCATATTATCTTGTGCTTTCATAGCATGCTAGTTGAGCCAAAGGCTCTTGAGTTGTTTTATGAATATGGAGTTGCTCTCCAGGACACTAAGAAGATGGGAGTAATATCACTGCTATTGTTATTTTACTTCCCTCATATGTTTATTTTTTAGGCTGAGATTGTGCCCTAAGAAAAACCTGTTGCAGTGTGCACATTGACGTCAGTGTAGGCAGGCTTTCCCTTAATTCTAGCAGATCTGTCAGCTCTGAGATTCCTAGCTTGACATGTAGATTGGTAGAATTGGTGCTTGAGGAGGAAGGGAAGTTTCCTGTTCTCTCTTAATGAGATCTGATTAGATCATTGTATAAAGCACTGTCTGCCTGACCAGCTTTAATTCCTGTTCTTACGGCATTCTAGTAAAGGGCTGATTGAAATTAATGGTGTGAAGTTCAGGCTCTGATGTTTGCAGTGTGTCAGCCGGGGAGATGAGGCACTATCTCACCCTGCTGTAAAGCAACACAAAACTGGCTCCCCTGGCCTAAGGAGAACACAGTACGTGTCAGTCAGTGTTACCACGAAGGCACAAGGTGCTGCCCCACAGGCCAGTGTTGTTTCAGCTGTTTGACAAAGCTGTGTTTTTAGCAGTGTAAGTTCTGGTGTGAGCTGCACCCTTGTTTGAAATCAACCAAATATCACTGAGTGGAAGCATCCACTCAGCTGGTTTGGGTTTGCTTCACTAGCAGTTACTCTTTGACAGACCTCTGGATGTGATTCACCTGACCTTTAACTTTCTAATGCTTTTGTTAGCTCTGTTTTACCAATGCATGTCACGCTCTTTCCCTCTCCCCCCTTCTTCCAGTTTTATAGATAAGGACTGGTAATTGTCTTTATGGAGGTTGTAATGAGTTCTGTCACCACACAAAGAAGCTCACTAATAAAATAAATCAAAGCAGCAATGAATGAATGGAAAGCATGCATTTAAAATTAGATTTGTACTGTAAGCGCTAGACTGTCACTTGCAGCATGAGACAATGGTAAAAAGGCACTGAATTGGCAAAATACCTTGAAAGGGTCACTGAGCTCCGCTAGGGGGAATTAGGAAGCTTCCTGTTGCCTCCATGCAGCACTGGTAATCCCAGCATCATTTGGGAGTAAATATTTTAAAGCAAGATTAGAAAAGGAGTGTGTAAAACTGGTCTTGGATTGTACTTGTTCAGTAACTCGGTTAAGAAGCTTTTCTTATCATATCTTTACATTTGTTCATGTAATGTTGTCTTCTGTGCCTGGACTCTTGTACCTGCTTGGAGTTCCTGGCCCAGCATAAGGTCAGTTGTATCTAGCTTCCCATAGCCCGTGCCTCTCCAGTGTACTGCTCAGCTGGTAAGGGCTGCCTGTAGTATTGCTTCACAAGATCTGCAGTGCAAGGACAGTGTTCTCTCTAGCTGCACACTGACTGCAGGGGGCTGTTTCTCACAGGAGGGAAGTCGTGTTTTCAGAAATGTGTATTCAATGTGGCCTGCTGAAAGCCTTTCCTTAGAGATCAGGGGCAGGTGAGGCAGCAAGGATCACACGCTGCTGTTTGCATACCCTTGTGTTGCACTAAAATGCAGCTGCATGTGCACAGATAGGGCTTTCTTGATGCAGGGTGCAGTGCACAGGCTCAGAATCAGGTTGTTGAGTGTGTGTGTCTGTGCAGCTGAGCTCTAGGGTCCTTCAGCTATTCCTGCAGTCTTTTATAGCTCCCAGATCTGCTGCAGCTCTTGTGCCAACCATTTCTGTCACAGGAAACATCCCCAAACTCTTCTTTTCTCGGTCTATCTGTTAATTCCCTAGCAGAGAAATCACACTGTGGCCCTCTGCAGCAAAAAGCACAGCATAAGCAGCATTTCTAATTCCACTGGAAACTTCAAAACCGCCGGGTGCTAGTTTCTTTTTTTGTCTTCATCTCTTCTGTACCAGCTTTTCGAGACACAGCAGGGACAAAAGGAATGAAATTCTGTAGAAGGAGTGTTTGTCAACTTCCTTCTTGTCTCTCTCACTATAACTGCTTGTAATTAAGTACCTTGAACTTTAGAAGTTGCCTGTGAAAAATATCCCCCTAACTGAGAGCAACCAACCTCCATTAAGTTATACGCAGTCAGCAAATGACTATAATTATTAGGGCCAGTAGACAGAGCTGAAACTCCAGAGGACTTTAGTGTCAGAGCAAATAATTATGCAGCAGCCTTGGCCAAATATTTCTCTTCTGAGCTAAGTATTTAATATTGTCACTGTCGAATATTAATGGAATTGCCTGCTATGTGTGAAGCTGTTGACTAAGCTCATTGTACAATGAACTGCGGTGGCTCAAATTAGCCACAGTGAATGGAGGGATCGGGAACGCCGCATCAAGCCTGCAGCACCAGCAGACCTCCTTAAATAGTCCTGCTTTCGGGGCATTAACATAAGATCTGGGGACAAATTGAAGGGCAAGACAGTGTCGTGCTTCAAGAATTCAGTAAGTCAGTTGTTTTGCATACAGAAGGATACCTTCTAAGTATTCATTAGATATCTCTGGGAAGTGCATATGAATGTAATTCTTAGATCTAATGAAGTAGATTGGCTGATTCATGAAACATCTCCTTTGGTTTCATTTGGACAAAACTATTACATCCATGACATAAATAAGGAATAAAAGAAGGTTGTTGTAGTGTGATGGCAAAGAATTAAATTTTCCCAGACGGGAAAAGAAATTTCTGGGCCCAAATCTAGACATTAACCAAGCATCAGGGTAGTCTTTCTTAACTAGCAGTGTGCTGCAGTGACTTTCTGAGGGCTTTCTTAAAGCTAATTGCGTTTTCACCAGGCAGTGATTTCCACTTAATTGTAAGGCTGCAAAGCAGTGAGTGCATGTCAGCATTGAAACCACCTGAAAGCAGTGATAACCACAGGAAAATGTTTCTTCTGCTTTCTGGCACTTGAACAGGCTTCTGAATTCCCTGGAGTGTCTTGCATAACATAGGACCAGTACTGTAGAGATGGCCGCCCTTTTACACAGCCTGCACCCAGGTCTTGTATGGCAGTCCAGTTTAACTACAGTGGTTACTATTGCTGTAATAACATATATCAATTTAAAGTGTGCTGTGTGCTATTTTCTGGGTAGTTTAGTTTTTTTTGTTCCTTTCGCTAAAGAATGCAAAATTGGACTGTTTGACTATTGGGCTTGATAGCACTTGTGCTAAATCAAGGCTTGCTGCATGGCTCTAAGCAGATAGTTACAGGATTTGAGACTAAAGCAAGAAGGGGAGGTTCTTTGGGAGAGGGTGTACTTTAAAGTAAAAAGTCTGGGTTAAGCTTTTTCGTGACTTGAAAGTCTTTTTTTGTTCTTCATTTTTCTCCATATAATCAAGACTGAAACTGTATCTCTGCTGTTCCACAGGTATGGATGTGTGGAGGTCGCATGGAGGACATTCCTTGCTCTAGAGTTGGTCATATCTACAGAAAATATGTTCCATACAAGGTTCCAACAGGAGTCAGCCTGGCCAGAGTAAGTGGCAATGGCATTACCCGTGACAGATGTCTGACTGCAATCGACCGTGCTGTTGTCTCCTCTCATCCCACAATGGGAGGCAAATGTAGACTTTATAGTCTATAAATTGTGTTTGTATGGTGGTCAAATTGAGCAGTATTGCAGTGGAGGATGTGTATCACAAAAGGAAGAGTGCCAAGGAGCTGCAGACTCATGTGCAGGCAGCTCTATGCTCTAGACATCAGCCATTGCTGGGTGTTGGGAATGGACTTTTGCAATCAGGCACTGGCTATGGAGTTACCAATACAAACGAGATACGGCTTTATCTGCATAATACTTCAGTCATTTTATAGCTGTGCTCCCCCAGAGCAGCAGGCTTCAGTGTGGTGATTGTGTTTTGGAGCTTGAAAGACCTCTCAGCTTCAAGCATCACAGACCACTGAATGGGCAAGCTGTAATTTTCCACAATAGAATGTTTTGTGCTGTCCTATTTCTTACTCTAGTGTAGTCCAAAGAGGACAGAGCTGTTGCCTACCTGCGTTAGATCTCTCCCGTTAATTTCCAAATTAGGAAGGGACTGCATTGCCCTCTGGTGGGAGCAAAAAATCATAGGAGCAGAAAGGCTGCATGAGTAAAAACCGCAAGATGTGCCCTGCTGTTCCGCAGGCTTGTGGCTTGCACAGTGTTAAAATGCTTCCCTGTTTAATGGTATCACCCTAGTTATAGATATATTACTCAGCCCAGCAATGACCTGTCAGAGCGATAGAGTGCTCTCCTCTCTGTGCCATCCCTTCAGGAAGGAGCTATATTTCTTTTGATTCAGTATTCGGCTCTTGCATACTCACAGTGCTGGAAGGGGATGGCAGAAGGGTGTAGAAGAGGCTGTCTCTTGGCATCTAAGATCATACGGTCACCTTAAGTTGTATGTAGGCTGCATTTGGGGCAGGGTCAGCACACTGCTCATTCTCAGTGTCCTCAGTTTTTGGTAGTAAATGGCCATTGCTGGACTGACTGTATTCATGCAAGGTAGGCAGTGCTGCTGGGTCACCAACAATGGTGACCAACTATGTGCCTGTTGTTGCCAGAGAGCAGACCAAGGTCCAACAATCTCTTGAGTGTGTTGTGACGAGCAGTAGGGTGGTGGGTATCTCCACAGGGTGGTGTTCACTGCTGGGCTGGAATTGCACAGTGGGTTAAGTTTTACAGCGATACGTGAAATACACTGCTGCTAGGAGGTAAAGCCCTTTGCTTCTGTTCTGAAGGGTCATCACCTGAAGCTCTGTACTACTGTGGTATCTCAGGGTTTCTCTTAAACAGCTTTTTACTCAAGAAAACTGAAAAATAGTGGTAAGAAAGAGTATTGAGAACTGAAGCTTTCCAGAAGGGAGTACAGCAAATCCCATTCCTAGATGGGTTAGAAGATGCAATAAAAAGGATTTAAGAAAGCAGCTTTCTGTCAGGGACCTTTGAATGTCCAGCGGTATTTAACCAGCGTCATTTTGTGAGTAGCTTCTTCACAGAAAGAAAAAAAGGGAAGAAAAAGAAAAGCCTTTGATTAATGTTGTTTTTCTTAGCCACAAGGCACTAGGTATAATGGCCAAGTGCCAGGATTCTGGTTTGACCTCAACTCCAAATGTTTCAAAAAGTCCCTTGGAACTAGAGAATAATAAAAATAATCTTCATCCTGAAGCTGGGCAGAAAGAGTGGATGTGCATGAAAATCCTTTCCGAGCGCAAGCAGCAGAGCTGTTCTGAATGCTAATGTCAGTAGCTTGTGCAGAGCATTCTCAGGTGCTTTTCCCTCTGGTTTTTCACACGTGGCTCTTACCCACACAGAACTTGAAGCGGGTGGCAGAGGTGTGGATGGACGAGTACGCAGAGTACATCTACCAGCGCAGACCGGAGTACCGGCACCTCTCTGCAGGGGACGTGGCGGCTCAGAAGGAGCTCCGCAACAACCTCAACTGCAAAAGCTTCAAGTGGTTCATGAACGAGGTCGCGTGGGACTTGCCAAAGTTCTACCCGCCAGTGGAGCCTCCAGCAGCCGCCTGGGGAGAGGCAAGTCTGTGCTGTGCAGCCTGCAGTGGGCAAACAGGCTGCAGGTTGGTTTAAGGTTGTTGTACCCCTGGGCTCCAGTAAGCAGTTTGCTGTGAGGTGGCAAGTGAGTGTTCAAAGATCCTGCTTGATGTGTTTCAAAGACCAGAACTCCCCTACCATTACGCTGGTCTTGATCAAAGAAGGCAGTTAGGCAGCCGTTTCTATCAGTGCACAGCTACAGAGAGAATAGAGATTGGGCTTGTTCTGCATGTTGTGTGCTTTGTAGAAGGCAGAACATGCCAACAGGGAGGGCTAGAGAGAGGCAGCAGCTAAGCAGTGCTATTTCCAAAGGCTACACAACTGTGTTAAGCTGCTCTGCTCCTTAGCTTTCCCATCTGAAAGCCAGGAAAAACATCCCTGTTCTTGGAAGTCTGCTGTGTTCTGGGAAAAGAATTGCCCCAGGAGTGAAGTCGTAGATTATTACACACAACAACACAGTGGGCTCTGCAGTCCTGTAGTTAATGGGTTTTGCTGTGTCCTGGAGGTTTCTGTACCTCCATTTTTTGAATTGCTGTGCTTTCTTCTAGCTGTCATCTGCCAGCTCAGATACATGGTGAAGTGAGGAATCTTAAAGCGGTCTTCATACAAATACTGCCACTATTTAAAGCAATTCAAGGCTTCTTTCCTATCACTTGGTAAGGGAAGGAGATTCAATGTCCAACTTACCATTTCAGATACGCAATGTAGGAACTGGACTGTGTGTGGATACTAAGCATGGAGCCCTGGGATCCCCACTGAGGCTAGAAAACTGTGTGAAGGACAGAGGAGAGGCAGCATGGAACAACGTGCAGGTAACGGTCCTTTTGATAAATCATCAGCCCCTAAATTAATTTGGGGAGGGAGAAGTTATAAGAACTTCATGATGAATGTTTGAGAAGAAACGTCATTGCAGAGCACTGTCAGGTGAAGGGAGGGTGTTGTACACCCCAAGGCTCATGTGCTAATTATACTTGGTGGGCTTGTAGCAGGATGTGGTTTGTGCTTGTGGCAGGGTCTGGAGCCTGGTAGGCTTTGTGCAGCGCTTTCACCTCCACTTTGAGGTTCTGGGAGCGAACAAAAGGGAGCACAAGAAAACAATATGCCAAAATAATAAACCAGTAACAAGGCAGCTGTAATATGTAACAAAGTGAATATTAACTTCAAAGGTTGTGCTGGGAGAAGTGATGGAGGAGCATCATGCATATTAATGAACCTGCAGGAGCATTCAATAACCGCTTACTATCATCCTTCTGACAGGAGGCAAATGCATTATAAACGCCCAACCATTGCTGGAGAGATATGAAACCGGCCAGGCTATAGATTCACCCTCTCAACATATAAGGTGCCAGAAACGACAGCTTTATTGTAAGAAAAGGGAGGGAAATATTAGTTTGTCTAAACTGTGGCATCTGAGCTGAGAAAAGCTCAAGAAAACAATGCCTCTATTACAGAGCCATGCATAACTCTTCAGGGGAATGGCCTCAGTGGTAGGAGACAAAGGGTTGTTGCATATCAGTTCTGATGCATGAACGCTTGAAACGAAAACAATTTACTCAGGCAGTCCAAAACTAAGCCTCTGTTCCATGAGGAGGATCTTGAACAATTAGTGTTTAGGAGCATAATGTGATTGAACTTCTGCGTAGCATGGAGCCTAAACGGTTGTGGTAATTTCTTTTGCAAGAGGTTTAAAAGAGAAATAGGAACAAGAACTGTGGCAAAAGTTCTTGGCCTTGCTGCTTCAAGTAGGAGCACCCTATTCATTAGAGGTCTGTCCTACTGCCCTATGAGATATCTCTGAAGAGAGGACCATTCTTCCACATTGCTCCAAAAGGAGCCCACAGAATAGCCCTTCCCCTCAGGCACTGACAGGGAGGCGTGCTGGCTAGAACCACGTTGGCTGGTGCTGGTCACAAGAGGGCACTTGCACCCTTGCCAGAGATGCTGTTCTTGTCAAGGCATGAAGCAAAAGGTTGACACCAGTGCCTGCCTTTAAACAAGTTGTGGAATTTAGTCCTGTGATGCTTAAAACATGTCTTCAGCCAAGCCATGCTCGTCAGACTGAGGGTTCAGTTAAACCACTCTGCTGTGTCAAACCATGGCCAAAAGCTAATGTCACAGGGAGCTAATGTCTGCAAGGAGCAGAGCCATGTTGTGTGGTAGTGCTTCACCACCTCTTTGCCCATGGTTCAACCCCATGGTTCAGGGATTTCCAAGCCATGTGTGCTGACATCTGGCAGTTTTCATCAAGGCCATAGCACTGCCAAGCATGGGTTATGCCTTATTACTAGAGCTAAAAACCTTTCTCTTCTGTAGTATCCCTGCTTTAATTTCACCTGAAAAAGATCATTGCAGGGACAGTGGAAGAGAGCACCAGGAAGCACTGCCCTAATGTTTGCCCTTCTGGGGTGGGCTGGGGAGCTGTGGGCTCCTGGTTTCTTGTCCCAGAAGACGTCGGACAGACTCTTCTCAAGGTGACTGCAGGCTGTCTGTGCAGACGTAGGTGTTTACTGCCACTGTTAACTCTGAGCTCTTGTAGCTCTCTGCCTTTTTTGCTCACTGTGAAAGGCTGTAATTGGTCAGCTGCTCACTTAATCCATGATGTATGTCTGCATTGCAGAGACATTCAGGGCTGCTATTAGTACCCAAGCTAACTAGCATGGCTGTTTGCAGCAGCACAGTCTCATTTAGCATGCTGTGTGGCAGTCCACGAGGTAGCTCTTAGCCTCCCCTAGTTAGCACTCCCTGTCCCCAGAGGTGGAAGTGTTTTTTCTCTCTCAGATACTGTCATTCTGCGGGTGAAAGCACTATGCCCAGCACCAGCCACCCTGAGGGTCCTGTTTGTCCCAGCAGGTATTCACCTTCAGCTGGAGGGAAGACATCCGTCCTGGGGATCCTCAGCACACTAAGAAGTTCTGCTTTGATGCCATTTCCCACAGCAGCCCTGTGACCCTCTATGATTGTCATGGAATGAAGGGGAACCAGCTCTGGAGATACCGAAAAGTGAGTGTGTTCTCATTTAAAGTGTCAACTTCAGTGCCTACAGGCAATTTTCCTTAAAATATCACCACTCCTGTTCTATTCCTTCCCTTCATGCAGCTGCAGTAAGAGGCAACCTGTTGTCTTTGTGCCCTTAATTATCCTTGCTTAGAAAGAGGTGACTCCCCTGTTCCACTGGTTAGAAATGGTGAGGACTGCTTCTCCAGGGCTTGCTAAGCAGAAGGATACTCTCCTTGCAGTCCTGCCCACAGCTGGCAATGAGGTGATGCAATACCCTTGCAAAACCTGTTTGCCAAGAGGTATGCTGTGTTTATTGGGTTATTCTCAACATTAAAGGTCATACCAAAAGTAGATAATTCATCCCCCTATTAAGAAGCCCTTTTGTGGGCAACAGGTAAAGAAGTCCTTGACTGCATGCTTTGTCCTAGTAATTTATATGCATAGTGTCAGGAGCAACTGCAGCAGCCACTGCACTGTAGGCTGGAGAACCTAGTTTCAGACAGAGCTTTAGACCATCCCAGTGGAGGTGTGAGATGGGCTGGATGCTGTTGCAAGGGGTGGGACTGCACTTTGACAGTTGCTAACTAATTCAGTGTGGAACAACTTGTTCAGGTACATCTAAGTGACAAAATACCTTGGTTTTCTCGTGTTGATTTTAAGTCAGCTTTGCTTCTCTGCTCAGCAACCTCATATCACATTTCTCTTTCCCAGGACAAGACCCTCTACCATCCAGTAAGCAGCAGCTGTATGGACTGCAGTGAGAGTGACCGAAAGATCTTTATGAATAGCTGCAATCCCTCATCTCCAACGCAGCAGTGGATATTTGAACATACAAACTCAACCATCTTGGAAAAATTTAACAGAAATCTTGATCTTTAAGAGACTGAGGAAATACATCCATATATATATATTTTACAATTCTAGTTTTTACTGGGGAGGGTTACAAAAACTTTTTTTAAGAGTACTTTTTTTTAAACAGTGAATGAAGGTAAAAGGGAGACTCTCAGGAGAAGGTTAACTAGCAGGCCAGGCTTTATTGTGAAGATGCTGCATCCTTCTTTTCTGGGGATGGTGGAATGTTAAAGGCTTTGCGAGAGCCACTTCTGTGCTGAGACTGAACTGAAACTCTGATTTTAGAGGAGTCTGAATGCGATTCAAGCTGCTTTTTGTTTGCTTTATTTCCTGCCTGGGTCTGGCGTTAAAGGATTTTGTTATCTAGGGCTTTCTATAACTGCTAAAAAGGTGGCCGTGAGGGAAGATTGTGAGGGGAAGGAAGGGGTGGCCATAAGGAGGGATCGTGAGGAGAGAGCAAGGGCAGCCATAGGGTGTGAGGGGTGGCTATTAGGGGTTAGGGGCAGTCATGAGGGGAGAGCAGGGACAGCCATGGGGTGTAAGGGGCATCCATGGGGGGTAGGGGCAGCAGCTATACAGTGTGGGCCACTCTGGGGGGTATATGAGGGGTGGCTGCTTGTGGAGATCATGAGGGGCAGCCATCAGGGGAGATCTTGAGGGGAGATCAGTTTGCCCTAAGTGACGTGGTTTAGTGGTGGCCTTGGCAGTCCTGAGTTAACGGTTGTAGTTGATGATCTTAAAGGTCTTTTTCAACCTGGTTGGTTCTATGATTCTATACCACCTGCTGAAGCATTCCCACAGAGGTGCTTTATCTTCCAAAGCCCATATAAGTAAAATCTTGAAGATTTAATCCTCCCATCAAAAAAAGGCCATCAAAATATTAAATGATTTTTTTTTCTTGCCCTAAACCAAAATATATTTCAATCAGTTGAGTATTATCACTTTCCAAATCACAGCTCTGATAAAGGAATGAGCTCTAGTGGAAGTGCAGCCGTGTGTTGGGAACAGTGCTGTAGTTATTAGTGATGAGAAATCTGCCTTTCTGGTCCATTCGCTTTGCAGTCAGTTTGTCACTCACTGTTGGATCTTCAAGGTGAAAGATGAGCAGGGGGGTATGAAGTAAGCACAGTTCTTACAGGTGAAGATTTTTGCTAAGAGCCTTTGAGTATCAGGTTCCAAATTTGCCTCTTACTCAGAATCTTTCTGGCATGGACACCTCTGGACTTTTTCAGAGTTTAATCGATTACATGAAGGCAACTTCCATTTTTCCTTTAGAGGTTTGAAAGCTAACTTAATTCACAGTTGGTGTGAGCAGATTAGTTCAGGATAATTAAGTCAGGGCTGAAATCAGCTGTTGGTCTTTATCCATTTGTTCATCAGTGTGCAGCTTGTCACAGTGGTGAGTCCTGTGGTCACTAGTGTTCTAGGCTTGTGCTATTTATCCCTCCTCTTTTCCCAGCATCCGCAGCACCGTAGAGTTTCCTGTGACTGGAAATCTGTTTGTTTAAGCAGAGATGTGGGATTGATGGGCCTGTTTCACTGGTACCCTAACCTCCAGTTAGCTGTGCAAGGTGTTACCCTTCTGGTTTGGCTGCAGGATGTGCCAGATACTGAACCAGAATAATCTCATCCCAGAAGAGGTGTCTTTCTCATGTGAAGGCAAAGAGATTCCTGCCTAGTGTCAAGAAACAAGCAGGCTGTCTCCCTCTGCAGAGCTCCAGAAGAAGGGAGCCCTTTCTGATGTTGGCAGTTGTAGGACCATTGCCCATGTTTCAGATCTCTTTGAGGCCATGTAGTGCTGTGTCTGTCAACTGGGAGCAAACTAGGACACAACTATCTGCCTCTCAAGACTGATATGTTGACTGTAAGGCTCAAATTCATTCCCACCTCTCTCATCCTCACAGCTGAGGCCACACGCTGACTTACCCAGTACAGGCATTCATGAAGCAAGGGGAACATGGGTACTGCATTACAGCTGGGACCAGGCTTGCCAAATGCATTGGTATTTAACATTTTGGGAGTGAAAAAAGGCTCTAGGCTTCCCTTGTGACAGTTGTACAGCAGTATTGCTATGGAAGTGAGGCCAGCATCAGAGTTGACATCTTATGTTCTCAGTAACTACAGTGTTTGTCATTAGGATCCCTTTTCATTTCTGTGGGAGACAGAACCACCTCCCAGTGCTTTGTGTCTGTTGCTTTCCTTAAGTTATTAATGCTCTCATTAGTCTAGTAGTGCTGACTATGGATCACTAGATGGTCTGACTAGATGTCTTTAGGAATGTTTTTATACCTGTGGAACAAGAAGCTGTCCATGCACAGGGCTAGTTTAAAAGTGGGACGCAATCAGCAGATTATAGGAATGGACTGTCGGTCATTCTGCTTGCAGCTTGCAGTTGTGTGTGTCTTAGTTTCCTAATGAGAGGATTAGCTTCTGTTTGGGAAATGCATGGCTTGCTTTGTACTTGGGCTCACCTGGTGAAGAGTCCTTGGCTTGCTGGGCGCTTGCTTCTGAGGGAGCTGCGGTAAGGAGCAGGTCTTTTACCACTTAGTGATCTTAATTTGGAGGGAAAGGAAAGCTCTTAGCAGTCTGCCCTGAAAGATTAGATAATTGTTGAACCAATTCCTGTTGTCAAAACCAACCACCAGTACATGGAAACAGGAGCTTCAGTGAGAGTGGTCCTCCTGGGTCCTTCTCAGTACGGTTCATCTGATCTGTTCTCTGATGGTTTGGGATCTGAGTGTGATCAGTGCCTCACCAATTCAGACTGGCTCACTGAGCTTTGAGCTATTAATTTATTTACATTAATTATACTTTTCAGTACCCTAGAGGCTTTGCTGACTAATAAGACTTAATATAACCAGACATCCACTGATTGAGAAACAGAGGCTGTATTTCATCATCTACATCTTTAATTGAGCCTTTACTGGTTAATTATTCCAATTACTTTTGGTTATTTGTAAGCCAGATTGCTAAAGCATGAACACATAAGTGAATCTTCACATCTGCATGCAAGTCAAGACTGGAGATTGAATATGCAAAATAAATGTTTTCATATCTTTCCCCCCAAAAGCATTCAAACACCCCTCTCTCCATGGCTGCATAAATTCTGCTGCTTTTAAGTATCAGGATCCCAGACAACAGGGGATCCCTGGATGTGTGTTATGTTGCATGATAATACTTCGATTTGTTCTTGAAGCTGTTGTTGATTTATACTGGTGCTAATCTCTCGGGCCTACAGACAGAGTAATAGGTTTGAGGCTCTGGTGTGTGCAAGGTGGCTTTTTTCATGCCTGGGAAATTAACTTTCTTTTCCACATCGTAACAGAAGAATGTGTGAGCCTTACTGAAAGGGGAATTCAGCATCATTAAAATAAAGATGTGCCTTTTAAAACGTAAATGTACAGCAAATGCTTAAACTTGAACCATTTCCTAGTGCCTTGCTGGACAAGAGAAGAGAGGGAAAGGGGTTGGGAGGTAAGGATGTCAGAGAAAGCTTGACTCTTGCTGTGTTTGTGTTTGTGTGTGTTTTCTAATATGTCCAACTTGTAAGTGCAAAATCTGTGTGAACGACAGTAATTCTGAAGCTCTGGGGTTTCCTTTGTTAAATCAATACCAGTAATGACTCGGGGAAGGGGGATGTCACTCCTAGTAGGAAGACTTGGAAAGGATGGCAGCTTCTTCTCGGTACGCTGTAACAACCAAAGCTAGACCAGGGAGTGTCCCGGTTAGCTGTTGGATGTTCCCCCTCATGGTGAAGGCTCATGCATTTCACCAGCATGCAAGATCCTGCATTTTACTTTCTGAGTATCCAAATCAGAAATCACAAACAGTCCCAAAGGCCATTATAAAGCCACTGGATCTATGTGGTCTCAAATCTACTAGTCCAACTCTAAAGTCCTAATCCCAATTACTGAGCAAGCAAATGTGAACTTCGACCACAAAACAAGATAAAACTGATAGAACTAATAGACTAAAACATTTGATAACAATAACAAATAGCTGTAGCCTCTAGGGTGGAGAAAGGAATTGGTTTCAAAATGCATTCTCCAGGATCTCGGTGATAGGTTTGTCTATTCCTTGTACTGCATGCGTTTTATCTGTAAAACTGGATGGTGCCTCTTGAATCAGTGTATATTTATTTTGTGCATATTAGGACAAACAGCCTAATATCTGGGGGTGGTAAAGGACTTGTAGCACTTTAATGTAGTAGCTTTCATAAACTGGGAATCATGGATAGAATGCCTAGTGTTTTTAAAGCTGAATGGACTTCCTTTTATAATATATTTAAAATAAATTTTTAATGTGTTTTCTGAAAACTGTGTATGCCAAAATGACTGTCCCTGCCTGGTTTGCTCCAGTTTGCTCCCTTCTCTCTGCTTCTTAGGACAGTAAGTTCAGTTACCCTGGTCTGGTGTTTCCCCAGCACAGGCTTCCTGCCACATAAAAGACTGCTCTCCTTTGTCCCCCTGGGAAGCATCCTTCCTGGCTGCCCTTTGCATGAGGTATAACTGCAGGGTTTACTGTGGTCATGCCCAAGGCAGACACAGGCAGCTGGGGCTGCAGAGATGCCTGTGGGCACCTCTGTGTCTGTCCTTCACAGGTGCTTCCTGGGCCACTGGGATCAATGTATTGTGCCCCAAAGCTCCAGCCCATCGCAGGACCCTGCAGAACTTCAACTCAGACAAGTTTAAAGAACCACAGCCATGTGTGGAGGAGACACGTGAGGAGAAATTTAAGATGTGGATAAGGCTGGAGGAGATTTGGAGAGAGATAGGTTGTGGAAGGAAGTGTTCCATGCCCAACGGTGCAGTCCCAAAGGGACTATGGCCATGGTGGGTGACTTGTGTTGAGGTAGGACCCCCCTGAGAGATGGTGGCCATGGACAGTCCTTGTTGATAGGATGCAGAGGAGCAGAGTAAACTTAGCCAAAAGAAGAAGGAAAGGTGTTTACTTCAGTATACATGTTCTTTTTTTCTCAGTAATTAAACTATTGATTATCGGTTTGTGTTAATTAGCAACTAAGTAAGTAAAAATCCCTGAGGTTGAAGCAGTCGCAGAAGACACAGTGCTGGAGCATCATCTGCTACGGTGTGTGCCTCATGGTCAAAGCTACAGCTGGTTTTCCATAGGGAGCAGCTTTGAGTGTAGTTGGTGGCTGCTCCCTGTGTGTGAGTACTCCAGGCAAGGGACCCAGGCAGCCTTGTCCTCCAAGCACTGCCATGCCTGGCTGGTGACCTTTGCTGTCCTCAGAGCAATGGCCCTGCTGTCCTCTCCAGAGCCTCACCTTGCCAGGGACATTCCCTCCCCAAGCCTGCCATCAGCCATGTATGCCAAGCAGCACAGGAAGCTTTTCTCAAAGGCAGTTTGTGTGTTTACTGCTGAGATACACATCCAGGAGCACAAGATGTTAAAATGACCTCAGCTTATATGTGTGTTTTGTCTGAACTACCCATTCCTGTGGTCTAGGGGTGAAGCTGTCGTCCTTCTTTCTGATGGTATCTGCCTCAGAGCAACTGCTGAAGATCCATCCTACCCCTCGGTTTGTAGGCAAGGGGTTTTAACCACTCACTGTCCTCTTTGTGTTCTGATCTTCCATGCAGAGAGAGCTGTTGTTCAAGGAAATTTATGGGCTGCTCATGGCCCTACCCGTGCTCCCATTGGAACCCTCAGCACTTTCTGCTGTCACCATTTCTGCTGTGGCCTTCCTGGTGCTCCCCACTTAACTCCATGGGGTGAAAAACTGTGGAATACAAGAACAAACATGGAAAAATGTGCATGTGGGAAAGTCAACAGTTGGAAAGGGAAAGGAAGGGAAGGAAAAGCTCACTCTGGGGGGAGCAGCAGTCAGCCGCAAGGTTGGACTTTATGGTCTTAAAGGTCTTTTCCAACCTGGTTGATTCTATGATAGAAGTGTCATCCCAAGGGAAGATACTGCTGTGATTCTTGGCCACAGCACCATTTCCCAAGGGGAGGATGTGCCAAAAGCTGGAACAGTGCAAGTGTTTTAGCAAGTTCAGTACGTGCCACCCTAGAAAGACACTGCAGAGTGTGTGAGGTTGGGGGATGGTGCTGGGGCAGTGTTTGGCATTGGTCCTCAAGGGACAGACACTGAAAATGGTCTGATTACAGACTGGAGGTATAAAAACAATACAAAAGGCTTCTTCCCAGGACATCTTTGGCAGCAAAGACCTTCTGGGAGGTGGCATTTCTGTCCCAGGAACCCAAACAGCTCCATTAAACCAGTAAGTTCCAGGTGACAGCTACACTGCAGGCCTGTCTTTAGAGGGTAGTGCTGTTCCAGCTAAGGTTTAAAGACCTGTGCAAGTTCCCCTCATTTGCTTAGGGGGCTGCCTCGGCTGAGCAGGACATAACTGCTTTCAGGGCACTAAAGCTGCCTGGGTGATGATGGGTTTATGAAACACTGTTTCTCACTTCATTGCAGCTCCCACCAGGAATTATTGGATTGGGTTAGTGATAGATACCTAATAAAGATTGCCTCTATGAGGCCGTTTATTTCACAGCAAGCTAGTTCTGGACTAGCAGACTGTGAAATCTTGAGGTTCCCATGAGGATAAATGTGCTGAAATAAAGTGCAATTACACAAACACCTCCATGCACCTTTCTTTTCCTTTTTGAAAGGCTGAACGAGGTGTCATTGTGTTTGCCAGAGCTGGGGGTTCTCAGCACTGAATTAGCAAACACTGACAAAACCAGGGACTTGCCTTTGAGTGGGCATTGCAAAGCAACTTAAAGTCCTCCTGTTTGCATAGGCTCAGAGGTTGTAGCCCAAGATGAAATAGTGATACTGCCAGTGTCTCCAGACAGCTTCCCGATGAATAGTCCAGGGAGCACCTCCAGAATCTCCTCTCAGGGACAGGAGCAACTCCTGCATGTTTTGAGCATGTTCCTTTTATCTACTGGCTGCTGTTAGCATTTGTCCCTGCAGTCTGTGCTTTCAGCTTCCCGAATGGCAGGAGACTCCTTCTGTAAAATGTCCTGAGCCTCCTGGTTGATTAGAGATAAGACTGTGGTGGGTTAACCCTGGCTGGACACCAGGTGCCTACTAAAGCTGCTCCATCTCATCACCTGGACAGGGGAGAGAAAATATAACAAAAGGCTCACGGGTTGAGATAAAAACAGAGAGAGTTCACTCACCCGCTTCCATCACAGACTTGACTTGGGGAAATCAGCTTAATTTATTATCAAACCAGTGGGAAAACAAGAAATAAACCCAAATCTTAAAACACCTTCCTCCTACCCCTCCCTTCTTCCTAGGTTTAACTTTGCTCCTGATTTTCTCCACCACCTTCCCCCAATGGTGCAGGGAGATGTGGAATGTGGGTTGTGGTCAGTTCATCACACGTTGTTTCTACCCAATCCAAAGCTAAGCCTCGAAAGCTTGTGAGTGGGAGCCCTGAGATCACTGTCAGCCTTTTCCCAAAGCCAAGGGACTATCTGTGTGAGTATTGCCAGGAGTGTGTTGAGGCATGCACATCCCAGGTAACATGGCCAGGGGCTGGTACAAGCATTGTCATCTTGCTTTTTTCAGTGTCTTTGCTGGTTGCTGTTTCTTGGTCTGTGGGTAACTTGTTTCCACCTTCCCACTGAAGCAGCTGGCTCCTGGCACTGGTGTTCCCAGGACAGTGCACTGTGGTTCTTTGCATGTCCCAAGGTAAAAAAGAAAGTAATTGCCTGAGGGCACCAGCAGTAACTGTGAGACATAAGGCAGAACTGCCCTTGGCCCTCCAGGTTTGTTCTGTGTTTGGTATTGCAAGGACTGCCTTGACATCAGGGATTTTAATGTTTCAATCTGTTTCAGCAGAGCACGTTATGAGATGTCTGCTATGTGGAGCAGGATCATCCAATGGCCGAGAGCTGGCGGAGTCTCTTCCAAAGCTATTTTGTGTGTGTGATTTAGCACAGTTCATTCCATGCAGAACATGCTGTTCTGCATCCAGGCTTCCACGCTTTGAAGTGATTTTAGTCTATAGAACCTTTTTTTCTGTTTGTACATAAATTCCTCTATTCGGGAAGATGAAATCCTTCTCCACTTACAGCTGCTCATGCAGCTCTGACAGCAGCATCTGCTGTCTGCATTACAGAGGTCACAGTGCTTCCAGAACCAACATCTTACCCCACAGATCAGTAAGAATTTCTTTCCCCCTCACTTCTTGCCCCTTTTATAGGGTTGGTTTGGGTTGGTTTTTCTTTTCTCTGACAATGACAGAAAAGTTCACCTCTGGGACTGCTTTTCCAGCTCCAACTTTTCCCTTTCCCTACCTTATACCTCGGAAACACAGATTTGGTTTGTCAGCCAGGGGCTCTCCTACCTACGTGCCACCGGGGAGGTTTATGTGGAGACTGCAGTCGAGAGCCGGCGCTTACGGAACACGCCGGTACGAGGTGGCGGGGCCGAGCCGCTGCTCGGGCGGGGCGCTCCGGCTGTGCGGCGGGTGGAGGCCGGCGCTGTCCTTGGGGTCTCTGCGGAGCCCAGGGAGCCGGTGCCGCTGCCCGGGCCGCGCCGAGGTGAACCGGGGCCAGGGAGGTGTCACTGCGGTGCCTGGCAACGCCGCTTCCCCCCGCTCTCCCGCCGACCTTCCGGCTGCCGGGCTACAGGGGAGGCGGGCCGGCGCCGCTCTGTGGCTGTGAGACAGGCGCTGCCTGCCACCAATAGGAGCGCGGAGCGGCGGTGTACGCCCCGCCCCTCGAGCAGCACCGCCCAACCAGCACCCCGCCTGCAGGAGCGGGGGGCGGGACTTCCGCTGCCGGGGAGGCGGTTTTGTGTGTGTGTGTGAGTGAGTGCGAGCTGTGCGTGCGGGGTCCCCGCGGGCCGCGGCGCTTGGGGGGCCCGGCGCGGCCTGCCCTGCCCTGCCCTGCCCGCGCTCAGGGGGGGTCCCCCTTGAGGGGGCCCCGGCAAGAGTGGGGGGCCCCCTGCGGGGGTGCCGGGGTCCCCCCCTCCCCCGGAGGGTGCGGGGTGACGGTGGCAGCGAGTGTTTCCCCGGTTGTCGGCTCCCCGGGCGGGGTGAGGGGCGGGCAGGTGGGCGATGAATGGTTTCAGCACCGAGGAGGACAGCCGGGATGGGCCTCCCGCCGCCCCCTTTTACGGCCAGAGCTGCTGCCTCATCGACGACGGGGACCGCTGTGTGCGCCCCGCCGGCAACGCGTCCTTCAGCAAGAGGATCCAGAAGAGCATCTCGCAGAAGAAGCTGAAGCTGGACATCGACAAAAGTGTGAGTTGTGGGCACCGATGAGACCCCAAGGACACCCCCTCTATGGCCCGGCCCCGCATTGCGGGGAGGCCGCCGGCGGGAAGTTGCTGCCCTGCCAGGCGCGCTGAGCCCTCCCGTGGCCTCAAGGGGGGTCACTGTACCCCAGGAGCCGTGGGGACACGGGTGCGATGCTCTGCTGGGTGAAGGCGGTTCGTCTGTACCGCGTTTTCCCATCGGCAGCGTTACCACGCTGGGGCTCGGGAAGAACGTGCCGGGGCGAAGTCACGGCTGTTCTCCTTGGTTGTCTCCTGAGGCTTAATGAAGCAGCGCTGAAAACGGTGTTTGAGGGGAAGCTTTCATGCGGTGGGGAGCACATAGTGATCGGGGGAGCGAAGGGACCTTTGCTTCGGAGGTAATAGCTCGGGTTTAATTTCGGTTTCGTATCGAAAGCCGCTGCTGCAGCTAGGTGGAATCAGCGGAATGGGTTGCTGTTGGAGTTCGGGCTCACTGGCGGTATTCTTTTAGTTGCTAAGACTTCCTGTTCCCCTAAGGCAGGTTATTACTGCGTCTGATGGCAAAGTGAGGTGTGCTGCCTCCTCACCAGGGCACCTGCACGCTTGTTGGCTGGTCGGCACTGAGCAGCTCGATTTGCTGCTGACCCCATAGTGACATTAAGTGACAGCTGTCAGCTCAAGATAGAAACAGGTCGCTTGCCAAGTAGAGAAATAGGTAGAGCAAAGCAGACTGTCAAAGAGTACAGAAGGAATTTCTCCGAAGCAGCTCAGTTAATGGAGTTCTGCTTTTCTTATCTGATCTTTGAATATTAAAACCATTAAAATAAGAAACAAAAAGGTGAAGTTTTGTCTCGAACTGTTTGGCAGGTTCCCTGCTTGGTTCTGTTTCTGACAGCCTGAATGCATCACATCATGGGAAGAGAGTGACTCGATTTGAAATAAAGTCTTATTAAAACCCAGATTATTTCTCCTGGTTGTAGTCCTCAGCAGATTTGTCTAGTGGAATAGTAATTTCTTTCACTCTAGGAATGATTCGTTGTTGACAGATGTAGGCTTTAGAAATAAAGAGGAAATCAGACTAGTAACTCAAAATGAGGGGAACATGTGAAGCTGTCTGCATAAAGCGATTTTAAATATCAGGTGTCTGTGGCTTTTGCCTGACAGGTACCAAGTAATACTGGTCATTTGTGGTTCTTGTTTTTCTATATGCTAAGTTTAGTGAGATTTTTGTTAAACAGGGGGTTCTGTGGCAGGCAGGATAAGCTGTAGGAGACATTTTCTTTCGGTTTGTTTGTTTGAATTGAGGTAATTACCTAACTTCTATGTGGTTTAGATTTTAAAACACTTGCATTAATAATCTTCTGTACTGTTCAAACCAGAATGTTCAGAAGTGTAGCTCAGAATAATGTTTTTCTTGGTAGTTACCTGGTAGTAAGTTCTGAAGCAAATGCTCTTCCTCCACACAATTACCTGTTTTTTTTTTTCCTGACATAGAGTTGCAACCATAAAAAAGAAATATATTATCTGCAGAGATTGAGCTGAAGCTCTCCAGTCCTTCATTTTCCTTGCTTTTCATGTTTGTAATGTAAATTATCTCTAACTCAAGAGGGCAATATCAGGCCTGGGCTTTAAGATGAGAAATTCCTTACCGTCATGAGGCAGGCAGTCATACCAGTCACCTGTAATGGTGCTATGGAAGTGGCTGCTGTTGAATGCTGTTCTGCAGTACCTGGTTTGATTGCTTTTTCACCGCTTCTGGTCCTTAGGTGAGGCATCTGTATATTTGTGATTTTCACAAGAACTTCATCCAAAGTGTCCGAAACAAAAGAAAAAGGAAGACAAGTGATGATGGGGGTGACTCTCCTGAGCATGAAACGGATGTCCCGGAGGTTAGTAGTTGTCAAGTGGGTGTAAGCTGCTTTTGACCATGTTGAAGTTTCTCTTGGATGTTTTCATATATCAGAAAGCACTGACATTTTAAATTGCAGCTCCACTGAAACTGCTGTGGAGTTGCTCTCACTTTTAAGGGATACTTTTGTTCGGATGTGTGAAAATGTCCCAGTTTTCTTCATTTCTGTGTGAGTTCTTTCCTCATGTAAAGTTCTCTATAAAAAGAGGTGTAATAAGGTAACTGCACAGCTTCATTTATGTACTGCTTCCAAACAGAGCTGTTAAAGCAATATTGGATACTAATTCTTACTTAAAAGTAAAGTATTTTCAGTGGTGACTGAGGCCCCGATATGGTTCTTTGTTACCTTCCTATGCATTGTTTTGCAGGTACACTAGAGGATTCAGTAGGTCACTCTCTCCATGTTTGGGTAATTGTTATCCAGGGATATTTAGCTTTTCCAGACCTTTGCATAGATGGGATTTTTGGCACTAATCAAAACAACCCTCAGATAATCTGTAACCTCGTTATTTGCAGGAAATAGGCCTGGGGGAGGTTGTCTGTGTTGCAGAACTCTCGAATAACCTCTTCCTGTGTGCCACTGTGTGCGATATTTGCTTTGGTGATGTTTCTGGTACTGCTAACATGGCAGAAAGTTGCCCAGAGGTGATGTTCAGAGTTCTGGCCACCTCAGCAGAGCCCTCTGCTGGAAATGCCACCTCTACTGACAAAAAGCAGTTTAACTGGGGGGGGGGGGGGGAAGCCACCAAAAATCGCCTTGCGGCAGAGCCTTCCCTTGGCTGCAGAGCTCTGTCCACACTCCTCCGGTGTGGAAGCGTTGAAGGAATAGCAAGTTTTTGGTTTGTGTATTTTTTAAGGATACCTGATTTTTGTTGTAGCTGTTTGTGTTTCCATTCTAAAAGGTTCTCCATCAAACCTTTCCTATACAGGCTTTATGTTAGTTGCCAGGATGATTGGTGAAGACCTAAAAATGTTAGTGCTGTAGAGCATGCGGGGTATTTGGTGGTTAAAAACTGAGGGATGCACGTCACCTAACTGATCAGGGAGCTCTGCACTGTGTCAGCTTTAATGTCAGTTTCTTCTTAGTTTTCAGCAGAGATTCCTTTTGTCTTTGAAACACGGCATTTTCCACATGATTTTCATCTTCCTTCCTGCAACCTCCCCCAGCTTTGCTTTTAAACTGTGCACTTCCCATTTAAGTATTTGAATTTCATTTCTTCCCTGTCTCTGCATTCTGTTTTATGTCAGAAGCCATTTGTTCAGTGCCTGCTAAATTGATATTTCATGTGTGAGCTTTTTCAACCTTGTGGGAACAAAAAGTTCCTCTCTGCTTGGAGGTTGCAGAGGTGTAATTGAGAACAGAAATTGGCCAGCAATTCTGTTGACAGCATGTGAACCAGAACAAAATTTTCTATTTCCCTGAGGCTGTTTTGGTCCTTCAGCATTAACAGATACAAAATATACTTAGATTTGTCAGTAAGGCAAGCTGATGTGGTGCTGAATGCAGGCAGGGAGGAGTCCTGTTGGGGAAGAAAGCATTATTTTTATATACCACAACATTTCTGCCTGATAACAAGCAAAAGGTGGTGCTCATCCCCTCTTCTCTGCATCACTTCCAGGTTGACTTATTCCAGCTCCAGGTGAACACCCTGCGACGTTACAAGAGACATTATAAGTTGCAGACTAGGCCTGGACTCAACAAGGCTCAGCTGGCAGAAGTAAGTGATGACAGAGAGAGTGTTATCTTTATTATTAAAACACTTTTTATCTCCTCTGCTCACGCGCTTATTTTGTGGGCGCTAATGCCTGTAGTGACTCTCGCTAGTACGTACCATGTGCTCTGCAGAACGTTTCAGGAGATTACACCAACAGAAAGCTGTGTGCTTGTTTTCACCTGAGACAGTCATGGAAGACATGGAAGCTGGCTCTTGAAAGTATGTTTTAGTAACTTGCTGTTATCTGCTTCCTTTCACTCCTTGTTCATAGGCACAGTCTGTTACCTTTAGAGTGCAGAAACAACCTAGTTTGCAGTTGCCAGGGTGTTAGCTGAAGATGGCTGTTCGACTGAAACTGAGACTTACACACTACTAGTCACACCCTGTTAGTTTTTCTTTCCTCACAGGCACTTGAACTGGTTGGAATTGCTTATTATTAAAGGCAGAATCCCTGACCATGACTTCAGATTCCTTATTTCCTCCCTTGTCCTGATGTCTTATGATTCTGTATTAAGTCAATAAAAGGCTCTTTCCTTAAGGGCCTCTACTGCTGCTTTCTCACCATATGGGGTACTACTTAAGAAAGGACTCTCTGTATCTCTCTGTTATTTGAGCTAGTTGTGCTGGTGTGCATCTGCTCTGCTCTCTTTCCTGACTTGATCTGAAGGCATTCAGTGGGAAAAGTCTTCTCTAAACTGTAAAAGTGAAAAATCTGTAGTGGTTACTGAATGGTAACAAGGTTGATTTTGTAAGCTGAGGCTGTCACAACAGCCCAAAACTGTTTTGCTTTAAAGACAAAAGCCAGCAGACCAAAAAAGACAGCAAGATACTGTCTTGCTCTCTTTCAAAGTCAGCTAGGGCATGAATAGACAGAATACAGCAGATGTGTAGTGCATGTAGGAGTAAGTTAAGTGGAGCAGGGTGGGTGTATGTCCTCAGTAGTAGCTCTGATTTGTCATGTTCTACCTAACCAGTTCATTGTCTCTCAGCTACCTCCTGCCATGAAGGACTACTTACTTAGGCAATTTACCATGAATGTGCCCAGGAGTTAAACAAATAAAGCTACTGTGCAAGCAGAAAATAAAGGGAGCCTAACTTCAAGTTGTCACACACTTCCCAGATTTCCTGTGAAGTCTGAGCAGCTTTGACCCTACGCTGGATCCTCGTCCAGCTCCCATGCTTGAATCACTGCTGCCTGAGGCTCTTAGACTCCTGCTGCTACCCCACCGTAAGGAAAACTCAAACTTCCATAAATCTTCTTGGAGTGACTTATTGCTCAGCCTGCATCAAAATCCAGTTTTGGAGCTGTGTTGGGTATCAAGAAAGAGCTTCTTCCGTATGAGAAGCAGATCTCATCCAGCTCCATATTTTCGACATTCATTTTTTGAGGAAAAAGCAGCTAATTGTTCAGGGTTTATGCCAGTGCCAGAGAGGGGTAGCCCTAACCAAGTCCTAACCCTCCCCTTGCAAATCCCCTGGTGTTCCTCTCAGTGAAAACTTATCCGATGCATTTTCCTTTGGATTCTAAAACTTTGCTACATCTTGTTCACACATCAAAGTGTTTGAGTATTTCTGACACTCTCCTTTAGAATACTGAGCTGCAGGGAGAACTTGCTCTCCAGATAATCTTGGCACGAAATGTCACTTAGGAGAGGCCACACTGCTTTGGCAGGAGGACGTTCTGGCTTCCAAATTTCACTTGTAGGTTGGCTACAAATACTGCTGACATAGCAAAACTGTGTTGTGTTCATAGGCACATTCCAGCTGTAAAGAGAGAGAGGTAAATGAGGACTGACAGTTTGAATTGGTGCATGTTTGACTAGAAGTATATTACGCTCAGTGGCCATAAAATCGTTTTTGGAAAGTGAAGAGAAACCCTGTTCTGATTATTTCTACTTTTTAATGTCAGACTTTCTGTCTCTTTCCATGTTGTCCTTCCAGACTGTCAGTCGTCACTTCAGGAATATTCCTGTGAATGAGAAAGAGACGCTTGCATATTTCATCTATATGGTGAAGAACAACAAGAGCAGGCTGGACCAGAAATCGGAAGGTAGCAAGCAACTAGAATGAAGATGAACAAGACTTGGGATAACAGAGACCTTGAAGGAACAGATGGTATTGTGCGTTTTAGGTATATAAAAACTGCTGAAGTATATTGTAAATTTTTTTTTAAATGCAGTAAGTCTGGATGACAGAAAAAGCTATAGACATTGTTATCAGGAGTGTTGGGAAACACGTGCCCAGCATGTTTCTGAAGACTTCTTCCCCTCATTTCAAAGTCACATTGGAACAGAGAAATGAGGATAATGCAGAAACCAAGTAAACCCATAGGACTGTGGAGTTTGTCAGCTCAGTGTTCTAAACCATTTCTGGAAATCTGCATCTCAGTGCAATTCAGATCACAGATGGAATTTTCCCACTGAATTCAGACTGCATCACAAGCCACCACTGCAGTTTGTCTTGGCCGAGGACTGGAACAGCAGCAGAGATTAAATCCATTATTGAGTTGCATGGGCCAGAAGTTTGCCTGAAGTTTGCTCCCCACCTGCACATGGTCTGTCCTGCCTTGAGTCAGTGCTTCAAGTCCCAATCTTATACAGCTGCTCCAGCTCACCAAATCTGCTCCCGTGAGCTCCACTAGTGTGAAATTGATTTATTTTTCTTTAACCATGCTTCCTCCCACCCCCTTCTGACATGGATGCCAAGCAATTCTCTGCAATCTCTTTTTCTAATTTCTTTTATTTCAGAGCTCACTAATTAATTGTCTGTAAGTATTTAAAAACTTCTGCTTTTCCTCAGAATGTGGTATTAAGGCAAATACAGCTTATCTGCTGGGTTTGGTCCTGTTGGTAGAAATGCTCATTTAATTCACTTGTGCTCATTTCCTTTGTATTCAAGGCTCAGTGATGGTAGGTGAAACAGGGACATCTGTCTCTTAATCTCTGTGTCAGATCAGGTATCAGTCACAAATGAATTTTATACTGAAGATGCTCTTCAGCAGGTGTCACAAAACTGCTGTCGATCAGTGGGCTCAGCAGTCTCCTTTGGTAAAAGCAGACTTATGCTGATGGGTGTAGTACCATAACTGGGAGAGTGACCTGAGTGGAGCATGATGCATTTCATCTTTCTTTGCAATGGGCAAGAAGTATCAAAGCATTTGCCTTTTATGAGCATCACATGTGCTTTCGTAAGAGCTGTGTGAGTGGAGGATGCTGGTGCTCTGTAACTGGGCACTGTAGGAGGAGATCGCTCTGATATTGTTATTTAAAGCCAAGGTGTCCTTACAAACAATGCAGTGGTTTTTTTGGCAAAAGGAGCTTATGAAAGTGTTGGTTGTGACTGACTGTTCTCCAGTGACCTCAAGTCTCTTCAAGGGGATGTCATAATTTAAAGCACCACTCTTTCTTGCTGTTTTGATGTCTCCATTCTGTTATGAGATGCCAAGACTACACATAGAGAGTATATTCTCAACAAGCCTTAAGCAACGAACTGAACAGTAGAGAACTTTGGCTAACATTTTCTCAATGGCAGGTTTTACTATTCTGAAACTGGATGAAGCTTTGTTGAAGAGCTAAATACACACCATGATTGCAGCTCAGTGCTGCTTCAGAAGGTATGAAGGGTTCACATGGTGAAGCTCTTGTTGAAGCTTTCCCAGGGTCTCTTTAAAATTCAAGTCATAATTTAAAGCAAGATGTTCACATCAGCTCTGAAGCATTTGCTAATACTCCAAAAATGTGTTCAACAAACTTTGACATGTCTCAGTCCTGTGTCGTAGGCAGAAATACTCTTGTTATGGTACACATCCCATTTGTGAAGTTTTGGAGAGTGTGATTGTTTCAGCATTTCCTTGTTCAATCCAGTATGGATTTTTAAGAACATCAGACAAGAGAGAGGTTCAAGGAATGAGGAGAGAATGTCTTTTGTCGGTATTACGTGAATGTTTAAGAAGTTCCTAATTACTGGTCCTTTCCTTATAGAAAGGGTGGAGTAATTCTCACATCAGTCACCATGATCTGGCTTCTCTCATTCAGGACAGATAGCTAAGAGGGTTCTCTGACTGCATGGGTGATCATCAAAGTGCTCGTGTAATCAGAGGATATTACTAAGGGAAAATGAGTTTCTGAGGTGAGAGGGTTATGCCTCGTTGTAACTTCTAGACCAAAACTGTAAAAAAATGTAGTTTGGGATTTACCTTCTTTTTTTGTTGTATTTTGTTTTCTTTTATTCCTAAGAGTAAATAAATCTGTTGGGGTGTTTTAGCAGCCAGCAGCAAAATGATTCATTTCAAGGAAATACGGTGGCAGGTTCCATCTGTTCAGGTGTATTCACTGGAATGCTTTTGTGCAGAGATGGTATCCAGGAAACTTATTTTTATTTTCCTTAAAATAGTCAATTGATGTGAAATGTGATCCTGTTGGGTCACTCTTAAAGCAATTATACCTTTTTTGGGAAGAAAAATGAAATTCTTAGTGAAGTGTGATGATGAAGAGATGTTTACCAGCCATTAGCAGTTGTTTATAAGGTGGAAAGCTTGGAGGCAAGACACCAAAGAAACAAAAGAATCTTTGGCTGTCGGACCCCACAGCCTTATAAACCCTTGCAAATGCCTTATTACCTTGTTCTCAACTGAGCTGAACGCCTTGAGCAAAAAGAAGCCGATGTCTTGTTGGAAGGGTTAGCCACTCTATGGCTCCCATGCTATGAACTGAAATCACACATCAATTCAGTAGCAATATCCATGTTCAGGGTGCCTGTGATTCTTGAAAAGCATTTAGTGTCTAATAACCAGAAAACGCAACAATGCAATTGTCGTTCTGTATGAAACCATGCTGTGTATTTGATTCCTTATGCTGCATGCCAATTAAACAACAAACGACTTTCCAACTTCTTTTTGGTTTAAACTTCAAAGTAAATGTGTTTGAACCTCACACTTGTGAAGCCATGAGGTGGGACATTTGCTCAGCACTTTTAGACGTGACTTGTTGGAAAGGCGGAAGACCCAAATCGCTTTGGCTGGTATGATGAGTTTGTTTTTCCTTTTACATTTTTGCTTTTCACAGATGGGCCTTAAATTCTGTCTAGCTTTGAACCATGGAGCACAAGCCTTGGGGGCATGGAGGATGACCAGATGTCATCTTCCATTTCTAATAGTGGAAGCTTATTTCTTACAAGCCTGCATAGGTGACATTCACCCTGGGGCAGAGGAATCGTCTTTGAAGCTCTCCAGCCATTACAGAGCCTAATTCAATTACATTGCCTAATTCAATTCTCATTGAAGAGTTGTATTAACTTCATTAGACTTCTGAATAGATCCAAAGCCATTAGTATGAGATCCAAATAATGCAGAAACATCTCTTCTGGGGTTAATTCCATCCTGTATGCTGACCCTCTGCTCACTTTAAAGGAAGAAGAAGAAATCAGTGCTGGTAGTTATCGGCTTGAGCTCAACTCGAGGGAGTTGGAAGCATGTGAAGACTCGAGTCGGTGGCAGTCTGATGGCTGAAAAGTGCAAATCTATCTGAGGAGGCTGTATTAGAATGCAGGGTCTGAGTTTCTGCATTGCAAAGAATATTGTATAACATGAAGTAAACAATGGCATTAAAAGTTAATGTTTCTTTTGCCAGGCACTTTAGATGCTCAAGCCTGAGAAAATCAGAGTGGGCAGGTTTGTACCTCTTGTCCCCAGTACTCTGTTGTCCTGGTTTTCCTTAGTAATGTGGCTGTAAACCACTAGATGCCCTGGTGTGCAAGACTTGACCACAACACAGCAAGTCTGGCATTTCAAGTTAGTTTGAAGTGCAAGCTGGATTCAGAGAGGCTTTGAAAACAAGAGCCACAATAACCCACAGTGAGTGTGTATTTTCAAGGGGGTCATGTTGGCACAGAGATGAAACAGGACATGGCCCACAGAGAGACTGAACAACAGTTAGCAGTGTGGAGGAGGATTTGTTCAGTGTTAGCTCTTGTAATGGATGTTTTATGAGAGGGGAAGAAGGGGGGAGCTGTGCACTTTACATCTTTTGGTTGAGCCAAATGTAAATACCAATGGGAGAGCTTCAGCAGTAACTGCAGTTGGAGGGGAGAGAAATGGTCTGCTGAGGGACTGTTTATTTAAATGTGCAGATCATACACTTCCCTAGAGCACTAGAGTCACTTTGCCTGTACAGTTTAAACAAGTGGGCAATACAAGGCGGCCTCCTGTACAAAAGGAGTCCTTGTATTGCCCCAAGTATTGACTGAAGAGTCCTAAAGGTGAAGGAATGTTATTGATGCCTCACTCCTCTTGTCACTGCTGCCCTTTAACCATCTCTAGCTTACCAAGTCAGGGAGTTCTCATGTTCCACTTTCAAAGTGCAGATGAACTGTTAGGATGTAAGATACTCCTTGCACTTTTCACAGCTATCCCTGGTCTCGCGGGTTGGACTTCCTGGTGAACACAACTGTTTGGAATGAATTGAAGTGTGGGGAAAGGGGGAGGCTCCTGCCTTAAACCTGAACTTCCCTTGCAAGCGACTCTGCAGCCACCCTGTGCATTAGGAGGCTCAAGGAGCCCTTTAGCTGAGCCCAAACAGGGCTGGGTTTACTCCATAGCTAGTGTGCGAGGGAGGTGAATAGCAGGTAACTTGCAGCGTGGCTTGAAGTCTTTCAGCAGGCTTACCAGGAGAGAAAAACTGTTCCCTCTTCTGTTTCTGGCCTCCATGTGTTGTGCTGATTTTATGCCAAATGTTTTGGACACCTTGTATTTTTAACTGTGTAATATAGCTATGTATTGTTAAAGCAACTTAGTAACTTATAGCAAAAACTGTAGAACTCATTTCTCTGAGGTGTAGGAGATGTCCTGCTTCCACTGTGTATGAGACTTTAACTCTGTACTGTCTGACAAAGATACAATGCTGAATTTCACTTTAATAAATGATCTATCTAGCAACGAGGCCTACATTCCCTTCTCTTTGCCTTTCTGCCCTTACCGCTTTCAGCTCCGGAGCTGATGGAGTTCTGCTTTGCATGACCCTTTTGTGCCAGGCTCTTCTGATTCACCGTCATTTCCCACCTCCCCAGGGCTGGAGGATTGCAGACACAGAGGGGAGCAGCACTACTGAGTAGGGGATGTCAGGCCTGAAGCAGAAAATTCAGGTGATGGGGTATTTTGTGACAAACCTGTGTGGGTTGTGCAGATATAAATCATGGGGACATTGAATGCCACTGTAAGAGCTCGCAAGAAAGAAGGAGGTTGTTAGAGAGCCACATGAGCTTGCATTTTGGGGTGTTGGGCTTTTCTGTGCTGGGGATTTTGTCCCCTGTACTATGAACAGTCAAGCGCAGCATCTTATTTGATTGATGTTTCCTAATGAATACTCTTTAGTTCAGCCCTGTGCTTCTGCTTACTTCAAGTGCACCCTTGCCTATGTCTCCTGCATGACTGCTCACTCCTGTTGCCCAGAATTGAAGCTGCATCCCAGCTAATGAGGTGGGTGCTACTCCAGAGCAATGCTGTCGTGGCATCCCAATGTTCAACCCGTTATCTGCAAGATCCTGGTCTGTGTAGTGCTGTTTCATTTCTTTTCCCCGTATTGCTCTCCTCCTGACTCTCAGCCCTACAGGTAAAGATGCAGCGAGGAAGTGCAAAAACTGGGGCTTGAATACTTGTTCTCCTGAGCCCTGGCATGGCATTTCCTAAGGCTCTGCTGGCACTGCCTGAGGCATCCTTTAGCCTTGTTTTTTTTAGCCAGGAAAGGGGTTGTGCTGTAGCTTTTCAGACTCTTGGGTCTTGCAAAGGAGGATGTGGAGAGCTTTACACTGAAAATACATGACCTGAATTTGTTCCTGTCAAATTACACTGCTGATGTGCAGTAAAGATTTGCACTGATAATTATGCAACAACATCTGTATCCTCATTCCTTGGTGCTGTCCTACAAGCAACTGACCTGTCTCCTCATCATTGTTCAATTCACAGCAAGGGATAAATTGTCCTCTGGGAGGAGGCTGCCAGCTTGCACTGTGGCTGTGTGATGACTTCAGCCATGCAGAACGCACGTATTGATCCTGCCAGTGCTGCAGGCAGGAGGCACTTGGTCCCCTGTCCTCCATCCCAGGGCATTTGGTAGTGAGGGAGCGGGGACTGCAGGGAAGAGAGCTGAATTGAATTGTGTTGGTGCTTTACTCTGCTGTGAGAAACAACCAGTGATCAGCAGTTACATTTGAGTCTGGTACTCTCTAAGCTAAAGGCTGACCTTGATGTATTGGAGACCTGGGGGAGACTGAGCTGGCACATCAGAAGCAATCACAGTGTCCTCAGTGCCTGTGTTTATGGACTTGTCTGGAGGCCTTTGCAATGAACTAGAATCTTTGTGTATGAGGCAATGTGCTGCTGCCCTGCTACCAGTGTTGGGCCTGTCTCGGGGAGCTCTCAGCTGAAACAGGTCAGACCGGAGAGGCCACAGAAGCATGGAGCAAGCATGGATCACTTCACAGGGCATCCCCTCTGTGTTGTCAGGCTTTTTGAGGAGGTATCAGGGAAAAGCCTCCAGGTAAGGGCAGTGTAACCTAGTGGAAGGGGAAAAGCCCTGTCATTTGCATTCCCAAACTGGTGAGTATGGGCTCTTCTGCCAGCACAGCGAGGAGGTGTCCTCTCTAGGGAGAAAGGGCAGAAGGGCTGCAGGAGGGGAGCTTTAAGCAGCAGCCTATTACCCAGGCACCTCTTTAGCATGAGAGAGTACAGTGAGAACTCTGATGGTACAAATACACCCTGCCAGCTAATCAGTTCTTTCTGTAGACTAATGAATAATGCTGCTTAACCTCATGTTTGCTCCCTGCCGAGAAACCCGCAGATTTCAAACCCAAAACCAAGGAGGAGCCTGCTCAGTCTTTTAACAAATTCACACCGAGAAACCAAGCAACCAGATCGATCGGACGGGCCTGCAGTGCACATCTCTGCGCTCCGTGCTGCCGTGCGAGGGCAGTGTTAGCTCAGGAACCCAGCGCTGGGTGCTCTGCAGCAGCACCTCGGAGCCTAGCGCAGCAGCAGGGGGACCAGGGGCCACTGTCCCATCCCGAAGCTGCCTCCTCGGTAGGAGCTGGCTGTACCTGTGGGATACCAGCGGCGGGGCTGGGCTGCGGTGGGATGTGGAGATCATAAAACGGGTTGGTTTGGGGATGGCTGTGGGGCTTTGTTTCCCCTGGTTGGACATTGAAATTGAACACGTCCGATTCTCGGCGTGAGCACTCCCGTGGCCTCCCTGCAGCGCTGATGGAAACCAGGCTTCGGCTCCGCGCTCCCCAGCAGAAAGGGCAGCGCAGAGGACTTGGGAATAATGTGAATGTGGATTTAATGGTTTTATGGTGTAGAGACGTGGCTGAAGCAAGCTGAGCGCGAAGGGGAGAGCCCTGGGGCGGTTTTCTTCCTTATTTGATTTCCCCTGTATCCAATAAGGGATGACTGCATTGCTTTGCCAGCACTCAGTCTCACTTTGCCAGGAGCTGGAGCCCATTTCACATCTCTTATCCTTGTATGCTTGTTCCTTAAGTACCTCAAAGCCCCCTGAAGTGCTTTTACCTAGTTGTTTTTGGAACGTTCTCCAAGACCTGTTCCCTTTCTGTGTTGCAGGAAGTACTCAGTGATCCCTTCAGCATCCTCATCAAGGAGCACTGTGGTGCCGTGGGGAAGACCAGAGGCTGTGAGACAGGGGAAAAGGGAAGTGTTGAGTAGGTGAGCTGGCTCTGCTGCTTCTCCAACCTCCGTGTGGACTGCCAGGGACCAGAGAGCACCATGATGGGCACCATAAGCAAGCTCACTCACCCAGGTTGTGGTCTTAAAGCAGAGAGGAGGTTCTGAGTCCAAGAGGTGTGCGAGCATTGCCTGCATCTCTTTCTGGTCTCAAGGTGAGCAGAGGAGGGAGTTTCAAGGCTGACGCCAGCTCTCTGCACTAGCTCAGGCTCGTACCTCTCTCCAGCTCCTCAGTTCAGGAAGAGCTGCTGGCCGAGCAGTTAAACCAGCCTGCTCTGATCCCGCATCCCCCCCGGCTGCTCCTGCGGGTCACTTACAGGCCATGAGAATTTTGTCAAGGTAGCTGCAGTCTAAGGGGGAAAAAAAACCTTTTCCTCTCCTTTCCTCACTTTCAGCCGCTGGTGACGCCATAAATTCCCTGCTTCTCTGGTTACTGTAAAGCCTTTCAGGGTGGTCAGGACCTGAATTTCTCACCCAAAAGAGCAAGCAGGGAAAAAGGAAGCTTTGCAAGCAAAGACCTTCCCTCCTGCAGGGATTCGTTGTGAGGAATCAGTGGGCTCACAGTGTGAGCTCTTGATTTGCAGCCCCTCAGCTCAGGCCTCTTGGGTAACTCTCCTCTCATCAGTAAATATCCTCCTCCCAGCCCTGCCTGGCTCCTTGGCCCCTCTGACTCTCTGGTTTGCTATTGCATTTCAGCTTTGTGGTAACCAGGAGAGGCAGAGCTCATCCAGCATCACACAGCATGGAGGTGGCACAGAGTTCTGCTGAGCAAAGGGCCCAGCTGGTTTTACCCACTGCCCTGAGCTGTGGAGCATTGATCCTCCACCTGATAGCCTCAACTCCATCCTGGACCTGAACTCCATCCGCAGCATAGCACACCAGTGGGATGCTGTGCCACCCCACACCAACCAGCTTCACATAAGGGCTCTGCTGAGATGTCAGGGAGAAGATCAACAGGGAAATGGCAGCAAAGTGTCATTGCAACCAGAGAAGATGCTTGCTAATGGGATCGCTCCACCACAGAGCAGGACACAGATGGGTCACTCTGCAGAAAGCCATGGTGAGCATCTCTGCTAACCCCACACCAAGCACTTGTGAGAGGAGTAAATACTTCTCCAACACCCTGCACTGAGGAGAAGGCCTTCCAGTGCTAGCAGCCCCAAGCAGGGACAACCACAGTGTGAAAACCCAGAGAGTTTGGATATGGTTTAAAAAGTAATATAAAAGAAAGGGACAAAACAATGTGGAGGCTTCATCTCCCTGGTGTTTCCAGTCTTCCCATGCTTGGACATCTTTCTACAGCTACAGATTGGAAATTCATCTTCTCTTTCGATAGATCTCCTGATTCCATGACTCCAGAAGCATGGAGATTCAAGGAAGAGCTATTGCATGTCATGAACCAGAAAATCCTCCCACCAGAGCGGGGCTCCCAGGAGCCAGCCTGGCTTGGGAGCCAGCGCCTGGGCTGAGAGGCTCCGGGTGTTGGGAGAGGATCAAAAAGCTCCCCTGGCAGTAAATCTTTCCCCTGCTGTGGTACTCAGTGGGGCTTGTGGCCGTTCCTCCGAGGTCGGCCCCGGGTCAGGATTTCTCCTGTCTCCTTAACCCCCAAACCTGGAGATTTTTGTCTTATCTTTGACGCCATCTTGACACCGAAAACAAATTATAGCCCAATTACCCTTGCTGAGCGGCGCTGGGGCTACCTTAAATGGCCAGAACCATCAGGCGCTTCCTTAAGCAGGGGTAATTAGAGTTGAGGGGAGCCCTAGCATGGGGCTGCCCTTCTACCCCCCTGCTTGCCATGGCTGGAGGGGGCATCCCATCCATCCCCATCCCACCCCATCCAACCTACTCATTCTGGCCCAGCCGTGCTGCATGCCTGGGCTCCGGAGGGGCCACAGTAGAGTCCAGGCAGTGTCCAGGGGTTCCCCCCACCCGAATGCCTCCACCAGTCCCATGTCAGTGGCCAGAGAGGCCGGTGATGGGAGGCAGCAGTCCTGGCCCTGGCCATGACCTTCACATCTGGGGACCTCTCATCCAGAGCAGGGACATTTCCCTGCTCAGCCCAAGGAAGTAGCAAGCAGCAGCATCACAGCCATCCTGCTGTAACAACTGATATGAAACATTAAACATGTCTTTTTCTTCCCTTATTCCAGGGACATTAAAGCTGTGTGAAGGTGTTTCTTGCCTGGGTTCTGCCCTGGTGGCAGCCGTTTTGGGAGCCAGCAAGCACTGAGCTGGGCCCCAGTCTGTGCTCATCTGGGATCTGCTGCTCCAGTCCCTCTGCTCATGGGAAGCGTGTGCAGAGCCGGGTCTCTTCCAGGATCCATCCCATGGAGCAGGGAAGTGGAGCTGTGCAGCGATATGGGACACCCTCCTAGCCTTGGAGGTTTGCTGTGGGTGCCCTCTGAGCGGGTGGCTGGGTTGGGTGTTTCTTTCCCTTTTTTCTCTTTTTTTTCCTCTTTTTTCTTCTTTTTTGGCAGATTGGTATTTTATTTGGCTCCATTCTGTCTACCGAGCTGTCCAGTGTAACCCTTCCCTTGCTGCTCCCGAGATAAGAATAGGCTCCCCCGAGATCAGATAAACAGGCCCATAAATACCTACAACAACAAGAAGCAGGGACTGGGCTTGGCAGGAAGGGAGGGGAAAAAAAAAAGGGGGGGGGGGGGGGGGGGAACATTTATTTGCACGTAAACCCCAGGGGTGGGAAGAGCCCGATGGCCAAGCAGGGCAGCAGGGTCCCCTCCATGGACCCTTACAGCTGGATTCCAGTGGCAGGGGACAAGGCACGTATGATGCTGCCCAGGGGCCAAGCGATCTATGTGTGCGTGTGCTTCTATCCAGGCAACTGCAGACTGAATCCTGCATGCCGGGAGTGCGCTGCTTCCCAACAGCATCAAGTTCACGGCAGGGTCGAGCTGTAGCTGTGTGCTGAGCCACCTCCCCTGGCGATGAGTGAGGCTTTCAGACGGCCAAAACCTCAAAGCTGGTGATCAAACTGTTCTTCTTCCACTAAGGATCGATGCAGCAAGTCCCGGGAACCCTGCTTCTGCCTGCCGGGATGCTGCTGGGATGCAGCTCCCAGCTGCACGGGTTTGCTGCCTGAGGAAGTGAAGCTGTCCCTGTGCACAGCTCCCACCCCCCTGCAGCTCCTTTCCCTTTGGGGTGAAGGGGTGACCCCATCCTAACCTTCTGAGCTCAGCATCAACGCCCTTCCCAGCCTCAGAGATGAGGCAGGGATGGAGCTCACTGCTTGCAGATAAACCACTTCTAAAGCATGGGGTGTGGGGAGCGGCAAAGCCCAGGGAACAGGAATTGCTCAGTGCTCTTTTTCACCCATCCTATCCCAAAATGCTAAGCTGGTGTCTTGCAGGAAAATGCCCTTGCTGGGCAAGAAATCCCTCTGCAGATGGAAACAGAGTGTTTTCCCTTCCAGAATCACAACGAAGTGAGGGAGGCTGGTGTGGACTTTCCTAGAAGTTTACCAGCAGGTACCACCACCAGAATCTCGTGGTAAGAAAAACAGCAGCCAGTGGATGCAGGCAGAGCATCGCCAGGCTCTGCAGGGTGCCCCTTTTCCAGAAGGAAAGCTGGAAACTCATAGGGAAAAAACACCAGAGGTTCTCAGTGAGATAGAGGAGGGTCCGCAGGCTGCAAACCATGTTTGTGGTGTGCCAGGACTGAGGGCACTGACTTCTGTGCAGAACTCTCAGCCTCATGCAGAAGAGCAAATCCTAGGTCCCCCCATTAACCCTTTCTCTTATCTGAAGAGAGCAGCCCCAACCGATGCCATACGGATGCAGGCACATGCAACCAGGATTGGTGCTGGACACATTTACAGTGTGCTGGGTTAGTGTTAGCGATGGCTTGGGAGCCTTCCTGTAAAAGCCCAGTACTTTTAGGGACCGTGAAACCCAGCCACAAAGTAGGATATTTGGGGTTTATTTTCTGCATTTTATTTTTTCCTTCTTTTTTTCCCCTTTAAATGCATTTGGGTTTAGGAATGTCCTGTTCTAAATCCACTCATGGCTTCAGTGCCATGCTGAGCTTCTTATAGCCCAAACAAAACTGAAACTCCATCAGTGCAGCACCGCTGCACTCAGGCAATCAGTCCATCCTCATCTCCACCTCATTCAAAGGGATCAAAAAACACATCGGGAAAGCAGCGGTGCAGCAGCTGCCAAACACGAGGAGGCTGATTCCCGCAGCCTGATTGTTCGAGGAACTCTAATTGCATCGCAAAGCATTTATGTGTCCATCGGTCTGTATTTGTACACACACACAAAGTGGCTACAAAACCCAAGCTGCTTCCCCACTGGTGAGCTGCTGTGGTTTTGGTGTGTGTGGCTCCACACACACAGATTGATGGATCTATCGGTGATTTACTGATGTTGCATCACTATTTCTATACCTTTAGACGCAAACAAAAGCTGGGATTCAAATAGAAAATGTAAATGCTCCCTGCTGAGCCCTCGGATTAACCTTCCAACCCCGTGCTGCTTCTCTTTGCCCTGAACAGCTGGATGAGTGTCCGGGTCTATCCTGGTGTTCCTGGGACCAGCGGTGTGGCAAGGCAGGATCAGGCCCTGACTGCGTTTGGGAAACGCTGGGTAACAGAGCTGAGTGTGTACAGAATAAAGGAATGAGGTTTCATCTTTAACCATTAAGCATTATTAAGGATTTAATCCTAAGAGGTGACAGAGAGGACTTTGGGCTGTGTGAGCATTGGTGTGTCTGAGGCTGGTGGTATCTATGTGTTTGATGGTGAGGGGGGAATGTTGCTCCTTCAAAATGCAGCTGAGGCAGCAGCTAAGAGGGGATCCCTGTGAGAATGGAGTCGGGAGCTGCCGGGGCTGGGAAGGGAGCCGAGCCCTGGTTCTTTACACTCAGCAGCATTAAAACAGGGGCTCCACAGCTCTGCGGTGCTCGTGCCATCCAGACGCTGTAAAGGCCTGATCCTGCCATCCTTCCCCATGCCAAATACAAGTCCGGTCCCTCTAGCAGGTCTCCAGGGTGAGGAGGAAAAGGGGTTGTAAGGCAGTGGCAGTTTTGTGCTCAGGAACGAAGAGCGGGTACCCTTCACAGAGCCCACCAACTCCTGGGGTGAGCAAGCACGGCATGAACAAGTCTCAAAGGATCCTACGGGAGGGAATTCCCTCGCATGGATCGGCCCCATAGCAAGGTACTGATTTCAGGGGAGTCCTTAATCCCTCAGTATCCGTTATCCCGGCAAAGAGCGGGATCTGAGCAGGCGGGGATGGCGCAGGGGTCGGAGCCGAGGCTGTTTGCATAGAGTTTGTATTTTATTTCATGGTTTTGTTAATTATTCTGTTTTAAATACGTGGTGCGGCGCGCTCGGTCCCTCGGGAAGTGGTCATGCAGATCTGAGGTAGAAAACCCGGCACAGGAGTGTTCCCAAATGCACCTCTAGGTAGTTTCACCGCAGCCACACGTCGGTCAGGCAGCGGACGGGGACAGGGTTTGGGGCTCTTATTTACAACAGCAAACGAACTAAACCGCTTCAGCCCGGCCAGGGGGGGCAGGAGCCGCCGATCGCTGCTGGCAGCGGGAAGGAGCAACGATTACTGCAAACAGGGGAAGGGGCGAGGGAGGGAATAACCCGGCCGGCCCCCGGTGCCGACGGGACAGGCAGGATCCGGCCCCGCAGGGCGCCCGTCGCTTGTATCCCGCGGAGCATCGGCCTCGGCGGGGGCAACAGGGCCCGGGCTGGCTCCGGGGGCCGGGCCGGGCTCTCTCCGGCATTGCACATGGAGGGGCGAGCGGGGAGCGCCGTCGTGGGAAAGCCCTCAGGGGTTCAGTTCCAGGGCCCAGACCTGCTGGGGCCAGCCCGTCCGGCCCTTCAGCTTCTTCTCGCCGTGGCCCAAAGGCTGCGAGTAGACCTCGGGCTGCTGCGGGAGAGGAGACGGGGAGAAGGGGGAGAGAGGAGCGGTCAGAGGGAGCGGGGGCCCGGGCACCTTGTGCCCGCCTCGGGGCTGCAGCCGAGCCCGCGGTTCCTGCCAGCCCGAGGATAAAACAGGAGGTTTTTGGAGTTCCCATCCCTGCACCCCGCCCGCTGCGGCGGGGGAAAAGCGGCCGCCCTTGCCCCAGAATGCGCCCGCTCCTCCCTGGAAAGCGGCCGGGAGAGGGGACGGAGGGACCGGGGGTTCATCCCTCGGGAAAAGCGGCCGGGAGCTGGGATGGGCTTTCCCTCCTGCGGGTGTTTGGTTTTAAGATGGGAAAAAGAAGGGCTCCAGCGGGACCGGGAAGGGCGTTTTTCCCGCAGCCCCGTGGCTTTCCTTGCCCGCTCCCAGCCCCGGGCAGCGGGGTCCCGACTCGCTTCTTACCGTCTCCCTTTTCCTCTTGTTCTCCCTGCCGTCGGCCTTCTTGAGCTCGGCTTTGAAGCCCTCGGTGTCCCCGGGCTGGCTGTCCTTAGCCAGCACCTCCATCAGGTAGGCGATGTAGCTGGTGGCCAGGCGCAAGGTCTTGATCTTGGATAGTTTGGTGTCTGCGGGCACGTTGGGGATGCACTCTCGGAGCTCGGCGAAGGCGCTGTTGATGCTCTCCGTCCTCCGCCGCTCTTTCTTGGGTCCCCCGACCCCTTTCCTCCGGCCCAGGCGACCGCTGAGAGCCTCCAGCCGCCCCGGGCCGGCAGGGCCGTACTCGGCGGCGCCGTAACTCGGGCTCTGGCCCGGGAGCTCGGGGGTCACCTCGGCCGGGCTCAGCACCCAGCCGGGGAAATAGGCTCGCTCCTGGTGGCACCGCGCCGCCGGCCCGAGGAGGAAGGGGTCGTGCAGCATGGGGTGGTGGTGGTGGTGGTGGTGCTGGTAGCCCCCTACCAGGTTCATGGTCCGCCCCGCTGGCCCCGGGGGCCGCGCTCAGCAGCGCACCATAGCCGGGAAGGGCTCCCCACCGGGCGGGCAGCGGGGAGGCGGCTCCGGCGAGGGGCTGCGGTGATGGTGGTGGTAGCTTTGGGGTTTGGGCTGAGGCGGACGAGGTTTGGGGTTTTGGGTTCTTTGGGGTGGGTTTTTTCCTTTTTTTTTTTCCCCTATTAACCCCTTCTGGGGCCTCCCAGACGTTATATAGGGCCGGGTCCCCCCCCCGCCGCGGAGCCAATGGGCAGGGGAGGATGCTCGGGGGCCCCGGGGGGAGCGGGCGGCGAAGGGGGCGTGCGCCGCTCTGTCGAGTCGGTTTATTTGGGCTCACACCTCCGCTGTTCGCTCTTCCCCCCCGCTTGCTCCCTGCTTGCAAGGAGAAGGGGGTGAGGAGCGACCCGAGGGGGGACCCCAATTCCCACTCCCTCGCGCTTCCATCCCCTCCGCTTCCCCGTTCCCAGGGCACGCTTTTCGGGCAGTGTGGCAGGCTCGGAGCACCCCGAGCCGGGCATGAGCAGCCTCATGGGTGATGGAGGAGAGGGGCAGGAGAAGGCACTGGGGAGACCACGGGCTGGGCACGGCAGGGTGAGGGCAGGGGGTGTTCCTTCCACATGGGGTACATTGCCCATGCATGCCCTGTGTGCATGCGGATGCTGTGCTGCACACAGATGCACACTACACGCGTGTACAGCACACGTATGCATTTAGAGCACACACATATGTTACTCAGACTCACTGGATGTTGCCTGCACATCCCACAAACATAGACATGAGCCCACACTGTACTCCTCTCTGTGCTGTACACACACACATCACAAATAGATTGCACACATGCACTTAACTGCACCCGTATATATTATGTACACCCACCAGCAGCACACATACGGTACACACACAATGTCATCATACTTATATTACATGCACACACATGCTGTGCATGCTCACACACATGTTGGATGTATGGCATATAAACACACACGTGTACTATACAGCCATGCACAGACACTGCACATGCATACATAAATATATAGAGATTATACTGTCCACACACACAAATACACTTACAACAGAGCACTGGGGCCCTGCCCTGTGATCCCCTGTCCCAGCCTGGCCACCAAAGGGATGGAGGGGGTCCCGTCGGGGCTGGGGTCTTGTACTTCATGCTGCCCCAAACCCAGCGTGGGGCCCTGCAATGGGCAGCACATCCCACTCGCCCCTGCACCCATGGGATGCAGATCCCTGAGGTGATGCCTCCCAGACCCCGCTCTGTCAGTTGACATTGGGAACGACCCCTGCTCTCACTCCCATTACTCCCAGTGCGGACACTGGGCACGGCGGTGGCGATCACAGCGTGGCGGGGCAGGAAGGGGCTTCGGGCCCGAGGTATGTTAGCGATTAACGGCGCTTTGCAGCGATTCATCTTGCAGCGGAGGGTGGAAACGTTGGAGGGTTGTTTGCAGGCGCTTGTATTAATCATCCGGGCTAACACACCATTAACGTCCTCCTGCATTTTAAAGATGACAAATTTTATTTGACTTCTCTCAATCACGGTTCCCGGGCGGATTCGGGAGCCACTTAAATGCCTCGGATTTTCCATCGTTAGCTGTTACAAGGCGAGCTGCAAAGGCAGGAGGCCGGGGGGGGGGGGGCAGGGGCAGGGTGCAAGGGGGTCTCCGGCAGCCAGGGGCCTTGGGGGGGGGGGGGGGGGGGAAGCGGCCATAATGGATCTGGCCAACCTTGCTCCCCCCCTGCTTTGTTCTTAGCTGCTGCAAAGCCCACCCCCCCCTTCCCACCCCCTTTAAACAAGCGCCCTGCAAACATTTGCTAGTGATTACTCTTGTTAGAGTCAGGCCTTGGGCAGGGTGTTGTGTCCCTGATTGCCTCCAAAACACCCATGGCTGGGTGGGATCCCTGAGCCCAGCTTAAAGCTGGTGGGGACCACTGCCTATCTAAGGGACCGTTCAGAGGTCCTCCTTCATCCCTCACCCCCCCATATAAGCAGAGCATCACCTGCAGCGCCTTGCTGCCTCTCATCAGCTATCCAAGCTCTTCTCTGAACCTCTTCTCATCCTTGTATAAGCCCTGATCCACCGAACCACCAGGCTGGTGTCTGTGCCACCCAACCCTATTCCTGCAAAACACCCCCCTCACCCCCAAAACAGCCCTTCCCTCCCCATAGCCCTGCATTGCACAGCCACGTCCAGTTTGGAGCCATCGCCTCGAGCTGTGCACCAGAGCCACCTCCAGCCTTTGAGCCAGGTAAGCACAGCCCAAGCCCGGGCATTATCTTGCTTTATTCACCACCCTTCAAGGTCCCTGGACCCTGAACAGCTTGGAAGTGCTCAGCTGAGCAAATAGCGGGACCCATGGCTTGATTTTCCCTTGGAAAATCATTCTAATCTTTCGTGTTTTAATAAAATAATAAAACCAGAGCCCTTTTCACGCCGGCACCTTCTAAATCAAACCAGGCTGCCTTGGTCATGGCGTCCAAATTTAGCACTTCTCCAACTTTTGGTGAGTTCCTTTAATTTCACTTCTCCCTACTTGTGCAGGGGGGAGGAACGCCAAGCGGTTCGGATTAGGGGATTTATGGCTGGTGGGGCGGGAGGAACCACGTTTCTCTCCACCTGTTTTCCTTCAAAGCCTTCCCAGGGAAAGATTTCCTGACCCTTGATGATGGTGACAGGGGTTGTCAGTGCCACATGTTGGGGGGTGAGGCTACCCCGGGTCTCTGCACCCTCCTGCACCCCAATCCCAGTAGGATGGATCCACATCCATCCCCTGCCCTGGGATGGGGCCATGGTTTTGGTCCCGGCCCCTCAGCTACCTCCTTATCAGTGCCCGGCAGCCCAGGGTGTCCTGTGACTTTGACGCCAGCTCTGCTCCCTCCCGCCCCGGCTCCCTTATCTAAATAGGAGCGTAAATCAGTGCCTTGGCAGATGCCCTGGCAGGACAGGGACTTCATAAAAAGGGGCTCTGCTCCAGCTCTGTTTACATTGCAGCCCCGTAAAATATTCTCCTTGTCTTCCCTGCAGCATCCCGGCACCTTCCTGCACCCGCATCCCCCCTCCGCAGGCTCCACCACAGGGTACAGCCAGGAAGGTCCCAGTCCCAATACCCCATGGTACCCCATTGGGTACCCCACCAGGTTATGCTCAGAGGTACCTCTATACCCTGCGATCCCCCCCTCCAACAGCAGAAGCTAAGCCAGCTCCCCCGGGCAGCTGGGTTGTGTCTAAAGGTGCCCCTGGGTATTTATAGCACTCGCCCGAAATAATGCAATAATAATCACTCAGCACCTTCCTAACAGTTCTGATCCCAGATGCCTGGGGGAATGGTTGCAAAAAGCCTTGGGAAACTGAGGCATGAGCAGTCTGCTTTGATGGGAGGTCTGTGGGGTCAGCATCACGCGTGGGGCTGCTCAGGGGAGATTATTTTCACTGTGGTGATGTGAGGAGGGAGAGAACATGCAGAAGGGATATCAGGTCAGTTGGATCAGCAGTGAGCCCAGCCCTAGGGTCATGGCCAAGGCTGGGCTATGAGCATCAGAGCTGTAAAAGCCCATTCAGGACATCCCTCCTCCTGGATGTCTTGCCACATGTGTCTTGTGCCAGTGTAAGTCTTGTCAGAGCACGAGGACCTTTGGGATGCAGGGGAAATCCCACCTGGGTCCCCCCAAAGTACATCACTGGTCCTTGATCCTACAACATCACACAAGCAACATCCCGTGGTGTCCAGGCTGTTAAAGCCCTTCCAAAGAAACAGAAGGAATTGGGGTGGATGGGTACCCATGGTGTGCTGAGCCCTGATGCTCCTATTCTCCCCGTCAATCCACAGCATCACTGGACATATAACTCCCGTGCCGCCCCTCCAGCGACACAACGGATGATTGCAACCATTGCCTCTCAAGAAAAACAACCTATTTATGGCCAAACAGCCATTGCCCTGCCTGGATAAATCAAAAAGGAAACAAAGCTTTATGGAAAGAAAGCATTAATTTTTTCATGCAGGGATGAGCCAGGCACTCACTGGTTATTTTTGGTGCTCTCTCTTTGCTGGTGCTGCAAATGACACTGTGTTTACCAGAGTTTTTATGTCATCAGAGCAAAGTCACAGCTCGGCTTCCTCTCCTGTGTATTTTATGTAGATGGATGTGCCTGTGAGGAACATTCAAACTAAACAGAGCGCTGGTTTATAGGAAAAAATGTATTTATTTGAAAAACCGTAACTCATAATTGGGGCAAAACCGGGCTCCACGTTTATTGCCGCTAATGGGGTGTGGCGGCCATAAATTAACCTGCAAAACTGCTGGGGCTGGATCAACAAGGGCTCATTGTGCTGGTGGAGCGGAGCGGGGCTCCCCAAAGACAGCCTATGTCAATGTGCAATTAGGTTTGGATGCAAGCAATAGGCAAAAGGAAGGAACAGCAGCCTCACCCCTGGAACCAGCCCTAGAACCGTTGCTCCGAGGTGGTGGGGGTGCCCTGTTTGAAACAGTGCTGTTCCTTCATCTGATTGCCATAGAAATGAGCAGAAGGAGGCTAAGCAGAAGGAGGCTGTACCTGCCATGAAGGGAGTATCTATGATACCCATCATGGACACATAATTGAAGATGATGGAAGAAATGAGTCTGTGAGCTCTGACTGCCAGCGTAGATGATGCATGTGTATGGAGAGCCCCAGTTGACATCTTTATTGCACTGATGCAGGAGTGATGCTTCTGCCCTAAAGCCTCTTCTTTCCCCACTCAGATTCCCTGCTGAGACCAACACTGACCCCCCCCCAAAGCCCTGTGGCTGGGGGGCAGGAGATGCCACCGTCATTCCCTGATGCCTTGACTTGTGGTTTAAGTACTGACCCATGGTGGCAGCTCTCCATGCATGGGGAGAAGCAGAGAAGAGCTCCCTGACAAAAACCAGCACCTTCCCCTGCTCCGTCCACTTTCCACTCCTGAAGCAAATTTACAAGGGCTCTAAAATGTCCCGCTCCAGGGCATCAGCCAACTGCTAATGGCTGGGGATTGGGAAAGACATTTCCTCCGCGTGAGAAGGATTGCATAAGCGCTTATTAAGGCAGTTCCTGGCGTTGTCTAAAGCATCTGGTTTGGGGCATAGCTGGAGACAAACTGCTGGCTCTGGATGGGGTAGGTCTGGGACCAATGCTTCCAACTTCCCCTTCGTGGGTGCAGGTTCAGGTCATCTCAATGTGCCAGTGGGAAAAGGAGAGGTGGGTTGTGAGGTGAGATGTGTCTTTGTCCCCCTCTTGGCATAGGGACTGACCTGGCTCCTTGTGTCTTACACAGTGATGTGTGCATTGCAGGTAATTGGCTTTGCCATGGGAGAAAGCTGGTGATGGTGGTCCAGGCCACCAAACTCTTTGGGGATGCTCTAATAAGGCTCCACTGTGCTGCCGGCTCAATGCAGAGTGCTGGCCCTGGGGAGCAGCCAGAGAGCAGCATCCTTCCCTATGGTGGGACCATGTCCCAGTATCCATACTTCCTGCCCTCTTCTCCATGTGGATCTACCTGGGGGGTTTTATTCACTTTGTCTGTAAGTTTTTGGAGGCAGCTTCACTTCTCATTGCACAGTGCCTTGTGCTGTGTCTGGCTCTGCCTTCCCAGCACTTCTAGGGTAAGAGAATGAGGACAATTAATGGTGCTTCACTATACTGTTATCCCCAGCTCTCCAAAATCCCAAGACTTCTCTCCCCCTGGGTGCAGGAGCTACTCTGTTCCCAAGGGCTGGTATTCCTTAGGTTCTCCTCGCTGCATCCCAAGAGGTTCATGCAGCCACTGGATTGGCCATCAGGTTATAGAGAGTTGCAAGATGGTTTTATCAAGGTTGGGTTTGTTCTTTGCAAATTGAGGTGGGTTTTAAAATTAACAGCCATCTGTTAAGATTTTTTTTGGGTCTGCAACTGAAAATTATTTGGGGGCTGGAGGTTTTAAACCATTTTAGTGCTTTTTTCGTGCTTTTATAAGTGGAAGGTGGCAGAAGCAAGAGGGCAGCCTGGGATCAGACTGGGGCTGCAAATAGCCTCATTTTTGGAATGCAAGTTTTGGGTCAGTTATTTCTATTATTTCCTTGGGTTTTGCTTTATGCCCCCACCAAAAACAAAAAGCCAAGCAAACAGGGAGATAAAGGGGGAATCCTGGAAATCTGATTCTTTCATTAAAAACAACATCTCACACAAAGCTGCTGCTGGCCATGGGCTGTATCCAGCCACACCAGCTTTTATAAGCACAGCCCATGGAAGCTAGTGTTGTATGGGGGTGTTATATGGGGAACACAGTGTAGCCTGGGAGGGTGGCTGGGCTCTGCTGGAGCCGCCATCCCAGCACTGGAATGTGCTCCCAAAATACACCATCTCAAATGCATTGTAGAGCTGCCAGCCCCATGTTGTGCTGGGGACACCCTCTGTGCCTTCCCTCCCCTGGCCTTGTATCCAAGTATGGGTGGTTTGGGGCAAGAAAACAACTTTTTCTTGAAATTATTATTTATAAAAGCTGCCCCAGTCTCGCTCCCATCATCCTAACAGCCTCTAGTTTGGGTTCAGGATGGAAATTTGCCTCCCAAGGGCTGGGTTTCCCCTATCCCAAGCTGGGATCCAGCACCCAGTGCATTGGTACCACTGGGGACCCATGGGCATAGAATGGTGAGGGGGATGTTTGAGGGGGAAAAGGCTCAAATGCATGGGGTGTCGTATTGTCAGTGTGGGCCATGGAGCTGGCTTTCAGGGAGTCATGGGATATGGATGTGCTGTGAAATGTGAATCCAGACTGCCAGAGAATAATGACTTTATTTATCATACATCAATACGCAACTCCTCCTAACATCCTCTGGTGTAGAAAACTTTTAAAATGGAGCCTTTTGGAAGGAAAAACACATTTCTCCCATAAAAATGCCGATCCCACCCCAGTCCTCAAAACTGAAACAAAATAGTTTGCTTTGAGCTGAAGACATTTCTGCTCTTGGCTCCCTGTTTCCCAAGCAGAGCAGTGAACATGAAGGAAAAACAAGCCTTCCCCATTAAAACACACTTAAGTGAAACTCCAGTTTTCTCTAAGACTTTGCTTGGAAACATTTGGAGCAACTTCGTGTGAACATGTTCTGCCCTTTGAGAAGCCATCAAAGTAAAAAGCACCCAACCCAACCCAGCCATTTCTGCAGGAAGCATCTCGTTTGGACAAAAAGGGGTTGTTTTACACCATAAATCCAAGAACTCCCTTAGAAATGTGGCAAAACCTGCCTGCAGTGCTGGTGATGGAGCAACTCCAGGGATGTTTTGCAGGACAAATCCTGGTTGTCTCAGACAGTGAAGCATCTCCAACTTCAGCGTGGTGTATTTTCCATCTGGATGAAGGTTTGTAAAGGTGTGTTCTGGCAGGGAGAGATTTTGGAGCAGTGTTCATCCCTGCTCTGAGTGTCCCCAGTGCTCCTATGGGCTCTCAAAGGAGCCCATCCCATTGGAGATGAGGACACTCACCCTATGACAAGCAAAAACTCTTCCCCAACGCAGCATCAAGAGCTTCATAAAGCCCTTTTATTTTTCATTGGCTCCATGTTACCCTAAAATACAGAAGGAAAAATCTCAGTAATTCCTCGGCCAGTGATATGCACACCAGCAATCATCACATGTTTTTTTATATATTTATTTATTTATTTATATATTATATATAGTATATATTGTATATATATGCACAACATATATGTTGTGTGTATATATATATTGAGCATATATATGTTGTGTACTTATATGCTGTGTCTATATATATGGTGCTGCTTTTTCTGCTAGTGGCATCATCAGACTGTGATTTAAGGACAATTATTTCTATCCCAGGGTCTTCTTCAATGGATTTTCGACATGCAGCTGCCCCCATTATGCAGGCTCAGTGAGACCCTCCCAGGCTGATCAGCTCAACATCTGTGAAATCAGGTAAAAATTGTTATTACTTATAGATTTACATGAACCTGCCTTTATAAGGGGAACTGGAATCCTTCTGGATGCGCGCTGCTCCTTGCCATGGTTTTCCTCAGGACAGGACAGGGAGGGAAGGGGCCATGCTGCTGTGAAACCACCATTTGAGAGGGTGGTGGTGGTTTTCTTGAGCCAAACCGGCAAGAAACGTCATGTCTAAAGATGACAGGCTTAATTTGCAGTGTCATTAACCAGAGCCGAAACCCTAGATGGGCTGGGTCTCCTGTGAGCAGCGCGCTCGCTTCCCGCGCCGCAGCTGATCTTTCTCTGATTCTGCCTGATAAAGGCATTTGTGGGCACATTTCACTCACTCAGACTTTGCTTTCCTTCACGTGGACGTTATTGTTTAATATATGGGATGAGGAAGTCGTTTTTCCCCCTCTCTCAGACACATCCATAGCGAGTGAATGTACCTCCTGTATCCCTATCACCTTGTGCTCCCCCATGTATTTGCAGGGGGTTTAAATGAGCACAAAGCATGACCCTCAGGGAGCATCCCTTCTCACCAGGAATAAAACTTCCATTCCCAAGCTGCCCACATCCTGGAGATCTCATGGATATAAACCCCAGGTTCTGACCCATGGGTAATGTGGTGATGCTGGTGTGAGATGCAGGTGGGCAGTGGGACAGGGAAGACTCACAGAATCCCTGTAACCACCCTTCTCTTGGTCCTGGCTGTGGTTACAAACCACATTCCCAGTTAAAAGCAGCTGCTGAGACCCAAATGCTTTGGATGTGGAGATCTGAGCAAGCTGGGCTTTAACGTGTGGCCACGCCAGTGGCTCTGCTGCACTTATGGGCACTGCACTTAAACGTGAACTGCTTCTTCTAATGCACAGAGTTGCTCTGGGCTCAGTGAGCAGAGGCATGAAGCGAAAGGGCTCACATGAAGCTTGCTGGCAAGCGAGAAGTGGAGCTGAGCGTGCTGCCTGACTTCACACGGGGCCAGAGCACGGTAGGAAAAAATACCGCAATAGGCAAAGCATCTCCTGTTTGCCCCTAAGCTCTGGCTCTTCCTGTGCTGATAACAAGCCCTGTAAATCTCCCTGCAGCACTGAGGCATTTTTTCCCCCTCTCCTGCCCTCGCAGTGGTGCCTTGTAAGACGCAGGACCTGTGGCAGGGCTGCCTTCCTTGCCCCTCTATGGGGAAATACCCCAAAGCAGTGCAGCCCCCCGAGCATCCCGGCAGGCCCCCAGCCCTGGGAAGGCAGCTGGGTGCAGCAGGAGCTGTCTCCTCTCTAATTGTCCCCCTGGAGCTCTGTGGCTGAGCCACTTGCTGATATCTCAGGCCATCAGGGCTGGTGCCGGGCTGGCTCAGGCAAGATGTAGACTGATAGAGCCTCTCCGTCCTGCTGACAGGGATGCAGGGCAAGAGCTGGGGAGGAAAACCTGGAGTATGTGTCCAAACAGTCCATTGCCTTAGTGCTCCAGCTGGAATGGGGAGCTTGTGCAGTGAGCAGGCTGGTGCTCAGCCCCAGCTGTATGAGCCTGAGCCACTTAAAATCCCAGACTGGTTTGGGTTGGAAGGGACCTTAAAGTTCATCCAGTTCCAGCCCCCTGTCACAGGCAGGGACACCTTCCACTAGAGCAGGTTGCTCCAAGCCCCATCCACCAATTGCTGGATGTGTTCGGTGCCATGGATTCGTGGCATTGACCTGAGAGCACTTGAGCATGCTCAAACCCAGGGATGCAATGCTGCTGCTCTGGAAAAGCAGCTCTGTGTGCTCAGCAGCAGGATGGGAGTCATGCTGGGACCACAGGGATGATCATTTCCCATGCAGATGGCCACGATGTCACCTCTTGATCATTTGTTCATGGGTGACAGAGCCAGGACTCCTTTTTAGTCCCACTATGGTGCTGTTCCCTCCCTGCAGCCAGGCCTCTGCCACCAAGTCACCCACAATGCTGCCCCATCGGGACCTTCCTCCCTCCCACACCAGCAAATGCTGTTGGTTTTCCTTTTCCTCTCCCAAATTCCTCATAAATTTCCTATTGCCAGTGCCATGTTCCCATTAAACCTCGCAGGATGATTGCATCTGTCAGTGTCACTGTCTGGGGCTGGAATGTGTCACCCTGCTCCAGAGGAGTCATTTATTTCGCTGTAGTGGAGCATTTCAGGACAAAGCACTGGGTTGGATCACAGTGGGACAGTTTACCTGCAGTGGCAAGCTCTGATCCATCTTGTGCAGTGGGAGGAAAGCGCTGCTGCTGGATTCTTTCCTATTTAATTTTCCTAAACAGAGGGATGAGGAGCACGAGAGCTGCCCATCAGCAGGATCCTGCGCTGTGCTGGAGCGTCATAAGGAAAGGAAGTTTGCTTCAGAAAGTCTCCATAACCCATGAGTCTGGAGCAGACATTTCTGTCACCATCCTCATCGTGTCTCACTGCTCCTGTAAGGACTCTTGGGGTGCCTGTCTGGCAGCAGGGGTGGCCCCATAGCTGTGTGTGCCCTATATGGTGACAAGGGCTGGGGCTTGTAGGGTCTGGGATGTTCATGGTAGTGGAAGCACGTACAGCCTTGTCCTAGCACAACCCTATGCTCCTTCAGGCAGCACAGGCAGGGTATCATCGGTGGTGACAGTGTAGTGATGATGGGGAGCAGTCAACCATGACCTGCCCATGCCCACACCACATGCAGCAGGTCCCCAGTGCTGAGGAGGGGGTTCTTTTGTAGGTATTAGGTGTGATAATGAGACATTCAGGGTTAAAACACAAAATGCAATCAGGCATCTGCTCTTGTTGCCCTTCTAAGTGTGCAGCTGTATGCAGGAACTCTGGGTACTGGGAAATGCTCTGTCCTGACTACGGCATCCGTCATCCCTGACTGTTCTGGCAGGGATGTGTGTCTGGGGGGACATGGAGTGATGGAGATGAGGATCCAGTGGGATGCCTGGTCACCTCAAGGATGGACACCCTTCCATCCAAGGGTAACCTTCTTCTAGCTGTGCAGCAGGAGCAAGTCATCCTCAGCACAGCGATGAGGGATTCATCTGTCTTTGGGATCCATGCCCTTAGGTGGTACTGTGCCACCAGTGAGGGGTTTCCTGCTGCTTATTCCTAGCTACCTGTGCTAGTATCTTCCAGGGAGGCTCAGATGTACTGGGAAGTGCCTCTCCTCAGGGTGCTGCCCAGTGACCTGCACATGGTAAGGGGTGGAAGAGACAGTCAGTCTGTATTGCTTTGTTTATAAGAACATATTTGCAGTGATTGATGCCTGAGCTGGGGAAGTATGCTTGCAAGTGGGACTTTAAAACATGAATCAAACAGTGTTTGGAATATGTACGCTGCTCTGTCAAACATTTCTCGGCGCTTGGAGTCTGCAGAGCCTGCGTGTCCAGAGGTACCCGTGCCTGCGCGGAGGTGTCTGGAGGGGAAGCAGCATCCTTCAACCTCAGCATCACTGCTCCACGCCAAGAGGCTGCTGAGGATGGGCTGGGGTCTGAATCTGTGGTCACTCTGCAGAGGGGTACATGCAGAGGTGTCCCGTTAAGAGCTGTCCATCACAGGACATTCCTTGTGATGCTCCTGTCTGCCAAATCGTCCCCCAGGGCTGCTGAGGAATGAGAGCGGCCCTGAAGGACAGAGTCAGCTTTCAGGCTTCCTTCCCCTCCAGATAACCTGATTGCCCATGGAGAGAAGAAAGGTCTGGAAGGGGCGGGCTGTATCCAGATGTTCACTAAGTGCATTAAGACCCTCAGCCAGTGGAGCACATGCTTCAGGTTAAGCCCCTGAGCTGTCCCAGCTGCAGCAGTATTAATGAAGTCTTCAGTTAATCGCTTGCTGAATGCTTTCCCTGATAAGGGCTGGGGTGGTTTGTAGTGGACAAGGAATCTTCTCAGGTTTTCCTTTTGAGTATCCTGCTTGTGAAGTTCTGCATCCCCCCATACCGGCATCGCTGCTGCCATGCCAACCTCCTTTGCCCATGGAGTGAGGTGGGTTTCCCAGTTAATGGTTTTCGCATTGTGCAAATGGGATCCCTGTCCCCACGTTCTCTGGAGCTCTGTTTTCTCCTCCATTCATAGGGATGTTACCACAGTGGTACCAGGTGATGTGCCATGCTCAGAGGAGCATCCTTACCCTGGTGATCTGTTCTTGTGAGCAGATACCTGGGGTGATGCCAAACCTGCCCTTCTTCCTGGGAAAGGGATCAGCTGGGGATAGGCTCAGGGGCATGGGTACCAGCTTGCCCATAAATGATGTTTCCAGCCTTGCATTTGGGACACACAAACTGGGCATCCCTCCAGGATGGGCAGACTTTTCTCCTCTGGCTCTCTGCCCACTGCAGTCCAGGGGGACAGCAGAACTGTCCACCTCATTCCTCCACCCAACCAGCATTCATTCCTTTTCCCCAGGAACCCCAAGAAAACCATTAGACAGATATTTTGGATCAATGAGAACCAGAAGGACCTCTGCTCCTCCAGCCAAGTGAGGACTCTTTTAACTGCGCACACGGAAAACGCATCCCATGAGCAGATCCCCTCCCCTCACAGGTCCGCTTTCGTTGCCTTTTAGCACGAGGGAGATTTATTCACTCTGTGGGCTCTTTAAAAGGTGTTTTCTTTATAGCCAGGCTTCTCCTGCTTTAGGTGAGATTAGGAGGTCGTATTTCATGAGTGCTCGTGGATCCCCTTTCTGAAGCCCTAATGAACTATGGATGAGTGACCGCGGTAATCCAGTCTGTGCAGGAGCTCATTAAAGTCACCGAGTCCACTATAATAACTAGTTGCATCTGATCAGATTACTTCTTCAAGATGCCGTTTCCACTGGCGAACAAGAGCCTGCTCTTATCCTAGTGTGGGCAGCAGGAGCCTTGCTCTGGGCTCGGTGAGCGAGGAGCTGGCTCTTGCCTCGTGCACCATTAACAAGGTACAATATGATGAGCTTACAGTGCAGAAAGGCCATGGGATTTCCCATTGCTGCTTTGCTTGGCCAAGCCCAGCTGGAGCAGGAGCCTCATATCGTGCTGGAGGAAAGCAATGGGCACTAAGGAATGATCCAGCTGTTTCCCAGTTATAAATGGAGATTTTGGGAAAGGGCTGGCAAGCAACTGCCCAGACCCCCATCCAGCCCAGACCTGTGTGAATAGTGTTGGTAAAGCAGATCCCAGCACAGTGGTAAAATGGGATGCAGCGGGGTCTCCCCTCCTGCCCCACACTGAGGTGGTCACCCCAATCCCTTCCTTACTGAAAGCAGAAGCAGGCAGCCCTGCAAATATCCAGAGGAGGGGAGGAAAAAAGGCCAGATCCATCTGCAGAAAGCACAGGCAGGAATTGTTTCTTTGTCTCGGGAAGTGTCAGCGAAAGAAATTCCCTTTGAGGATAGGTTTGTGTTTGCAAGACTTCAAACCCCTCATCTGGACAATAACAGCTTCTGTCTAAGGGAATCAGGCCCGTAAGGTACAGGCCAAGCCTGCAGTATTAGACTGGACAGTAATGAGGGCTCTGGTGCTGATAAGGGCGCAGAGCTCAGCCACCTTCTGCTCTGCTCATGCCAGAGGGGTGAGTGTGCATCCCGCCCGGCTGCGTGCAGGGCTCCCAGCGGCACAGAGGCACCGGGGGATGTAAACAACTGGTAGTCTGGCCTGAACAGGGCTCCCCATTGCTGCTAGAGCTGTGGGGAAATGCTGGGGGGAGTGATGGGAGACAATGCTGTGCCCTGACCCAGCTTAACACCCGCATCCCATGCTCAGCAATAGAGGCAAAAGGGTCCCTATTGGCAGCATAATGTCAAATCCAATTTAATATGGGATAAAATGATTGTTTTCTCCTTTTGGCTACCCCTGTTCATCCATGGGTTTGCCATAGGACAGCCTGTGGGTCCTTGATGTGCAGGTACAGCAAAACACGTTCAGAACTAAAAAAGCCATAAACCCCAAGAGTTTTCCTTTGCTGCTTTCTCAGTGGAGCACCATGGCTGGCAAAGGGGCTCGTGCCAGCCCCACACTGCAGAGGAGGAGGCTGATGCACAGGTCTGCAGGCAAAAGAAGGCCGCCGGGGACTTCTGATCATCTCATTAGCTCACGAGAAAGGCAGAAAATAATTGCTGGGGGTTCAATGCAGCCCATCTGTGTGGGATTTTCTCAATAATAGTGCATACGGGCTGCTTTTAATGCTTTTCAACATTTTTTCAAGTGAAACATTTCCTAGTGCCAAAGCCCAGGTAGAAATCAGTTCCAGCCCTGGGGGCAGCGAGGGGATTGAGAGGCACAGGTCTCAGGTTGACTTTTTAACAGGGTTCGTACAAACTATCCTGCCCGTAATGTTCATGTAATTGATGCTTTTGAATACTCGGAGGAGGCCGAGGTCCTCTGAGGCTTTGAAAGTGGGTTTTACAGTATTTTCTGATGTGATATATATAGATATATATAATATAAAACCCCTAATCGTGAGTCAGGCAAGCAAAGCTCCTGGGACTGACTTAGAATTATTTACACACACACACACACACACACCCCTTTTTAAGTGATACAGTTAAAGCTTTTAAAATGTATGTTTTTTGAACGAAAGTTGATTTTTCACACAGTCGGAGAACTCTGGCAGGTTTGGTGTAAAACCTGCCCCATAGCTGGCTGTAAGGAGGGTTCAAAGCTGATTTGTCTTATTTCCCTGCAAGATGAGGTTTGATCCTTAACTCTGGTCAAGCAGTGAGTCACTGAGAGGAGTTTTGGTTATCGGGACAGATGAAGAGGTGGGCTCAGTCCTTTCCAGATGCTGATTGTGCCAGTCCATGGAAGTGAAGCAGGTAACCAAAGTGATTTCCCTTGGTTTAGGGAACTTCACAGCCATCAACAACACACACACGCTCACTCATTAAAGCCAGGGCTATTAAAGTGACGCTCTGACCCCTGCCAAAAAGCTGCCCTAATAATTTCCCCATGTGGTGAAACCTTGGACATTTAATGTGGTTTCCCCCCTGATGAAAGCACTGGGGGCTCTGCCCCCAGCCCACCCCACAGCTTGGCCCCCTCACCAGCAGCCCCAGTCCTGTCCTATCTGGTAACTGGGAAGAGAGTGAGAAATAACCCTCCTAATCCCTTATCAGGTTTGTACACTTAAGCCCTCTTATAAGTGTTCCCTTGCTTCCTTTCCAGCAGCATTGGTTGGATGGGAGCAATGCACCCCACAGGGATCATAGTGGCTCCCCCAGACCCCTCCATGCCTGGACCATGGTGTACAGCTCCCAAATGGAGCTGTACATCCCAAAGCCCTGGATGTCCCACCCTGGTTCTTCTGCTCGGGGTTGCTTCTATGAGACAAAGCAGACCCTGTCCCCCGTGTCCTCCCCATCCCAGTGCTCCCAAAGGCATAACAGTGCCCACCCCAAGGACCCCAGCAATAGCATGAGTTCAGTGTCATGGCCAGGGGCTATTTTAGGGAGGGGGGGTGTTCCTGGGTCACCTTTGGAAAGCTTGCACAGCACAGGAATCTGGCCCAAAGCATTTCAAATATGCCTCGCTGTGGGCTGGAGCTCCGAGCCTGCCTTAAGTGGGCAAGGGATTTAGTAATCACACCTCTCATCGTCCTGCCAAGGGCACGGGAGCCCAGTGCTGGGAGACACAGAATGCTCTCTGAAGGATGAATGTTGCACTGTTTTCCACCTATCCATGAAGCCTGCAGGGGGAAAGGAGGGTTGAACCCAGAATGCTGCACCAGCACTGGCTGTGGCTTGCATGGTAGGGAGCTTGTGGGGCTTTCCAGGGGTTATTGGTTGGTTGGATGATAACCTCCATGGGAAACTATTGTGATTAGTTGATGTTCCAAGAGAGACAAGCAGGAAATGGGAAAATTGGATTTTTGGAAGTGCCGAGCACCGGGTGGTTTGGGTTTCACAGCTGTCCCCAAAATGCGTATATATATAAAATAGGGAACCATGGAGATTTTGGGGCAGTAAAGCTACTGAGAAACTTCATCTAAAGGTTGTGATACGCTTTAGGTGACCCCAATTGTCCTGCTTTGTTTTGGGTTTGGACGAGACACTTTCCAGCTTCTAACTATATTTTGCTTAACCCCTTGAAGTCCAAGGTAAGTGAAGTTAGGGCTGAAAGGAAACATCTCCCAGGCATGGAAAAGCAAGTCATGGTTTTAAATGGCACTTGGCCTTTCTCAGCCCATATCCCAGACACCCCTCTGGCCTCACCAGGATTTGATTGGAATTTATAAGTAATGTTGTTTATCCCCAGATTTACACTTTTTATAGTGAAAATACACTTCTCAAACAAATTTCCTATTGGTCATGGAAATGAAAGGGTGGCAGTGGGTTTCTTCCCCACATGGCTTCCTCTGCTCCTCCATGAGCAGGGAGACACACACCAGGAGCAGGGTGATCCATCCCAGAAAGTGGGTGACACGCTGGAAATGGGTGACATATGCTGGGAAAGGTGTGATGCATGTCAGGAAGGGATGACACACTGGGAATGAGGTGATAAACACCAGGATGGGGGTGACATATGCTGGGAGGGAGGTGACACACACCACCATGGTGGCTGTAAAGATGCTTGGAAGAGCATGACACATAAGAGGAGCAGGTTTCTAGGAAGAGGGTGACAGACATCATTAAGGGAATGACAGACATTGAGAGGGGGTGACCTAGTGGGAAGGGGGTGACACATGCCAGGAAGGCAGGAGATGGCCACAACTCCCTGACCAGAAGCTACAGATGGCACAGGGCAGCCAGGACAGCATTGCTGTGCAGTAGCATGGCCAGATCCTGCAGTTTAGGGTCACCTCATCTATCACATATGAGTACCAATGTGCAGGGCAGCACTGACATGGAGCGACTACATCCCTCTGGCAGCAGTACCCATCACCGGTGCTTGAGCTGTGGCTAATGTCCTTTCACCATGTATTATACAAATCATATAAATAACTCGTCCTCAGACTTCAAACATGCCACTTCAGATGTATGGTGGGAGATTACAGAGTTTGTTAAAGCTCAGGTCTTCAATCATCTGGGCAGTTTCGAAGCTGCTCACTAAAATACAGATCAATGCTTCAGTTTTATGGGAGGCTTTGTCCCATGTGACCAGACTCAAATCCCTTATTTTATGGCTTGCTTATATATTCCTGGTGAAAAACGGTTTACATTTTGGGCCCCGGGAGCTCTCCTAAATCAGCTGCCAGGTTTTTGCAGCTGGTAGTAAAGGGAAGCGCTGTCATCGGGCTGCCCGGAGGTGAACAAACGAGCCGCCAGGCACGGGACTGACAGCTCGCCTGGAGCCATACACCAGCTCCATGGCTGCTACTGTGCCAAGGACACTGCTCCGGTGAGAGGAGTGTGAGGAAACCATCCCCACAGTGGCACCAGCCCAACAACAGCATCCCCCAGGGACCCCAAAGCTTTGGAGACGCATGGATGAAAGGGTTAAGCTGTGTTGGATGGCTGGAGAGGAGAGGGATGCTAATCCCCCGGCTCTGGTCCTGCTAATTATTTGCTGATTCAGCTACTGAGCTGAGCCCAGCCCCAAAGCAGGGCCTTGGCTCTCAGTGCTAGGGATGCTCAGGGCTCAGCATCGCCTGTTTAATGTTGAGAGGAAGAGCTGAGCGCAGTGCCCAAGCCCAGGCTGCCTTCCTGCCTTGGGACAGCATGTCACAAGCAGGTTTTGCAGGGAAACTGAGGCACAGGTTATCCCTGGGCAGACCCGATAGAGTTGTGATTTTTATCGTGTCTCATCTTCCCGCAACACTGCAGCCCTTCCCTTCACTGGTGAGCATGAGACAGAGGGCTGAGGCACTGCAGGGGACACTCAGAGGACCCAGAGCTCTAGTAAGGACTGAAGCTGCCAGCCGCTGCAATGGCACAGGGACCTGCAGGGACAGTGTACTCCCACCTTTGCCAACCACATCGCCTCCCCTCCTGTGATGAGCACAGCAAGCTTCCAGTGTGTCCTGGTACCAAAGTCCCCTGAGGTCACCACTAACAAAGTCCCCTTCAGAGTCCATAACCCCCCTGTTGTCAGCTACCACCTTGCCTGGGCAGCTCCAGCACTGAGTTATCGCTGCTGAGCAGAGCACTGTCGGTAGCAGGCGATGGCCGTAACTCCTGCCTGTACAAACACCTCCTCACCCGGCTCCTTCCTGACGGCACCGTGACGGAAAGCAGCTGCTCTGCTGGAGAAGGGACCTTCAGGTTGCTGGCAGCAGACATGGAAAGGAACCTGATGGATGAACGTGGGTGCCTTGTTGTGCTGATGGGGTGAGGAACCCAAGTGAACCTGAAGCCATGATTGGATGTGGTATTATGGGACCCATTGAGCACACAGCTTTACCTTCCTATTGCTTCCCACTGAGGATGCTGGCATGGAATCACAAAGCCCCACAGGGAGGTGTTGGCTGGCCCGCTCCCTGGCTCTCCTGCATGAGGAGGTTTTTTTCCTCATGGGGTTGCCGCAGGTTTTGCCCCAGGATGCCCATTCCCCAGTGACTGAAACTGGCCCCACAAAGACTGCATTTTATCCAGCAAGTCCCAAAGCAGAGAGTGGAGCTGCTGCTTCCCAACATAGCTGTCCCAAGGTACCTAAATCTGTGATGGGATGGTTGGATGTCATGGGTTTGGAATTGCAGCTGGGCTGATCTCCTCCATCTCCTCCCTAGGTGCAATCCAGTGGTACCCAGGCGGCATCCCAGAAAAACCCAGATCAGTGCCATGATGCTGGTCTTCTGCTCCAAGCATGGCTGGTTCCCTGTCCCCCAGCCCAGTGATGGCCAGGTCAAGGCTCCAGTAAAATGCCAGGTGATCTTATCCCACCCTCTTTAAACAAAGCTGAATTTCCATCTCAAGCAAATCAAACAGCTTCTTTCTGCTTCCAGCTATTTAGGGGATGGTTGTTTTGGTTTTGTTTTTTTTTTCCCTGTCGCAAATGGGTAGCTTCATAAGGGAAAAAAAAAAAAAGAAAATCCATATTCATCTTGCTTTGAAAATGCTGTAAATAAATCAATTCACTCCCAGGGATAAGCTCTGCCTTCTCTTTGCGGTTGACTCCTGCCAGTGCTAATTGGAGCCAATAGGCACATGATGAGGGGAGCAACCCCCTTTACAGGCAACACTTTAGCCTGGCGAGCATGTTTACAGCCTTCTTTCAAAGCCTTAAGGAGGAGGGATCTGTCATAAACCCTGGCAGCTTTTGCCGAGCAAACAGCGCTGCTGGAATATTTAAAACCCAGCGTTTGGGCAGAAGAATATAGAAAACACATGTGTTTCCATGTGAGCTCTGCTGCTGCTCAGAGCTGCAGTTGTGGCAGTGCAGGGCAGCCAGGGAGCATGGCAGCCAAGGTGGTGAAGAGACATCCCTGGCAGGGATGGGGGACCAAGGCCTGAGGGAATAAGTGGCCATGAAGACCCCCAGGACTCGCACCCTGCACATGGAAGGAGGTCTGTATAAGCTCAATGCAGGGCTCAAGAAGATGTATTCCCTTTACTATGCTTCTACAATGAGCCCTCCAACTTTTGGGGTACTTGAAGACAGAAGAAAACCACTTTCCCAGTCAATGAAAGAGTTGGTCTTGGTTTGGTTTTTTTTTAAAGAAAGAAATGTCTTGGGGAAACCATAGAGGTTAGTAAAGATGTTTTCAGGATTACTTTTATCTGAAGAAAATAAGGAGAGATTTCCTGGCATTAAAGATGCCAATAAGGTTTATAGGAAAAGGGGTAGAGGGAGCAGTGCTCTGGGTGTGGATGGGGTGACCATGGCCCCATGGGCTGGAGGAGCAGCAGGACAGACTGCAGGACGTTGCATCTCCTGCTACACAACCACCTCATCTCACACATAGGAATAAACTAAGCACAAATAATTAGCAATAAATCAGGTTTTCCTTGCACAGACCCCCCTGGCGGTGCCCTTTGCCAGCCCCTCCCCTGCACACAGTAGCTAACTCTGATTTCCCACCCTCCGCAGGGTTAGGACCTCTGTGTCCCAGCAGGACAGGGAGCAGGAGGCTGGCAGGGCTCCAGCAGGGGCACGGCACTGCCACAAGCCTTCCCCTAAAGATGAATGGCTGCCAGTTCTCTTAATCCAGCCACTTTGGAAAAATTGTTTGTTCTCATCCTGTTTGAAACAGCTTCAAAGTGGCTCCAGTCTAGACTGTGCCAAGATAAATTACAAACCCAAAGTACTGATATAAACCAAAGGGGAAGGAGTCATTTGCTCTAATGTAATTAAAACAAGATATCACAATGTATGTAAGTAGGTATATGTGCAGGCGTGCTCTCTGCTGGCAGGGCAGCAGGGAAGGGGACCAGGCAGGATGCCACCAACAAAGGCAAAACCAGTTCCACCAAGGTGGGGGATTCTGCCCCCTTTAAAGAGGGGTTGAGCAGGGAGACCACGCCCCCCAGCACCCACCAGCCAATCAGGTGTGGCAGGCACTACTGACATCATCACCTGTGGTATAAAAGCTGAAGGGGATCGGTGGTGGAAAGGTGGAGATTGGGACGGGACGGGACGGGACGGGACGGGACGGGACGGGACGGGACGGGACGGGACGGGACGGGACGGGACGGGATGGGATGGGACGGGACGGGATGGGACGGGACGGGACGGGACGGTGGTTGGCTGCTGCAGATGAGTGGTCACATCTATGATCCTGGTGCAAGGTGATTGGTGCTCATATGTAGGGCTGGTGTGCATTGCCATTGCTAGAAGCAAAGGAGCAGACTCTGCAGTGTGCCAAGGGAGGCCCGCACCATAGTCATGGTAAGAAGAGAAAGGCAGAAGAAGGGCTGTCCCAGTGTAGGAGATGAAGCAGGGAATGTGGGTGTTCCAGCATCAGGATGCCTTTCACCAAAGTGCATCTGATGGGAGCTTTTGTCCACACCTCCTGTGGGGGCAGCTGAGGTAATGGGCTTTTTCTCCACAAAAGGTACAGAGTGAAATTAACACTTCTTCCTTCACCTGGAATAGGTCTGATCTGCAATGAGCCAGGTTAAGAATGGCACTCCTTCTGCTATTAATTCACTCAAGTGAAATAGATGGGGATCCTCTTAAGTCTTTTTTCATTTACTAAAAATAAGGAGGGAGGAAAGAAAGAAAACTGGAAGATAAAGTTCTTAAATTTGGGGGAAAGGAAGTTAAATCAAATAAAGGTAAAATCCTAATTTTGCATCATTATGTTGACAAATAAAGACAAGAGTCCTTGATGAATAATGCTTATAGAAGTTCAAGAGACTTTTAAGGAAGCTAATGATCATTAACTTTTCACCATGACTTGGCATTCAGACAGAGCTCGATGAAATTGAATCCTATAAAGAGAAAAAGAAGCAATTGCCAGCAATGGTCTCATTTTGTTTCAATAGCGTTATTACACTTGGATATGTGTATGTACAGCTGGAAGTTAACATGTCTATAAACATGTGTATGCATACATGTTGTGAGTACATGTATGTTGCTGTACATCACCTCCCCTATACCACATGCCAGCTCTCCCCAAGGCCATTGCTGTGCTGCAATGGCTTTAACCTCCCTTGGGTCTCCTCTCTCTGTCTCTTTTCCCTGCAGCTCGCAGCAGTAGATCATCCAAACACCGTCCCCGGTTGGAGATGCTTTCATCCCTGCGTTAACCACAGCAGAATTCCTTTCCAGTTATTCCTGAAATATCTCTTCTCCTGGTACTGCCCAGATGCTCTTCCTGGAGGTGTTTGGATAGGTTGGCAACAACCCCGGAGCCGTGATGCCCTGATGCGATGTCTGAGGGATGCGTGTGGAGTTTCAGCTCGTGCCACAAGAGGTCTCACGGATTTCATTGGGACCACCAGAGGAATAAGATACCCGTTAATGTAAGCAGGGGTAATGCACGTGGGACCTCTCTGATACAGGTGGAGAGCAGTTGTGTCTGAGCTCTCACTCTCCTTGGGAATAGCCCTAAATCTCTCACCTGACAGCCCACGAGCCGGTTTTCAAAGCTACTTTATTCCTGGTGAGGTAGTTGCATGTGAGAAGCAAATGGCCCTCATCACTCCGGGCAAATCATTTGGAATACGTTGTTATGGGATGCTTTGGGAGCCAGTGGGTGCAGAGAGCCCATGGCCACAGGACACAGCCCTGCCTGGGGCTGAGCTGCTGCTTTATTGGGTTGTGTCCATCACAGCCTGCTTTGGTCCTTGCCTCCATCCCATTTACATCCCACAGGAGACTGTCAGATCCACAGCTCCACACGGGCAAGCTCTGGTCCTGGCACCCACATCCCCACCCTGTGCTGCCCCCACCCTCCCAGCACCCACAGGGGTTCCGTGGCCACATAAATCTCAGCTTGGTGCTTTGAAGTCCCCAGGGAGGGGAGTTGTTGTGTTTGTTTGCAGTATTGCTTATCACTGCCATGCCTCCTGCTTGTCTCTCGCCGCACGGCTCCGGCTCGTCGTCCGTGCAGCCCCGCTGCCAGGGACCACTGGGCTGACAGCGCCGCCTGATAAGGATGATGGATGGGGAGGAGGCTGGCTCCACCACGGCCGGGATGCTTCCTGGGAGCCAGAGCAGCCCCAGCACTCCCTGAGCCTGGAGGAATGTACACCCGAGGGATGGAGAGCCAGCACAGGAGGCTGAGCCCTCCAGCAGCCCCAACAGTTGGTACCACGCATTGGTACCCCCACATCAGCCAGAGTCCTTTCCACATCCCAGCGCCCATGGAGTGGAGTGGGCAATGTAGACCCAAATCTGCTGCCTGGTGGCAGGGCAGTGGGGAGGAGGTGTCCCCCATCCTGCTCCATCACCTCCAGGGTGGCTCTGCAGCCCATCCTGGTCCCCTCCATGGGATTATGGCTTTGACAGGTGATGGGGGGACATAACTGACAACTGACATCACTTCTATTAGCATAACAGCCTGATGGCATGGGGGGTCCTGTAAGTGGATGGTCCTCACTTGTGCCAGGGAGGTGCTTTTGCCTAAATTAGGCTTCTGGGGATGGGAATAGGGCTAAGAGGGATCTACACATCCTGGTCCCTTTGGTGGGGTGTGGTGGCTCCAGCACTGGGAGGTCCCTACTCTCAGTTTAGGGCATTCCAGATGGGAAATGATGCTGCATCCCACCCCTTTACATCTGGATCTCCTTGTCCTTTGGGAAGCCCTTTGCAGTGATTTTCAGAGCTGAGCAGCTTCTAATATGCCTGGAACAGCCCCTCCATGGGTCGGCTCTTGTTCCTGGCTCAAAGCAAGCCAAGGGAAACATTTTCATGCAGCTACCACAAGGACCACATTGTAGTTTCTTTGCAAGGCCATTCTTGCTTCCCTCCCTTACCATGACTTTTCGTTGCCTCTCTTTGACCCAAACCTCTCTGCCTTTTATATTTCTTTCCAATTCCCTTTTTCCCAAGCCATACTATGGAGGACTAAATGCCTCTGCTCCCAGGTTCAGGCTGCAGAAAGCAGGAGTCTGGACTCGGTCCCCTCTAACAGGCTCTAACAAAGAGCCCAGAGCACAGAGATTACTGTTAGCCCATTCCCCAAAGCATCATTCACTGAGCCATGCCAAGTGCAAACCAGGAATAAAACACACTAATTGCAGTTAGTCAGTCAGACAATGGAAAACTCGGATGCCTTTTCCACGCCAGCCTCATTACCAGGGCTTCTTAAGTAGAGGTTATGCTTGTAATTAAATAGCCGTATCTTGGCTCCCCAAGACAGGAGGAAAAGGCAATTTGAAAATGTATTAAAACACGGAGTTTGGCAGTTCTCCTGGATTTAGAACAATTTGTGGATTTAAATCATTCCATTTCAAATATGTGTGCTTGCTTTCAATGGAATTAAATAAAGATGTGCAAGATGGAGAGGAGGCAGCGCTTTCCTGGATGCTTTTCCCTCTCCGGCTGTCAAGGGAAGAGGTAACACTGGGCTCTGAGAGCCTGTTTGGTAGCAATGTGTTTTCTTGCCTGCTCTGTGTGGCTGATGCTGTGGCTGACTCAGCTGACGAATACAGGAGAGCAAGAAGTCCTATTAATGCCAGATTTTCCAGTGTTTTTCAGACTGCTCCTGGTTTTACTCTCTCCTCCTGTGTTCTCCACCATGCTCCTACCACCAGCGGAACCAGCTCCCCAAGCACAAGCCATGACTAACTGCGGATGGACAGGCTCTTCTAAAGCTGCTTGTGGGATGCCACATTAAAAATGACAGTCAAAAGGTTGGTAAGAAAGGGTTCCTTGGGCTCTATGCCTTTATACACACCCTTCGATTTGGGATAAAACATTGGTAATATCATCATTATACAAGTTTCCACATTGACAGGGAGAAACTCATCAGATATTTGAGAACCACATGAAAATCTAACACCTCTTTTACTCCAAGAGTAGAGAAAAACACCCTGAATTTCTCTTTAGGCAGCAGGGAAGGTTTATCTTGGCAATAGCAAAGCTCCTCACTTAACTGTGGGTAGTTGCTGGCGAGGAAGGGCCTAGCAGCATCCCAAAAGGTATCCCCTCTTTTAGATAGCTCCAGGAGAGAGCAGACCCTTTGCTGAGCACTTGCACACCTTCTTCTGCTTGTGCATTTATTAGTCACCTATTTGAAGCCCAAGTAATAGGAAAAACCCTCTCCCTGCTCCCTCTGGCTCCTCTGGCATCATGTGTGCATATATGTCAGTGGGCAGCTGAAAGGTGAATAGGAGATGAACTATGAGATGACTTACTTGTGTAGCATGCAGGACGGAGGGGTAGTTTGAATCTAGCCCAAATCCTGAGCTCTGTAGGCTTGACATAAGCATTTAAGCCTTCAGTTGGGATCTGGTGATAGAAGAGGGCTGGAAAGCGCATTTCTTTTGTGGTTAAAGGTCCTTTTGTCAGTCCATAAATCCAGAGGGAGGCCTGTTTATTCTGTTTACTGCAGTTACCTAACCTGTGAGCCTCTGTGTAAATCATGGCAAGCCGTGATTTAGAGGGGAGCTGCTCTCCCCATGGCGTATGCACCATGTCCCTGCCCAGACCCCCTCGCAGGCAGCGCGCTCCTCCAGAAGCCGGGAGATAAGAGCAATAAAAGCTGCAGTGCTCTCTCCAACACCACTGCCACTGCATTTCTCTTTGGCTCCATCCTACATTGATACTAAACTGATGGAAAGAGAAACCTGAGCCCAAACTTTGGGGTTTCTTCCCTTCTTTTTAGGAAGCAGCAAGCATTTCCTGGGGCTCCCCAATGCATTTCCACACCATCACCCCCAGGGATGTCCGAGCACCGCTATCTGATGGTTCTTGGCCAGACGAGGAGGTGGCCACGCTGATAACTCCCCCTGGGTGCCTGGTATGGCAGCTGGTGTCCCAGCCTTCCTCACCTGAGAGGTGCTGACTCCCTGGAAACAAAATCAGTGACCAGATAAGGGAGAGACTCACAGATAATGGCACCAGATGTTCCGTATGAGCCCCCTGGCGCAAACGGCCTGCATTATCTGTTCATAGAGCAAGAGGAAGAGGAGGGTTTGGGCAACTGAAGGGGAAAATAATCACCATTGAAACCCCAGCCCTGGTGTGTTTGGTGATGCAGGTTTGGTGACGGAGGAAGGACGATGCAAAGCTGGAGAGCTGTGGGAGCCACCTCACCCTGGGGGGGTCCCCAATTCACACAGCCCAGGCTCCATTCTCCATTCTCCATCCCTTCCTCCGCCTCCTCCCGCCCTCCTCCATTAACATCCGCCACAGGATTCCCTTGGCCTTCTCCTTTAGGACATTGCTGCCAGTTTTGATGCTAACCATTGCGCTCCCCTGTGCCCCACTCCATTTCCAGGCCAGAGCAGTGCAGGGGGGGATCAGCCCAGGTCCTTGCTGTTTAGTCTACCGATCAGATTGGTGACGAGCAGTCTAGCAGCTGGCAGAAAGCACTTCTATAATTGCTCGGGTGCTGCTCTGAGCTGTTTGCCCTGTGGATCTTTCTTACTTTAAATCCTAGAGCCAGGGGAAAGGGAGGATGATTGGCAGGGGGGTGGGTGAAAAATGTTATATCCCTACCATTAAAATCTGGGCAGTTGGAGGGGTCTTCGTGCTGACCTCAGATGTAGAGGGATTTGGGGTGTCAGCCACTGTGCAAAGCATGGCATCTTCTGGGCATTCCACTGGTTGGCTCACTCTACCTTCAGATTGGAGCATCCTTGGCTGAAGACTTGGATAGGCAGCGCATGGTGTGCAGATGTGCGTGCAGATGTGCATATGCATTTTGTAGGCCCTCACAGGGAGGGTGAGGATTCAAGAAATAGCAGCCTGGAGCCCATGGGCGGCTTGGTCCCTCTAGCCCCAGCCACGATGCACCTTCATGTCCTGTCTCAGCCTCAAGGTTTGAAGAGCCCAAGCCCCATGTCCAGCAATGGATGAACCTCTTCTACTGGAAACCAGAGCTGTGTTACTGAGTGAAACAGATGGCAGAGTGCTTTCCTGCATGCAGCATCCCTGAGAGGCACGTTGGGGCCAGTGTGTGCCAAAAAGGGATCCCATATGGGCAAACCACACTTGAAACCTGCGAGTCATCTGTCACGCCTCAACTTATGTGTGCACTCAAGTGTGTAGGCAAAGCAAGCGACCTAGGGTGGTCTTCAGGGCATTGGGTTCCTCCTTTGACCACAGATCAAAGTGAGCCCCACAGGGCTCAGGGTGGGATGCAGACACTTGGAGTCGGTGCAGCGGCAGGGATGACAAAGTGGATGGTCCGACCCAGCCGAAGAGATGGGGTTTGTTTTCTCTAGAAAGTTAGAGACAGAGGGGGATGTGATAAGAGCCTCCTAAGACCTCCTAGACAACAGTGATCAATCGGTCTCAGGGTCTGCTGGAGTTGGGCCAAGATGTAATCAACTTCATTTGCAATGAGAAAGCTCAAAGGTTAGGTATTAAGATGAACGATTCAGGCACCATAGGAGGACAGTGAAGCCTGGGCCATGTGAAGGGTATTTAAAAGTGAGCTGGACAAGGCTGTGTGTGAAGCATTCAGGTGCTGACATAGGGCTTGAGAGGAGTTTAATCCCCTGAGCTCAGTGGCCAGGCAGAGACAGACAGTGATGCCATGTGCTGAGGACATCCCGCATCCCCGTCCCCATTCCAGCAGCTTTGTCTGTCTCCAGATTTCCTGGGCAGGCTTGACCAAACCATCCCTCTGTCGCAGCACAGCCTGGACCACTCATTCTCTCAGCATCCTGAGCATCCTCTAAGCAGCTCCTGCCCTGCAGTGGAACAAGGACCAGTGAGACCCTGTGGTACTGCTTTGGAGGTGGCATTTCTAAGCTCAAAAGAGGGAAACCTGGAGCCTTTTAGACACTTACAAGCTATGTTAGAGGAATTCCCTAAGCTTCCTTGTTTTGGGCTGGTGCCTTTTGCCATTTTAAACAGAGAAATTATGAGAGGCTTGAGGCTTATTAAAATCCCAAACTCGACCACTCCTGCAGAAAAAAGCCTGCTTGTTCCAAGCTGGCTTTTATGGCTGTTGTATGTGTGTGATAAAAGCTGGCTGGGGCTAGCAGCAGAGTGGTGTGGCTATTGCCATATCCCAAACTGCATGTTCACGGGTGTGTTAGTGATTTGCTGAAGCGCTCTGGCTTTGGAAAGGTTTCACTCAAACAGAGGGTGGGGAGCTGTGCTCACTTGGGGTTTTGATGGCTTTTCTCATGTGCAGTTAGATCTCTGGTTAAATAAGCAGAATTCATCAAGAATTATATGAAGAAAAGCATCTTCCTCCCTTTTCAGAGGGTGGCTACAAAGCTGCAAGGAGCACATGTGCTCCATAGCCCCGTAGCCACTGGCTGCTCCAGGGAATGCTCCCAAATCCAGTATCTACCCCAAGCCCATGGTCCTGCTGCATCCTTTTGGTCGGTGCCTGCTGACTGCTGGTGACTAAGGAGGTTTATCTGCAGGGCTTTGCAATCAAAGGGCTGCAATAGGCAGGGAAGGATTAACCCCAGAAGGGGAGGAAAATCCCTCGCTGGCCTCCTGCCCCATACATCAAACACAGCAATCCCACAGCTCATGTGCAGCACAGCACAGCAGTTAATCACAGAGGAGCCGACCCTTTGAGATGGAGGAGACCTGAGATCTGGCTCCTCCAGCCGCTGGCCTGGCCGGCATGGGACCCTCCATGCACCTCCCTGGCCTGTCCTAGCCTCATGGCTCCCACTGACACCCATCACCCTCCTCCAGGCTGCTCTCCCAAGTTCTCCCATGCCAAACCCGATTGGGGTTGGGTGTCAGTTTGGCATCACTGTCTGGGCAAAGGGACGCTGATGAGATATGGCCATGGGACAGGTCAGGGATGGAGTGTCGGATGTGGCTGCTCTGGCTGCCAAAACCCCCATCCCTCCAGGACCCCCATCCTGCTGGGACCCCCATCCCTTCGGCCCAGCACTGGTCCCACACTTGGGGAGCAGGTGCAGGTGGTGGGGACCAGGCAGGCCAGTGGCTCCATCTGTTGATACGCAAATACAGCAGCTAGCACAGCAAGGGAGGGGAAAGATGCTCTGTGCTGCTGGGGTGCAGGGCAGGGATGCAGTACAGGGATGCCACGCTGAGGTACAGTGCAGGGGTGGAGTGCAGGGGTACAGTGCAGGGGTGCAGTGTGGTCCAGGGATACAATGTCCCCTAGGACTGTAGCACCTTCCCAGGTTCACAGCCATCTTTAGGATCCAGCTGGAGGAGAAGCCATGGCTGTGAAGCCCAAGGTGGGTTGACTAGCTCCTTGCAGGAGGTGTTGAGGCGGTGGAGGGGACAGGTTTTGGAGACAGCCCTGTCACACACCCCTTGCTGGAGGTGGGAGCTTGGAGGGTGGTTGGGAAGCAGGCTGCCACATCCCCTTTCCCTGTGATTCAGGTGGCTCGTGAGGCCATACGGGACTGCCCTTCAGCCTCCTCTGCCACACTTTGTCTCTCTATAGATGCATTCCCCCCCATTACGATTTCCATCCCATAGGATAATGCTTATTGCTGATGATCCTTCAGAAGGATCCAGGAGCGTTGGATTGAACCAAACCCCGAGCGGAGCCGGTGACCACAGCCCACATGTGCCACCCCCTGGACACTCGGCGTAAGCCACTGGAAGCCGCCGGATCCCGCGGCAGAAACCTCCAGGTCTGGCTGCTGTTGGGTGGGAAAGGTGAAGATTTGGCACCTCTGGGACTCACCTCCCGGCACACTGGACCCAAAGGGGCACCAAAGCTTAGATATGGACCTCTGGGGTGCTGTGTGTGGGGGGGGGACTTTACCATGCTGCCCCACAGCCCTGCCAGCCCTCGGCGCATCCTCCCAGCCAGGCTCTTGCTGTCTCAGGGGGAATTGGGCTCTCCTGGCCCTAAGGATCTCAGAACACGACAGGGAACAGTGGGGTTTAGGAGCTGTTCCACTAAATCCTCTCCAAATTTGCAAAGAGCACGAAACCTCTGGGCTTGTCACAGTTTCTGCCATCCCTCTGGGGTGTAGCTGGGGTTGGTAGCAGATGGGGTATCTGTGGAGCTGAGATTTTGGGGAATAGGAGGAAGGAATCATCTCTCTCTGGCCCCAAGAGCAGAGGACACAGGAAAAAAAAAATCTCCTCTTTTGGAAACCCATGGAAAATGGGATTTTATATACATTTATTGCACATAATATGCCACAGTATGTACACAAAGGCTCTTGCAGAAGCATCGCTGTTTCACCCGGCACCGGGATGCTGGCTCTGGGAGCTGAGATGCTATCTCCGGGACAAGCTGGCAGTGCCAGGTAGAACCAGGGCGTATCAACCTGTCCTGTGCTCAGGACACCGTGCAATCATCTTGACATGTCCCTGAGATCTACCTCTGGTCCGAAGCCAGGCAGGAGGAGGCTTCCTGCGGGAGCTTTCCCCGCCGCCGGTTCCCTGAGTCTCAAGCAAGCCCTTTGTGCCCGCAGGTCAAACATGTCCCCTTGGAAGGAGGGAAAGCGCTGGCTTGGATGTGTTTGGGATGAACGGGGCATCCCCCCCTCGGTGTCCCTGCGGAGCGGTCCCCGGGCCGGCCGGGCGGCAGGTGGCAGCAGAGCCGGGCTCCCGGCTCAGCTCGGGACTACCCAAATGCGCTTCCATCCAAAGGGGTTTTCCTTGCGGGACAAGGGGCTTTTCCTGGCTGTGCCGTGCCCCGGCTCCTTGACCAGCAGGGAGGGGGAAGCACATTGGCAAAGGAGCGCACGGAGATGCTGAAAGGGATGGAACAGCTCTGCTCTGGAGCCAGGCTGAGAGAGCTGGGCTGGGGCAGCCTGGAGAAGAGAAGGCTCCTTAAGGGGAGACCTTAGAGCAGCTCCAGTGCCTGAAGGGGATACAGGAAACCTGGAGAGGGGATTGGGACAAGGGTCTGTAGGGGCAGGCCAAGGGGAATGAATGGCTTTAACCTGCCAGAGGGGAGACTGAGATGAGCTCTTAGGCAGAAGCTCTTCCCTGTGAGGGTGCTGAGGCACTGGCACAGGGCACCCAGAGAAGCTGTGGCTGCCCCATCCCTGGCAGTGTTCAAGGCCAGGTTGGACACAGGGGCTTGGAGCAAGCTGCTGTAGTGGAAGGTGTCCTTGCCTGTGGCAGGGGTTGGAACTGGATGAGCTTTAAAGTCTCTTCCTATACAAACCATTCTATGACTCTATGAAACTCAAGCTGGTTCTGGGCTGCTCTTCATCCCCAGCCATCCCAAAGCTGCCACCATGACCTTGCCAGGGCTCTGTAGGGCATGGCAACAGCCCAAACATTTCTCTCCCTGCCCCTCCTGGGAAGGATAAGCAGCTCCCACTGTGCTGAGCAGTGGTTTCCCATCCCTCTCAATAGGGAACCCTGTGGGTCAGGGAGAGGTGGAAAGCCCCTGGGAAGGTACAAATGAAACAAAGCACAAGGCTGTGAGAGCATGAACAGGTTTCCAGTGGGATTTCATGGCACCTGCCCTATGGCTGGGAGCACAGTCAGGACCCATGGGGATGCAGGGCTGGCTGAAGCAGCCAAAGCTCTCCATTGGCATCTGATGACAGAGAGGGGGCCAAGGACATCCTCTTCTTAGGGCACTCTGGGGTGCCTGTTTACAGGGACGAATGGTTTTGCCAAGTCACAGGTCAGGGCTGGCAAGCACCCAGTGCTGGATGGAGGCTTGAGGCCATGCACCCTCAAAGAAACAGTGAGGGGAAGAAAGTGTAAGCCCCTGGCAGGGAGCTGGGAACATCTTCTCCAGCCTGTTGGGCTCCTCCAACACCCTGTCTCGTTGAAAAGGAATTAAATAGGGAGAAAGCAATGTCTGCTTTGCAAGCATGGAGCTCTTGTTGGTGGAGCAGCTCCTACCAGGAAGGTGGGCACAGGGATGGGGTCAAGAAGCCCCCAGAGGCATAGTGGGGTTGCAAAGCTCCTGCTTTGGTGCTGTATGGTTTTAGGAAGTCCAAACCTGGCCACAGGGGCACATGAAGGCTGCTGCCAGCAGGTAGTGAGTCTTTGAGCCTGCAATTGCTTCTGAGTGGGAGAGAAGATTGGGATCATCTGAGGATGCTGGAAGTGGAGGATCTGCATCCCTCAGTGCTGAGCCACCACCAAATATTTCTCTTTTACTCACTGTCTCTCCTCTGTCTGGAAGCAGGGATGGGAAGATTTCTCTTACAGGGCCCAGGGTAAGGGAGCACCAGCACTGGCATTGCCAGTTCCCAAAGGACCAGCCATGCAGGGAAGCCCACCACAGCTCCGTGACTTCTTAAGCCTCACCAGCATGTGCTGTGGTGGAAAATTCCCCCTGCCAGAGGCAGCCCCTCTCTCCTTTACCAGCTCTGCCTCCTCCTGGGGCTCCTAGTTATCTCTGGCACTGGTGTCCAGGGTGCCTTGGTCACCCCACCCAGCCTGGTGCACCAGAGATGCATTTGGAGCCAGGGCTGCCCTCTCCTGATTACACACAGGGGTGATGCAGCTTTTATCATGGGCAAAGCGCTGCAGGCTCCCAAGAGCCCCATGCTCAGAGCCCGGCTGTGCTATCTCCCCTCTTCATGTGAGTCACACGAGCTGCAGCCTTCCTATCTGACAGGTACCACGAGCAGGACACAGTCACTGGCCTCTGCACAGGGGAGAGGGCCATTGCTGCTGCCTATGGAACTGGTTGTTCCAGGGAAGGATGGGTCCTGATTGCTCTCACACTGGTGTTGTGTTCCCCTGAACACCAGTAGCTCCTGGGACAGGTCCAGCCCTAGAGCCTGATGTCCAGTCCTTGGGAGTGGGATGACGGGGCAGGCTTGCCCTCCAGCAGCCATCAGACCTTCAAAATGGGATGAAAAGGGTTATGCAGTGTGTTAGAAAATGTTTAAGTGTGAGCATCTGACCTCACTGCAATTTCCCTTGGGGTTTTCCTGGTGTTTGGGCTATCACACAACCAAGTAGGTCACTAAAGGGGTTGCATGGAGAATAGCTTCACTAGACAAAGCATCCAAAACAGCATCACTTGAGGAAGCTCCACAGGAGCATCTTCCACTGCCTTCTGAAATGACAGTGCCATCCCAAAGAGCAGCTGGGGTCCCTGCGTTCAGTCACTGGGTTCCCTGCTTGGAAAAGGAGCAACATCGAAGTGTTTGGGAGCATGAGGAGGGACAGACAGGCTGGAGAGCCCTGGGAGGAGGTATCAGTCTGAAGATCAAGCAGACGATGTGCCCGGGTGCCTGCAGCTATTGTGAGCACAAGTGGCTCAATGCTCCAGCGTCTGCCAGCGTTATCAGCCATCATAACACTCTGTCTCCAGGTAAAGAAAGATAGGAGGTGCCTTGATGGGGATCACTGAGGAAAGTTATGACATTAACAGTAATCATCAGTCAGGTGTGTGACTGATGCTGCCTTCAATTTTCCCCTCTCTGATGGCCTTATATCATCAGGAAAGGGAGAAAGTCAATGACATGGCTCTTGTCCTCCTCTGGTGCTGTTCTGGGCAGGTTTTGTGCCCCACCAGCACTCACAACCCCTGGCTGCCCTGCAGGCTCAAGCTGCTGTCCACTCCCTGCTCTAAGCCACCACTATGGGCTCCTCCCTACCCAGATAAAGCCCGGAGATGTTTTGGTTTGGCGCGAGCTTTGGTTTTGCATCCTTTGCAGAGGAATTACAAACAATAAGATAAGGCTGTAGAGTGGAAGCTAGCCCAGAAAACCCTGCTCCGAGTGTAGAGGCATCTCCTGACCGGCAGACTTGGGTTAGGACTTAAATTACTGCCAAGAGCTCCTGGAGAGCTGGAAAGCCCTCAGTGCTGCATTGGGGTGGTCCTGTGCTCACCTTGCACTGCCTCCACTGAAACAGAGACAAGATTTGCTTAGAAGCAGCTCACAGGGGTGGAGAGGGGCACTGTGTGCATCTCCCCCTGTCTTTTCTTCCTGAGGATGGAGAGGAACTGAAAGGTATTTCTCTCTGAAGAGGGTGAACTCCTGCCTGGCTCCTGTTGTTTCCACTCTGGAGTCCTGGCCCTGCCTGCTGTTAGATGAAAATGTGTTCAAGAACAAGTGGGGCTTGCTGACAAGCATGAAAATTGAACAGACTGAAACTCAGGTGAGAAATCCTGGCTCTGGCTGCATGCAGCTTCACATCGCATTTAAGTTGGTTGTGATTGAACTTCAAAGTCTAACAGCCAGCCCGGCAGGAGGTCAGACTCCCTTTATGGGAGCACCTCTTGTATCACCATGAAATCAGGCAGCTAAAATATAACAAAACCCACTTGTAAATTCTGCATTTCTGGCCTGAGATCCCCTTCACCCAGTGTGGTTGGAGCTGGTCAGTAGTTGTCACTGTGCAACAACGATCTAGAACATCATCAGGACTTCTTTATTTGCTTGATATAATTGATATTGCTTGATATGATTGTACAAATGAACGCAGTGATGCAGAGCACAGCCCCTGTATTCCCAGGTTTGCAATTAAACTTCCCATCCCACAGTAACTTCCACTGACAGCATTGGGAGACAGAGGATGCTTTGGGTCCCTGGGCTGGGTCTCTTTTTCCCTTGTTGCTTGCTTGGTGTCAAGAACCTCGTTGGCAAGTTCAAGGGCAGGAGAGGCAAGCATGAGTATAAAGTCATAAAATACAGTATCTCACAGCCTGAAGTCCTGGTCCACTGGCTCTTCGTGGGCAATGGATTCAGGATCCTCTTGATGCTTTTTATACGAGCATCTCCATGAGCATCCTGTAGTTGTGCTTGCCCCCGGGAGCTGAAAAAGCAGGCCTGCTATATTCTGGGGTTAATTAGAGATACTTTGGTTGATGTCTTTACAGCTGCTAATCTTGATGAGCCTTTCCCACAGCAACAGCTTCAGGGTGACTTTTTAAAACCACTGATGGAGCAGTTCCTCTGTGTTCCTCCTGTCTCCAGAACCAAGTGAGATTCTCCTGAGGGCCACTACAGAGCCAGGGAGCTCCCCACAACCTTCCAGGTACTAAGCATTATCTGGCATCCCTTGTCCAGGTCTCTGCAGGGAGGGAAGCAAGGGGAAGAGGGATTTGTCCTTACCCAGGCCAATGTCTCTTTGCTGTCCCCAGTCCCATCACTGCTCAGCCAAAGGGAGGGCTGGCACAGACCTGGCATATCTGCCCCTCCACAACCCATTTCCCATCCCTGATGACCTCCGTGGGGACAAAGCATGAACATGATCCCTTTTAGCTGCCGTGTTTGTATACACAGGCCTGTTGCTGACACAGATCCTTTAATCCCCCTTGCCTGTGTCCCACGGACCGTGCTTGTACAACAGTGGCCACAGCTGGGTGCTGGCACTGCACTTTGCTGAAGCCCTTTTACCTCTGACTCGCTGATCAGCTGCTGACAGGGTGTTATCAGGAGGCTGTGGTGAGCTCAGTGGCAGTGCCAGCATTCTGGTTAAGGGGACTGTCCCCACACTGACTTGCTGTCAGGGGATGGGGAGGACCAGTGTGTGCCGCTCTATTCTTTAGCACCATCTCTATTCTTTAGCAACATCTCACCCACATCGTGGGCCTTCAGCTTGGACATGGAGGTGGCTCGGCACATGATTTAGCACGCTGATGTTTCCTTTGCACCAGCAAAATATTTGGGAAAGCAAACAAAGCTGGTGAAGCTGGGTGGGAGTTACAGCCAGAGAGCCCAGCTCACTGCAGTGCACAAGTGGAGAAGAGGGATGCTCAGAGCAGGCTGAAGCATGGTCCCCCCTGTACTCACAGACCCTCCACTGCTGGTGATGGAGACCTGGACTTCATGTGGGAGAACTGTCTCCACCATTCAGGACTGGCTTATGATGGGGGTCTTGCCTGATTCCTCCTCTTCTGGTACCACTGTGATGCCCAGGCTGCTTGTGCCTGGCATTGGAGTACATGTGGCTGCAAAAGCATCATGATAGGATGCATGGTACCCTTGGAAATCAGAGGGTAAAAGTCTGAACCCTTGCACACAAAATAACAAGCAGCTTTTAACTTTTCTTCTCACTGTTCCTCAATCCCCTAGCAATATGAGGAGGAGAACAGCACCCATCACATCCATACGTATCGGAGCCCCGCTGCTTGCCAAACACCCGGCAGCAATGTAATTGCATTGCTGGCCAGGCTAGGATTTGAATGGCAAAGCCCTGGGCTTTGCTTTGACTGCAGATGGGTAAAACAATATTTAAATAACTGCCAGGCACTGGAAGGAGCAGGAATCCCATGGGAAAGGAGAGAATTTGCAGCCGTGTGTGCCTGATGGTTTTATTGCAAATGTACAACCTGCAAAGAGAGCAAAGGACGCTGCTGAGAGCTGCCTCTGATTTAGTATTTCATAACTTTGGTGGTTGACTCCAAGCCTTTTGGCTGTTAATTATCCTTAGGTGCTTAGAGGAAAATGTCCCAGCAATTCCACCCATAAATCTTATTGATTCTCACCTTGAGGCTTTGGGAGCTTTTAGGGCACCTGCACAAGCTGCCACTGCTTGAACTGATTGAGCTCCATGGAGCAGCCACTTGTGCCTCTTGCACATTAGGCATGAGGCAGAAAGATGTATGTCCCCAGCCAGCTCTGGCACAAGGTATTGATGGCAGAGAAACACAGGCTCTTGGTACTCACAGCATATTGCCAGCATGCTTTGCTTCTCCATGGGAATGGAACATCCCTGGCTGAGCTGAGCCAGGGGCCTCCATGGTTGCTGTGGGCAGGCACCTGAAAGAGATGCAGGACATCTCATCTGAAGCACAGAATGCTTAAGGCATTTTGGAGAAGGATGCTACAGCATATATACCTCATTTCTCTTTGTAGAAGCCACTGAAAAGAGCAAGAGTATATCTGGAATATTTTTGCTGAGATTTCTGGTGGCAGAGGGGTGGCATGGAGGGAAATATTCCTCAAAGAAAGTATCAGTATCAGAGGTCAACTTGTGCCATGTTTTCACAGGCACCTGGAAACTCAAATGATTTAAGGGAGGTGTTAAGCAACCTTGGACTAATATATCTAAAGCAAAACAGACAAGGTGTGAAATTCTGGTCTAGAGGAGGTATTGCTTTCTACAGCCAATGTCATCAATAACTAGGAAATGGGGGTGGGTTTAGGATTTTTCTCGTGCAGACAAGGTTATTTACTGGCTTTGGGAGAATCCTACAAGAATGTGGCTTTTGGAGGAAAAACCTGTGACCTTTTAGAGGGATTTTTTCATAAGAGAAAGTAGTGATAGCGCAAGCTGGAATGGCTTCAAACTGAAAGAAGGTAGATTCAGATTAGACATTAGGCAGAAGTTCTTCCCTGTGAGGGTATTCAAGGCCACATTGGATGGGGTTTGAAGCAACCTGCTCTAGTGGATGGTGTCCCTGCCCATGGCAGGGGGCTGGGACTGGATGAGCTTTAAGGTCCTTTCCAACCCAAACCAGTCTGGGATTCTATGATTCTGTGATAAAAGTAGCTCTGTATCATTAAAAAACATGCAAAACCTGCATAGCAGATTTTTCTATTATGGGATATTTATTCTCATTTCAATCTTACTTCCTAATAAGTAAAAGCAGGAACAGCTTAATAATAAGCAGGAAAATCCATGGGGTGCACTCTGGACACAAACACATTTGCAGCATCACTTCCCAGTAGCAGCAGATGGGTGGAAGCAGCAAAGGGCAAGTGGCTCCATACAAAGCTGATGGGAGCTGGTTCCCACCCCACATGTGGCATGAGTGCCCTGAGCAGCACGGTGCCTTCAGCTGGCTGCAGGGTCAAACTTCGGAGCCCAAGCCCCAGGGCTGTGGAGCCCTGCTATGTGAAAGCACTTTTTAATGGGGTTATAATGGAACTCGTTAGTGTCTGCTGTTTTATTACGCAGGTTGAAAATTACCTATTAGTGTGAATGCATTCCATCTTCATGCTGATTGTTCATATGCTTCGCTAGGAGGGTCCAAACGCATTTATCTTAGAGCCACTGAGTATCTTTCATCCCTCTGGATCACAGAGCTACAGATAGAACAAGCCTATGGGACTGTCCATGAGCACTTACTGTGTTCTCATCCCCTTGCCCTCGCAGGAGAAGCAGAGAATTTGTTTCTCTGTCCGTGTGTTGTGCTTTTGTGCAGGGCCCCTTTCCCTAGAGCAGGGGTGTGAGCTTGGTGGTTAAAAACCTGGAGTAAGGAGAGGTTAAAAGCTGGATTAAAAAAGGAGAAACTGGGGATACTGAGGGCCAAGCAAGACCCAGAGATGCTCAAAGACGTTAGCAGCTGCCATCGAAGCATCTTTAGACCTCCAGGCCAGTGTCAAAGCATCCAGGCATCTGTGATAAATATGCAAGCCACGCTTCAGTCATGGAGAAATAAGCTGCTGTGCATGGAGCAAGGGAGGTGGGAGCTCCTGCCCAAATCACTGCTTGCCAGCGGAGTTTCCCTGGAGACTGCTTCCTTGGAGCCTGCGCGGCCAGCACAGGGCTGGGAGGCAGCACTCAGAGCTTGGTGTGAGCCAGGCGGGCCTGGGGACACATGTGGGACAAGGGATGCAGCGGAGAAGCAGGCTTGAGGGTGATGATTAGGTGCTTTCATTGAATTTGGGGAAGGCAAAGGTGGATTATTTACCAGTGAAACGTGCTGCGGAAAAGTGGTGACTTTTTTGCTGCTTCTCTGCAAGTTGTTGGACCTGAGGAGCAGAATATCCCAGTGCTGGAGATGTGGTCAGAGCAGGAGAAAATGAGTCCAGCAGAGGAGCACTGGGGTGTGTGGAGTTTGATAGACCCAGCTTCCCTTCAAGTGAAGGATGGGTGTTTGAGAGCTGGCCAGCCAAGGCAGTTTGATCCTGTGGCGGATCTGGAAAGCTTACACGGACATTTCCCTTTCTCCCCCTTTGCCCATGCATCTCTTTTCTATCACTGAAAGCTCTGCCAAGGTTTGGCCTGGCTGTCCACTGAGGCTCACCCACCTCCCTCCTGCCTGGCAGCTCCAGAGCCAGTTTGGCTCTCACCAGGGGCCCCATCCCACTCACATGGCAGGTGGAAGAGCATCCCAAAGGGACCAAGCAGCAGGAATGGGGAACAGGACAGGAAATCCATTGAGCTGCATGTCCCCCAGCTACAGACACCATCCTCAACCAGCAACAGGCTGTACTCCCCACTAAGGGCTCCTCAAGAGGGTGAAGGTGTGAGCATGGCTAGCAGGAAGGTGGCCCGAGCTGGTGGGAATTGTGTAGCCCCTGGGCTGTGCTTGTGAGGAGCAGATCATTGGGCTATATGCAGTACAGGATGTCGCTGGTGTTACTGTAATTCTGGTGTCAGAGCATCCTCTCTGGGTGTTCAGCCAGCCAGCCAGGACACTGGCCTGCTCTTCTGGAGTTATAAACTTCCTCTAAACTGTGACTGCAGCTCAGAAAGCCAGCTGTATCCTGGGCTGTGTCAAAAGGAACACGATCAGCAGGCTGAGGAAGGTGATTCTCCACTTCAGCTCTGCTCTCATGAGACTCCTCTGCAGTCCTGTATCCAGCTCTGTGGGCAACAACACAGGAGAGATGTGGAGCTGTTGGAGTGAGTCCAGAGGAGGGCACGGAGATGCTGAAAGGGCTGGAACAGCTCTGCTCTGGAGCCAGGCTGAGAGAGCTGGGCTGGGTCAGCCTGGAGAAGAGAAGGCTCCCGGGAGACCTAAGAGCAGCTCCAGTGCCTAAAGGGGATACAAGAAACCTGGAGAGGGGCTTTGGACAAGGGCCTGTAGGGACAGGCCAAGGGGAATGGCTTTAACCTGCCAGAGGGGAGACTGAGATGAGCTCTTAGGCAGAAGCTCTTCCCTGTGAGGGTGCTGAGGCGCTGGCACAGGGTGCTCAGAGAAGCTGTGGCTGCCCCATCCCTGGCAGTGTTCAAGGCCAGGCTGGACAGGGCTTGGAGCAAGCTGCTCTAGTGGAAGGTGTCCCTGCCCGTGGCAGGGGGTTGGAACTGGATGAGCTTTGAGGTCCTTTCCAACCCAAACCAGTCTGGGATTCTATGATTCCTTTTGTAATTTCACTGTCCAAATTCTTATATGTAATTTGGATGCAGCACACACTGGTGATCCCTGAGGTTGCAGCACTCAAGGGTTGGGTACCAAGGGACATGTGAGCAGCAATGGTCCCAGCAGAGCATCCTTGACAGCCTGAGACTCCCTCTGCAGACCTGCCAGACCCTTGACGCTGCTGCTTTTCCAAAAGGAGTGCTGAGCTTTGTCTGTCTCTCACCCTGTTCTTTCCTTCTAACAGCTCCGCTGGGAAATCAGCTTTTCATCCTTCGTGAACCAACATCTTTAGTGCCTTGTCACACTGCTGGGCTTTGGACATATGTATCCCCAGGGCTGCAGGACACACCAAGGGGCTCCCAAATAAACCTTTCTGGTAAGAAGCAGAGCGGTATGGTCACTGGTAGAGGGAAAAGGCTGGGAGAGGCTTAATCAGAACAGAAAAAGCATCAAGGGCCACTGAGAACTGGAAGGGTTGCACTAAAACTGTATCAGCAGCGGAGTCTGCGTTTGAGAAGTGTGTTATAAATACAACCAGCGGGGTTTGGGCTCTCCGTCTTGATAGCTATAAGAAATAGGGGTCAAGTACCAAAGGTGTTAGCGGCGATGACGGGTGGGTGACATCCCATTGCCCATCCCACCAGCCTCAGATTTTAACCTCCTCGGATGGCGCCCCATGTGCTTTGCCGGGCTGAGGACACCGGATGGGGTTTCCCCATGACAGAGTCATCTCCCTCGGTCACACACGGGCTCCTTTCCCGGTCCTTCCATTGGTTCGCTACCCCCGGGTGCGGGTACCCGAGGCCACTCTCATCCCTCTGCGCCGGGTTGATCCCGCAGCAACACCCCCGTTGCCCCCCCCCCCGCTCCACACCCCCCACCCCGTGTTTCTGTAGCAGCGCATCGCGGGGCTCTCCCCGACGGCAGCCCCGTGGTGAAGCCCGGCGGAGGGTGGGGGAACGGGAACGGGAAGGGGCCCGGTCCCCCCCCGCCACAAGCTCCGGCCGTGCGGCCCCTTTAAGCACCCCCCCCCCCCCCCCCCGCAGCACCCTCTCGCCCCCCTCGCGCAAACAGGCGTTGCATCAGGCACGTGCGCGCCGCCGTCGGGGCCCCGCCCCGCTCCGCCCCTCCCCTCCCGGCGGCGCGCGCGGGCGGGCGCGCCCCCGCGGCAGTCGCGTGGTCCCCGCGCGGCTCCATATTGCGGCGGCGGCGGCAGCGCGGGGGGGGTCTGGGGTGGGGGGGGGCAGCGGGGCGCGGGGAGGTCCCCGTCGGGTGCGCGCAGATGGCGACGCAGGTGGAGGCGCTGCTGCCCGGCGCCCCTCTGCTGCCCGGCGAGGAGCGCGCCCTGGTGCTGAAGCCGCCGCAGGACGGCAGCCGGGAGAAGGGCGAGCCGCCCATGGGCCCCGACGGCGGCCTCGCGGCGCCGCGGCCGCCCAGCGCTAAGCAGCAGAAAGAGGAGAGCAACAACCAGGAGAAGGAGAGCCTGCTGAGGGCCGGCGGCGAGGCGGAGGACGGCGGCGAGGCGGGCGGAGCGGGACGCAGGGAGTTCATCGAGGCCCCGCCGCCCAAGGTGAACCCCTGGACGAAGAACGCCGCCGCGCCCGCGGTCAATGGGCAGTCGCCTCCAGGTGAGTGCCGGCGGTTGGAGCCGGGGAAACGGAGGAGTGTGTGTGTGCGGGGGGGGGGGGGGGTGGTGGTTGGCTGCGCCGCCGACCGCGCCCCGGCCGGCCGCGCCATGCGGCACACGGTGTGGGGACGGCGCCTGCGGCCTGGCCGGGCAGCGGGGCCGCGGCCGGCGTGAGGGCAGCGCGGCGGGGTTCGGTTGGGGGGGGGGGGGGGGGGGTGCCGGTCGGTGGAAGTCGGAAGCGGCGGCGCCGTCCGTGGCCATGAGGCGAGGAGCGCGTGTGCGGGGGAGGGGAGCGCGGCCCGGGCAGCGGCCATGAGGCGGCGGAGGGCGGGGGGGGGACGGACCCGGGGCCTGTTGGCGGGCACGCGGTGCCCCCCCTTCCAGCTCCCAGCATTCCGCCGCAGCGCAACGTGGTCTCTTCTCTGGGCACGGCCAGCGAGCGGCTTCCCCCGGGAGCGGGGCCCGGCCCCGGTGGTGCCGCTGCTTCCCTTCACCGCGGCCTGGCGCTGCCCACGTGTGCGGCGGCTCGCCCCCGGCGCGCAGGCCTCGCCGCCTTTCTCTGCCGACTCATGGCGGCGGGGCCGGGGGCTGCGGCCGAGCACGGCTCTGCTCCGGCGCGCCCGTGCATTGGGTGTTGATGGTGGGGTCGGCAATGGAAACTGCATGGCTTGGGGAAGAGGGGGGGTACCCCTAAGTGGACGTTGGTCCTTTGCTTCCCTACGCGGCTCCAACGGTAGCGACGGGGCGACGCTGTCCAAATCGCGTTTGCAACCCTCTGCTGTCGTCAGCAGAGGCTGGAATTGCTGAGCACCATTTGCTGGGAAGTTGGGGTAGGTGCTGGAGGGCATCGCTCCTACCTGGCTCGAGTGAATCGGTGCAAAGAGGGGAAAACAGAAGTTTTCACTGAGGGGCTTGTTTGGGAAGGAATCGGCGTTTTTCCTTCCTTCTTCTGTTAACTGTAAAATCGCGCTGCCAGATATGACATCAGATTCCCAGTTACTGTATGTGCTGGTGTTTTGCAAGAACTCTTACTGCCTAGCGTGATGATTCGTCAGAGGTGTCGATCTTTGGAAGAAGGACAGCTTGGCAGTTTCCACCTGGAAAGCTGTCACCTCAATAGGGAGTATAGAGGAGAAGTTAATTGTGTCAGTTAGAAGTCTGTGTTCAGATTGTTTTGGTTTGTCATTGTACGCACCACCATAAGCAAAGCCTAAGGAAATCCAGGGCAGCATTGCTGTCCACATCTGCTGTATGACACAAAACTGATCAAATCACTTCTTTGTGTGGAAGCTGCCCTCCATTGTGCTGCCTTTTTGAGTAAAAATCCTTAGAAATAAATGAAAACATGCAAAAACACGTAGTTAAATGTGCCTGTTTAAGGCTCATATCTAAGATGCTTCCAGATTCGTTCCAGTGCTCATCGCAGAAGTGGGTGACTCTTCAAAGCAAGCAGAACAGTCTGCCCAGCATGAGGAAGGGGCCCTGCCAACTCTTGAGATGACTTTATGAGGGAGGGAGTGTGTCAGTAGCATGTCCACCCTGTGGTAGGGCAATGGCGTAATGCTGCAACACTCAGGAGTTTTCTTGGGTCCATCTCGATGTTCCTGAAGGTGTTTAAATAATGGAGTTGGTTAGTAGTATGTTTTGGGACGCTTGGAAGCTGTGACTGGATCCTGCCATGCCCCAGACGCTGCTACTTGGCTCTCTTCTCTTGGGGCATTGTTTCTTTTGCTACCTGTTGGTTAGCAAAAGGGAGAATGCATAAAACAAACACGGCTGGTGATCTCCCATGAGAGGCAGGTTGGCAGCTGACCTTGCCTGGTGGCCCTTCGCCCAAGAACCTTCTTGTACAGTTCACAGGCTCCCATTGGGTGTTCACTGCTTCAGGTAGAGGATTTGTTTTGGCAGATGCTTACAGAAACCAAGATCTGGAACTTGAGTTAGTGCGAAAGATGGTGCTGGTGAGGTGAGTTGTTGTGTTGCAGTGACCTCTGGGAGGATGGCCTAAGAAAAGTGAGTCCTTTGTACACTTGAAGTAAACTGAGAGCTTTTAAACTCCAGGAAGTCACTGCTGGATGCTTTTGGTTTTTCAGCAGAGCTTAGTAAACCATCCTCATGATCCAGCAGTGCTTGTGTGCTGGAGATACTAAATGTTTCCAGCCCTCAGTGAGTGAGAAGACCAAGGAGCTTAGTATCTGTAAAGATAAAGGCTTGTTTTACAGGCTTTGAAAACCCTCTTTTTTTTAATAATGATTATTTAATTATAGACCCATAGAGCAGATTTTATGGACGAGACCTATTCCTTAGGTGTTCATCCTTTCTCTAATGGTCTGTGTTGGAACTGGTGCTTGAGCATTGAGCTCTGGCCCACAGAAAACACAGGCACCTTCAGGATCTTTATGAGTTTCTGCTGTGTCAGAATATGGATGGGGAAGAGCTTAACAAATCTACCTCTGGCTGTTCTGAGCTGTTTGAGTCTGCAGCTGGGGAAGTTGAATGCATTGGGGGCTGATGCAGGGACTGGGGAATTTGATGAGTTAGGGTTTATCTTCAGAAGCTGGTGTCTTGCCTACTTGCTGTGGCGTTTACGCTCAAGGTTGTCAGTGAGGTCTGTAATTGGGTGTTTGAGTCAATGCTTCTGCTTTTTCAGGAAGGACTGTTGAAGCGAAGCCTCTCCTTGCTGCTTAACCCCTCCTTCCAAAAGCACAGCGGCGTGGCAGTTAAGTGGAGCAACTATTAGATCGAGTTAGACAACTGGTGCTGTTCAGCTGAGGCTCAGCTGGAGTGGCACAGCAGAAGATTTTCGTGCTGTCTTGACAAGATGTGTGTTACGTTTCTGTTCGTGTGTGTTTCAGAGTTGGGGTCCTTTGAGTCCTGAGAAAACTCGTGGTCCTGTCCTATATGGCAAGGTTTGCACTGGACACTGCTTAGTGCTTGTGAGGGACGTTGGCAGAGCTGGTGATGATGCCTTGTGTTTACTCTCTAATGATCTAGGAATGAGGTCTGTCCTCTGTCCCTTGGTTGTTGCATGCTCTCTTCTTATCATGTAAATAAATGCAGCCAGCAGCCTGACTGGCGAAGGCATGATGGCAGCGTGTGTGTCTGCAGCAGCAGAGGAAACATCTTCTGGCAAAAACAGCTTTGCACTTTTTGGCTATAAACCAAATTCAAAGTATTTTCTCAGTTTTTTCTCTAGAGCAGAGTGGCTTGCAGTTAAGACAGCTCAACCTTCTGGAACATGTTGGACTGCTCCACTGTGCCCTGCACCAGGGCTGGTGCTGATGCAAGCGTTGGTGCAGGCAGGTGTTAACAGCACCCCGTTTTGAAAACCTGCTGGATTTAGTTCAAGAAACGTTGCATCAAGGCACTTGGCACTTCTTAATTTTTAAAGCCATTTATATCTTGGAAATAAGAACACTCCGTTTTAATGCCTAGCACTGTGATTGCTGAGCTTTGCCTGCGCTAACTTTTGTGTTCTCATTGCAAAGACTCAGCCAGGAGAAAATGGCATATTTCCTAGTGGAGATGCAGGAGGTGTTTTCATTTCTTGAGTAGAGTTTCTTGCTTGTCGTTTGGCAAATGCACTGGGTGGATAAGCAGTACTTTCCAGAAGGCACACCTTAGTTCCTAGCAGCAAGCACCAGAGGCTCGCTGACTATTGTTCAGTGAGAGCATGTGTTGCTTTATGGCAGAGCAGAGGCTGGGTTGGCTACCAGAACTGAGGAGAAAGCAGGGAAAGATGTGTTGTTGGCTCCTCACCCTTCACTGACTTAACTGCCCATAGGGCTTTCCTTGAAACCAGCCTTCAGTACAGGAGATAAGATGTATGGGAAGCTTATTTTACTTTTGGCATTTCTTTTCCTTCAGAATAGATGCGTGCATCTGCCTGCTTTGGGTATCCAGCTCGGTAGTGCTGCACACACCTATTTCCAAAGTGTTGGGCAATTCTAGCTCTGTCGTGGCATGTAATTGTGGAGCTCTCCTGGCTATTGCAACAGAGCTTCTATCGCAGCAGGAGTCCTTCCCCACACCCCTACTGCCCCAGGTTTCCTCTCTGAAATACTCTTTGGATCCCATACCTTGGGTTTGAGTAACTTCCCATCTTGTTGGGGAGGATGAGGGTAACTGGAACTCACTGCTCCAAAAAACTGTGAAGCTTAGTATTTTCCCTCCCCCACATACCTTTGCCCTTCAGTTTTGTGCTGGACCTTTGCCCTGTTCTGCACTGTTTGTTTCGGGAAGGCTGGGGAATGCAGTGCAGCTCCTGAGAGCTGACTCACTGGCCCTGGTTGCTTGGCTTCAACACTCGCTTCTGCTGTGACCTCCTGTTCCAGATTGCCAGGTCCAAGGCATCGCTGGAGGATTGTCACCAATCACCTCCTTACCCTCACACCTCTTCTTTTAAGCTGCTTATTACCTGTGATGCCATGGGGGTTTTCACCAGGGCTGCATCTGGGATCGCTGGCCTGAGCAGCAGAAGAACTTGGGTTATACATGAAGACAAATCAAGTGCAAAAAGCAGGGCTGGGAATGGGGGCACTGGGACTGCAGTGCTCTGGTCTCCCTCCCTAATTATGACACCTGATCTTTTTGCTGCATTCAAATAGTGTGAAATTATCCTGAGGGGAATGCCAAATGCCAGCTTGGATAGAGTTAGGTTACTCTTTGCATGCTTGACACTACTTTGGAACGAATCTTGAACACCACCTCAGTGGTAGTGCTTGTTTGGCTAAACAAGGACTATTTTGGTACAAAGCCGTGCTGTGCAGAGCAGGTTGAATGTTTTAATCCTTCAGTTACTACATCTGCAAATAGCAAGGGTTTAAAAAACCAAAGGATCTCAATGAAAACTGAAACATACTTGAATAGTGCCAGGGGATTGTGGTGGCCTTTATGGTGGTGCACCTCTTGGAGGAGCTCTGCTTTCACCTCAGTAACCAGGTGAATGGAGGTACATGGCCTTGCTGTAGATCCGGCAGATAACCGATAGAAGGCTTTTTGCTCTGCTCTTACTGTAAGTCCAGTTGGGGGTGGTGAGCTTTGTTCATTCCCAACCACAATATGCATTTACATTCTGGTCTTTAAAATGTTATTTATCCTCTGGTCATCTTGGCCCCCGAACCAATGCTGACTTCCTGCCAAGGTCTTAAGTCTCCATGCTGCTGGCTTTGTCAATCCCTGGCTTGCTGTGTGCGCAAGAGCTCAGGGAAAGAAGTGGTGCTGCCATGGTCATACCCGCTGGGCTCTTTCACGGTGATAATGCTGTCTAGGTAGAGCTTTGCATGGGCAAGAAGTCATGTCCTGGGCTTGGGTAAAGCTCTGGGTACTCTATGGATGTGGTCTCCGACATGGCCAGCTCTGCATGTCCTTTTCTTTACTTGAGACCATGCTTCAGTTCCAAACTCACTCTGCCAGGTCCAGGTCCTTGTTAGTGATCTCTGAGTGGAGTTGGGAGACTTACCCCTTTGCATTGAAACAACTGGCTAATCTGAATATCTAGTAGCAAATGATACAGCTACATGACTTGAGCGGGTCAGAGGAGAGGTAAAAGAAGGGCTTTGAAGAAGTTAATGCAGTGCTGTGAGAACTCAAAGCAGCTACTTGTGTATTTAGGCAACAGTAATTGGTGACCAGAACAAATGGGAACTGAATTTGGCCTTGAATAAATCAGTTACCAGACTCTGGGGAGAGTCCTGGGTCAGGGTTGGTCTGGGTTGCTTGGCTGGAAGGGGAAGTGGGTGTGCACATGGGGTAAAAACTGGCACAAAGCATTTGGTGAAAATAGGTTTGTTGATGGTAATCCTTATACTGCACACGGTACACCTCTCTTTTTCAGGAAGGGTTGTGGAAAGGGTGGTCAAGTCAAGTGGCAACATGTTTCTAAGCACAGGTTCATCCTGTAATTGCAGGTTCCCAGAAGATCCTCCTCACTGAACTTTTCTCTATCACAGTATGCATTGTGCTGTGGTTTAGGGGGCTTCTGTGGACTGATTGTGTGTGGATTGCTTTTTCTGAGTAAATTAGCGTGTGATGTGTTGGTTTCAGCTCTTCTGGTTTCAGTATTGCACTGGGTTGATGGTGCTGGTTAAGCTGCTGGAGCCATCCTTAGCAAGTCATCCAGCCCAGCGTTGGTGTGACACTCGATCCAGAGCTTTTCCTGCAGCATTAGAGCTACGTGTGCTGGGGATATTCTGCTGTGACAAGCAAGGAGCAGGAGGAAGGGCTGTGAACTGGCTGATCTAATGCCTGCATTATCAGTGGTTTACCTTCAGTGTCCTTCTGGAGCAAAGCTGACTTAGGAGCAGCAGCTTGCCTCGACGCTTCTATGTGCTGCAGCACTGTACAGGCTTCAGCACTCTGTGTGGTTGTGATTTTATTTCTGTTCTTTTGGGTTTGAGTCATCCTGTTCCTTTATAGGTCAGAAGGGCTGGTAGACATCTCTGTTGTGGATAGCTTGGGGCTGACCATCTGTGGGAGATGACCGTGGTGGATGCTCTGGCACAGCAGGTCAGGTGGAAGCCTCCATTTGCTTTAGGAATGGCCAACAGAGGTGGTTGTTGGTGTGACTGAGGTGTCAGTGCTTCTCAGTGTGGCTCTGGTGGCACTTAGAGGTGACACAGGAGCCCTTGATGTAGGAAATGGCACTCTGGTTCTCTCCAGAGCACATGTGGCACAATGTGCTGGCGGGTGCAGCTTGCCTCAACCTGTGCTCCCGGGAAGTGCGTTCACTTCCTGCCGGGCACCACTTGAAGTGGCTGGGAGCAGGTCTGCAGTTTGCTGCTTTAGCAGGCAGAGCTGGCCCATGACCTGGCCACATGCCTGCAGGTGCTTCTCTCCATTTTTTACTCCCCAGAGTGGCCCAGGAAAAGCATCCCAGCTCCAGAAGGAAAGTCCTGGAGGAAAAGCATCTCTGGTGCCCTATGGCGTTACTTGTTTGGTCTCCATCAGGCTGTGCAGAGATCCCTTGGTGACGATGAGCACAATAGCCAGAGGGGGCAATGGGGAGAAACAGGGGCTCGCATGGGGCTTGTGAACCTCACGTGTCCTTGATACACATGCCAGAGTTGAACCGTGATTGGGAAGGTGGACGGAGGGACAGAAGTGTGCTGCGTGTCCTTCCCACTGCATGCCCCGGAGGGGCTGTGTAATCCCATGGGGGGCTGCACACATGTGGGAGCCCGGTGCTGCTCCACTCTTCCCTTCCCAGGTATGGGGGTACAGCCTTGGGGGGGCGGAGGGAGGGAGCAGAGTCCATCCCCTGCACACTGCTGAGCACGTTTTTCCAGCTGAGCGGCAGCGTGTGCCGAGCTCCTGCAGAGTGACTCTGCAGTCTGCAGGGCATGGCTGCGTGCTGGAAGGGATCCGCCAGCAGGAGGGAGGGCGCAGGGGGGCTGCTTATCTCTTCTGCTTTCCTGGCAGTCACTTGAGTTTCTTGACTTGCCTGCTGGATGCACATGTGGAGGGAACAGAGGGGTTTCAGGGTGGGTAAGTTAGGTTGTAAGTAAGTCTGAAACAGAGAAAGAGGTGAGGTTTTTTCCTGACTAAATATGTGGGAAAACAAGTATGAAATTGGAAAAGCCACAAAAATGAAGAAAGGGTAGAGTTTTCCTGATGGGAAAGTAAGACAAAAGGTGTGTGGGGAGATTGATGTTTTACCTGCCTGGTAACTCGGAGGTGCTGCCAGAAAGTGGGTACATCACTAAATACTTAGTCTCTAAGCAGATTATTTGTAGTGTATTTTCAGCTTTCACACTAAATCATTCTGCTATTATTATTCTTCCTTGTTTTATAACTCTGCTTTTGAAAGCTTCTGGTCAGTGATGTAGATGAGTGATTCTCAATTTACCAAATGTTAGTTACCAGTGTATTTGCTTTGTGCACTTACAGATGATGAAGCTAGTGATGGAATGAAATAGCGAGAATAAGCAACACTCAGAGTGTGATAAGCCAACATTCATTTCACTTCATACAGGAAATTAATTTCTTCAGATTCTCCAAGGTCAGAGCTTCCATTTTTTGTATTAAATGTTGGAAGAGAAGCAGAGTTTATTCCTGCAGGGCACTTAGGATTCTCATGACAGTAATTTTATATCTTTACTGTAGCCCTTCCAAATCATCACAAAGTCCACATAGCTCAGGAGCAATGTCTCTGTCAGCTATCCCAGCCTCACAAAACAAGCCTGCTGAAAATAGTATGCTTGACTGTAATAAATAGCAATGCTCTTGGCTTCATGTAGCACACAAAGAGAAGTGTAAAGGAGTGACTGAAGCACTTTACTACCTGTACCTCCAGACGGGCTCATGTTGACAAGTCAGATACAAGGCTCTGCAAGGAGGCAAGTAAAAGCGGAGTGAATAGTTAAGAGTGACACCAGTATGTGTGACGCTGACTGTAGCAGCAGATGCTGAAATGTGGAGTAACACATCCCCAAATTGTTCTTGAAAGTGAGCTGAGTGAAACAGAACTGGCAGGGTGTTTGTGCACAAGATCCCACCCAGCAAGACAGAAAAGCGAATCATGGAGGTGACTCCACCGTGTGCTCAGATGACAAAGCATGAGGCTTTGCTGGCTGTAATCGCATTAAGTTTCACTTCCCATCTTCCAGCTAAACCTTGAGAGCTGGGGGGAATACCTAATATAATCTAACACATCTTCCGAGTGCGCAGAAATCCTCTGCCATTGCAGAGGGTCTTGCACTGAGCTTAGCAAAAGGGGGACTGATTTGTTTTGGCTTCTCCATCCCAGGAACTCTTGTAGTGCCCCTGTTTTTCATTGGAGAACGACAGATAGGACACTTGCACGCTGTGCAGGGAATTTGCAGTAGGTGACCCATGTTTTTAAAATGAAAAATTAGTAAGTACAGCTGAGGATGATTTGGAAAAGAGGTGGCAGATGACAGACAGACAGCCCTCCTAACTTGAGCTGGAGCTGAAATCTGAGTTGGTGTAGTTATCAGCAGAGAAGTGGAACCAAGCGAAGATGGAGTTTGGAGAATGACTGGAAAAGCTGAGTGTTTGAAACCAACCAGATAACCTGGACCAGAGCAGAGGAACATCTCAGACTGTGAGTCTGATGATTTCTAATTCAGTTAAGGGATTTAATTATGTTGTCTTCACTGTGCTGCTTTGTGCATCCTACAGATCCCCTGCTTGGCCTGCTGCCTGCAGCCCTAAGGTGAAGAACACTTTGCAGTTTTTAGTTCCTGGGGTTTCTCACAGGGGTTTATGGCATCCCTGCCTGACATTACAGGGCAAGCCCTTGATACTGCTGCTTTTGAGGAGGTGGGGGAGATCCTCTTTCATGGAGAGGCTGGATTTCTGGCTACAGCAATGGAGAAGGATGTATCCTGCCTATTGCTTATTGAGCTGTCCTCAAGCATTGCATTGCTGTGGTGTCTGGGCCTGCCTGCCCTTGATGTGCATGTGTTGCAGCACGGGGTGTGATAGCCCTGTCAGAAGGAAATGCCATCTTGTATTGGTTTCCATAGCGTGGGATCTAGTTGGCTTCTGGGCCACACCAAAGTGGTTCCTGGATTTCAACAAGAGTCTCCAAAACACCTTAATTTTGCTGGATCATTCCTGAAATTTTCTTGCTCATTCAATATCCAGTAGCTTAAAGGAAGGTGAATGTGATCATTGGGCCCAGACTCATGTAAGGATTGGCCTTCTGGAAGACTGGAGACTTCCAGCAGTGTCACTTCAGAGTTACTGCTGATTAAAGGATGTGAGAGGCAGAGAGGCTTCATGGGAACAGCAGTCAAGCTCTTTTAAGGTGCTTGTACTTTCTCTGCAGCTTTTTGTTGGGTGTGTGAATAGGAGTGTCAGGACTCATGCTTGGAGCGGCAGCTCTTTGCTGCTTCTCTGTTTCGGAGATGTGGAGAGAAGGGGTTAACAGGAGGGAACAACCAGTGTTTGTTCTCTCCAGTGCAAGCACTGATAAGTGGATGGGAGAAAAAACAGCAGTGACCTTACAGCTATTCCTTGTGTGCCTGCGCATACACGAGTGTTGGATTCACAGGACTGTCTGTTTGGAGAGCACTCGTGTTTTCTGGTCAGGCTGACCAGATGCATTCCCCAGAACCCTATCAGCACCTCTGGTGCTTGGACAAGAGACCTGAGCCCTCTTGCAAGTGGATCTCAGAAAGGTGTTTTTGCTGGGTGCAGGGCTGGTCCCGCTGGTGAGTGCGTATTCAAGCCTGAGTCACAGCCCCGTTTGGTCAGCTATGCTCCCCTTCTGTCTGGAGAGCGAACATCAGCATTAAGGTACGGCAGTAGTTCAGTGTGTGGTGTGAAGTTAAACCTATCTCGCACAGATAATGCTTTGATTTTGGAGTAGGTGACTTGTTTTGTAGGGGTGTTCCTTTTGCAACTTGGTGATGCTGGAAGTCTTCATCCATTTTCTAGTACATGAAGTTAGCAGGGTCACCCCAGCTGAACTTCACCAAAACCACAGTTGTTCATACACTGAAAACCTATTTCAGGCATTTGTTTCCATGTGGTTTGTGGGAAATTGATGTTGGAGCTTACGCTGGCTGCAGCTCTTCAGGCAGTGTACACGATGAGGGTGTCTGAGGAGGAGCCAAGCCTCTCCTCTAGGTGGAGAGCAGAAAATCACTTACCCCGGGGTCCAGTGGTCTGGATACCCTTGCAGAGAAACTGATTTGGGAGCTGATAATGCTACTGTGGCTTTTTATCTTTTTCTTGCCCTGACCTTATTGGTGTCTTAGCACCTGACCATACCAGGTTAGGGTTGATATGTTAGTTTCAAGCTTCAGCTTCTCTTTGAGGAGGTAAAAATACTTCTTATTACAGTAGCTGTTAAGAGACATGAGAGGTTTTTGCTGGGACCTGGCAGCTTAGGGGGAGTTGGGGAAGATATGGGTGGCTCAGAGCTGGACCCTCCCTGAGCCTGCTCTACAGGTAACGAAGGAGGGGAGCAGGAAGCAAGCAAGATCTCATGAGGTATTTAATTGTCCATGCTAATCCTTGGGGTTTGGGGTTTCTTGCTTTGCTGCTTTTTCCTAGCAGACCTTGCCCCCTTCTCTGTTGAGCATTGCTTTGAAGAGGCTTGTCAAAGAGAGGTAAAGAGACCGAGAGACAAAGGTAACTGTCTCAGGAACCTGTGTGGGCACTGCCTTGGCCTCAGAGAGGGAGCCAGGGTATGGGTATTTGAGCTGAAACATTGCCCTGGGGCAGAGAAGAGATTCAAGCAGCACTGGTATCTTTGCAGCAGACGCTGGACTCTGTAATTTGGACCTTTTCCCCACCTGTGCTGTTTGCACTGGGAGGATTGCCATCATAGCCAGAGGAGGAGAACTGAATCGTCCCCGCTGGGCAGCAGGTTGGGTTAGAGGAGAGATCCCCATCAATACTGCATCCACCAGCGCTTCCCTTCCCTGTCCCTCTCCTGGGCAGCCAGCACAGCCTTTGAGCCACTGCAACCAGGCTCTGGTCGCATCTCTGCCACTGAGTCCCCGCGTGACCTTGGAGAGGTCATTTTTGTGCTGACGTCCGAGTCTTTTGTCTGCAGAATGTGAAGGCTGATTCAGTTACAACTTCAGGACGAATCAGCTGGTGTCCTCCCCCAGCAGCCGAGGAGCCTGCTGTCATGTGTGCCAGTGCATGCAGAGGGGCAGCCCTTGCTCAGCACACCGGTGCAGTGGTACCAGTCAGTGTGCTTTGGTGACTGGTAGGTGACATAAAGCACACTGAGATTGTCCCCGTCCCCCCCCCAGTTTGGAGAGCAGAAGGGTAATTGCAGCTAGGGGGGAGCAGTGGGGCTCAGGGAGCCGGTTCCTCTGGCCCGGCCATGCTCGGCAGTTATGCCTGCGGGTTGCTGTAATAACGAGTCAGCACTTCTCTTGCGTCAGGGCTGATGAGCTGCTCTTCAGCCGCTGCCTCTCGGGTCCAAAGAGGAAGAAGCAGTGGTGGAGAAGGAGTGCTGCTGGCAGGGGAGCTGGTGATGGAGGTCCCTTCTCAGGAGGGAGAAGGCAGGCTTTCTGTGAGGATGTTGGGGTTTGGCACTGAAGCATGGCTGGTGGAGGAGCTGGGCTGGCAGTGTGCTTCTGCAGTGGAAGGGAGGTGTAGGCTCATAAATGGGGTGGCCTTTCTGGACCTGTCCCAGATACCTGAATAGCAGTGGTGGCCGGATAGCCCCTGGGGAAGGGGGTATGTGTGTGGATGCATCAGCTTTTCTCTTTAAATGCCCCATTTTAGCATATGGCTCCTCCTGTGTATAAAAATACCATCAGGCAAAAATTGGGATTCTGTATCCATCACCTACAAAAAGGACAAGTGCCCTCAATTTAGTTATGTCTCCTGGGCTTTTTGTGCAGCAAATCTGGGTATTGCTGTGCCACATCTACACCCTCATGTGACTGTCCTGAAGGGAATGCTCTGCACCCATCCCAACATCCTGCCAGCTGCAGCACACAGCCTTGACCTCCTCCTGCTCATTCCTTCCTCCACCCCCATTTGCTGATAACAGGGAGATTTGTGAGACGTGTTTTCCGCTGGGATGTTGTAGGCTGTATGGATAATGCACAGAGCTGAGGAGGGTGGTAAAGGGCTTGGGAAATACTTGGCTTGGCAGAGACTGGTGTTAAAATGAAGAGCTCACTGTTTCCTGTGACGATTCTAATACCTCTGTTCAGACACCATCTTTTTGGGGTTTGAGCCTATACTGAGAAGCAAAGTGTGTGCATGGAAGAAGAGGAAGGAAATATTAGACTATAGGGTCCAAGTTTTATGGGTCTTCCTTGTCTACATCACCATATTGTTACTCCTTGCTCTTTCCCATTTGGCTCTCTGGGGCTAGCTTGTATTGGCCCAGTGGGACAGGCTGGATTCAGCTGTATCGTCATCATCCTCAGCAGCATCTGGCCTGTATCAGGATACCTGACATCTGGGTGCCCTGGGGGGGAAGAGCAGTGTGTGTGGTGGGAGGAATCTGTGGGACTGCTGAGGCTTCTGCTTTCCACATTGGGACTTTACTTGAGCAAACCCCAGCCTGGTCTGTGTGCCTGGGTCCTTCATGTTTGATTTTTAACCTCAGTCCTGCAGTGTGCTAGACAGCCTCCTTGGAGAGCAGCCCTTTGCCCTGTGAGCCACATGCGTTTCTGCCTCATTCCTTACCAAGGTTTTCTTGGGAAAGGAAAGCTCTGCCTGATTTAGGCTCCTCTTGGGCACCTCAGGTGCTGCTCTCAATCGGCAGGCTAATTTCTAGTCTGTTGTGCTTGCAGGGGAAGGAGGTGTCCCAGAGGGTTGTTGTGCCTGGCAGTCCCTAACCAGCCCTACCTCATATGTGTCCTCTCAGCAGCCCTGTTTTTGAGAAGAGTAAGTCCTGCAGACATTGCTTTGTGCTTGTTGTCAGCAGTGGGGAAAGCTGCCTGCAAGCCCAGTACTCTGGTTCTCTGTTCTGGAGAGCTTGGAGTCAAAGCTGCATTAATCATAGGTGTGATGAGTTGGACAAACTCAATATCTTCCAAACAAGAGGGCTGAGGACTGGAGTCAAGCATCCTTCCTTGACAAGAGCTGCACTGGCAAAACCTGGAGGTGAATGTGAGCAGTATTTGCCCCTGGCATGGTCCTTGCATTCTACTGGTCTAAGCCACTGAGAAGTTTCCACTGCTTTTCTAGTGAATGTGGTGGCAAATGTGCTATCATTTTATTGTGGGTGAGCTTGAGAGAAGCCAGGTGAACCTTGCTGTGTGTAAGGGTATGATTGCCAAGACCTATAGCTCTTGGCTGACCCAAAGGAATTCCTTTTGTCAGCCACTGTATTATTTTTACTCGATTTGGGGGGTTTTGGTAATAGCTGATTCAGGTAGCTAACCCAGACAGGTGAGGTATCAGTGCTTCCACCTTGTTCCTCTGTGGAGAAGCTGTGCACAAGTTGCCCAAGTAGGGAAATTGCCCCACTGTTTAGGACCTGTTAGATTGAGTCCAGGGTGTTTGTACTCACTGTTGTAGAAGGTTGACCTCTTCAGCATCCATCACAGAAATACAAGGTGTTCAGATGCGCTCGGGTGATGTGCTGGTGGAGGATTGCAGTAGAACATGCAGTCTGCAAAGGATCCAGACTGGTGCTTGGATGCTTTTCTGGATGTGTTGGATTTTCCCTGGGATCACACCTTCAGCATGGCCACAGTGAATAATGGCAGAAGGAGTTTTGGTTACTTTTGTGTGTGTCCCTTTGTTTCTGCTGCTCATAGGTGGGATGAAAGCATCCCTGCCTGAGGATGTTTTGAATGCGGTGCACTGCCGAAGATGGAGAAATTAAAGTTATTTTGGTAGAGGCGTGTTTCTGCTGTTGCTGCATTGGCTGAGCCCTGGCCAGAGAGCACTGCCCTGTCCAAGGGGTAGGCCTTGCTGCAACTCTTGTGACTTTCCAGATGAATGTGTGTTTTGGGCAGCTGATAAGCCTGAGCCAGGGGCCTGCCCCTGTCCCAAGAGGACCTTGCCTTGCTGGCAGCCTCCCTTCCCCTCCTCTTCAAAGTTTCTTGAAGAAAATACAGTGTATTGCTCTCCCAGAAGTGTTGTTTTCATAGCTTCTAGGGAGCCTTTACCAGCAGTTTCTCCACATACGATGTCCTGTGTGCTCCTCAAAAGAAAAAATGTTTTCCTTTCTCAAAAGAATCTGATCCTTCCCAGCTACTTTATAAAAATATTCTCAGAAATAAATAGGGCCCATCAGGAGAAGAACCCACATCTCTTAACTGGAAAGAACTTGGGGGAGTGGAAAGGTTGAGTAATCTGTTTCAGGATCCCCTCTAGACTCCAGTAATGGGCTGTGCTTGCTGGTAGAGCCACCTGAGATGGCATGGGGAAGGTGCTCCCTCGGCTGATGTACTGAGGAGCAGGGCATCATTTGGGTGATTCTCTGGTACAGGAGCTGCATTGGAGCTGGGCACAGCTGTTGACGTCCCTTGTGGCTGCAAAAACCAAGAACCATCAGGAAAATGCTTGTTTTGCTTTTGCTTTGGCTGCCACTTCTGCTCCCTGGCTGGTCACTGTGGTAGATACTCTCTGTGCAGCTTTCCATTTGATAATGCTGGCTGGGGGAGCATGGGGGTGGCACCAGATAGCTCATTGTATGGATATTTGTACATCTGTATGAGCTTTTTATTGCCCACTGTCTGTTAGAAGCCAACGTAGAAAGTTACTTATGAGAGCAATACATGCAGGTAAACACAGCCTCCTTCAAAATCTTTCTCCCAACAAGTGGTTGAATTGAGGTGGGTTCCAAGCTCGATTGTTGTTTAACTTGGGATACTAAGAAAATACTTCCTCTGTTTAGCTAAAGCAAACAAATCAAGGAAGGAGGGACCTTTTAAATGATTCACACTCCAGCTGCAACCAGGACTGATTTTTTTTCTCTTTTTTTTCTCTTTTACAGATATATTCCCAGCTGACGGCCAGTCTGGTATGTATCAATTGCAAATGGAGCTCTTCAAACCTCCTTCTCCCCTGCACTTCTCTTCCTGCAGAGTCAGCTCTATCCAGATTTAGAAGATTGCTACAGGAAAATGTAACAGATAGAAACTGGAAAAAACAAACCCAAAAAACCCAACCTTCCTCAGGAAAAAAAAAAACCAAACCAAGAAAGTCCCTCATATTTGGCTATTCTTGTGGGCAGTGACATGGTTTATGCCTTCCCACAGTGATTGACTACAACTGCTGGAAGGTTACTTATCTTCCATGCATTGCAGTGTGGCAAGTTTGGGTCTCCAAGGTGAAAGAGCTTCAGAACTTGGCAGGCTTGATCATCATGCACAGCTGAAAACATTGATGTGTCAAGATGAATATGGAACTCAGAATTGCTCCTGTTTGTATGTTTGTTATGTACAGCTTGATGTGTCCATGAATCTGAAGATGTATGTTTGAATTTGCAATACTTCGGAAAGATGCAGACTTCCCCTTTGGCTTGTTCAGTCTGTGTGTTGCTGCTGAGCATCACTGTTAATGACAACTGAGATACACACTGCATTGCCATCAGTGCAGGATGAGAACTTCCTGGGCCCAATAGTGTGTGCAGCCTGGCTGCATTGGTGGATTGGTGCCCTAGGTAGGGCAAGGAGGTCCCAAATTAGGGGTTATAGTATTTAAAAGCAAGGTATTGGTGATCTCAGTTTCTTGTCTTTCCCAAATTGCTGGAAGCTCTTCATTCAGGTGGATGTTGTTGACATGCCAAGACTGAAGGACAGGTTTGTTTTACCCAGTGATGCCAAGATCAGTCAGTAAGGTCCTGTTGTCTCAAACCTACAGTGCCTGGTTGGGATGTCCCAGAGCAAAAGATCTGGGAGTGGAGGTCAGTGCTTGGCTTGGACACATCGCTGTGTCCACCTCCTACTTGCATCTGTGGCTTTGCATGGAACCACATTTCCCCAGCTCACATGATAGTGAGGATAAATCGCTGCTGATTGTGGAGTATTGCGTGATGGGGATTTGGAGGTATGGAAATAGGTTCTGTTGTCTTAAAGCTGATTTCAGTAAAAGTAAATCCCTGGTTGTGAACAATCTGATGTGACATCTGAGACAGTGTAATTTGGTTTTGTGAACTGAACAGAGGGCTTAAAGCCGTGTGTATGTGTGTGTTTCCAGAGCTCTAGCTAGCTAACAAGGCCATGGTGCATAACTGGGTGCACTGGAGTGTTAACAGAAAATGCCTGTGTTAGAGGAGTAACCCCAGTAGTAACCCAACCCGTTCATAAGTCATGATTTTCTTGCTTTCAGAGCATGTGTGTGAGTGAAAAACTAAGACTGATTTTGAAGAAGTAAAGGTACATTCCCATGAGTCCAGTTCACAACAGGCTTTTCTCCACCCTGTTGAAGCTCTGCCTTCATTAGGTGTTGGGTTTTGTCTGCCTGTGCTTCAGACTCTTGAGGTATCCTTTGATTGGCACAACTCCCATCTTCTGCTCTCCAGCTGGTTAGGGACCTTCACTGCCTCCAGGGTGGGGCATGAGTGTGTGTTTGCAGCAGATAATAGCATTTCAGTGAGTGCATGTTGCGTGTCAATAGTGTTGCACAAAACATTACCTATGGAGCCTGGTTTGGGGAGTTTTTTTGACAGTTCGGTATTTTTAAGGAGATAAGTGAAAGCTTAAACAGGATTCCTTTAATGGTCGCTTCACAGGACACTGCAGAGTCTTTTCTTAGCCTTCTCCAGTAAAGCTGGTACCATGCTTTTTCTTTCCAGCTTATCTGGAAGCCTCATATCTCAAAACACAGTGAAGTGTGAAGGCAGCAGCCTTGCCTGGAGCATACCTGCCCCGAGCATCAGAGTTGTGCACTCCTGAGGCTGTTGGCTTTGACTCCCTCACCTCCCTTTCATCGCTGAGGTTGTTTAATGAGTTAGTTTGCTCATGTCTGTTTCTGCAAATCCCCAGGACTCCCATGTCTATGTCTGTGCCTACTTTTTAAGGTTAATCTTGTATAGCCAGGTGGGTCTGTGTGGCTGGTTTTGCCTCTTGGTGAGGAGTCCATTGTCCTTCCACCCAAGTGGTTAGCTTAGTGACTGAGGATGCTGAGCTGTGGTGACAGAGTTGGGACTTCTATGCATAGGTGGGGAGCCTGAGCCAAAACTCAGCCATTTTGTAGGCACAGTAGCTGTAGTGTGCCCCAAAGCATGTTCCTGCTTGTTTAGTGTATGGATGCTGGAGGCGTTCTGCCCTCAGCCTGGTGTCACGAGCCAGTGCTGTGGAGGTGGAAGAGCACCAGTGTTTGCATCCCAATTACCTAACAGCGTTTGGAAGTAAAACTGCTCTCAGAGAGGCATTTTGACTTCCTTCTGTCTAGTGCAGCAGTTCCTTGGTCTTCTCCCACATCCAGCAGTGTGGTGGCAGAGCAGAGGGATGGACTCTTTGACAGAGGAGGGCACGTCTCCACCTGGACCTCTGCACACGTGTTGGACCTGAACATTAACCCCTCTGCAAGGCTGCTCATGCTCTCCTGATGTTCTCTGCTTTCCAGGACTTCTTGCCACATGGTGTGCTGAAATTTGCTGCCTGCAATACTCTGCTTGCTTTAAATGGATCTCCTGCTAGCCTCAAGTGCTGTTCCGGTGCCCTCCTGGTATCCTGCTCTGCAGCCAGTCCTCCTCAGTGGTGGAAGATCTCAGCCTTTTTAGCCTCACCTCTTAAGGGGCTACCTCTGAGCAGTTTAATTGCTTTTCTCTGCATCTGTAGCACTGCTGTGCTCTTGTTGAAATGCAGAGACCAGAGCTAACTGCAGGGTGCTGCTGTGGATGAGCTGGTGTTCCATAGAGCAGCAAGTGATGCTCTTTGAAGAATTGTCCAAGTGGCCAAGGTCTTGAGTTATAAATGCTACTTTGAATGGAACGCTGTGAAGTTTTCCATACGGAGATGTGGGTGATGCTCCCACTGCAAGGAAGCTGTTTTTAAACCTTTTTGTAAAGAAAAGGAGATGGATCTTTAAGTTAGGAGAGAAAGTGCCATGTTGCATTCCTGTAGCTGGGTACTCCTGACTCCTTTGGAAAGGCTTGCTCTGATTAGGGTGTTTTTACTGTTTCATACTGTGTATTGAGCAGGGGAGGCAGCCACCTACAGCACAGGAATTAGCTGGGTTGGAGAGAGTGGTTTATGCAGCAGGATCCATGTGATTGTGCACCCAGGAAGGAAGCTGGTAGCATTTGTTGTATCCAAGTTATTTAGAAAAATCTTGAATTTCACTGGGTCTGCCTTAAGGTGGGCAGCATAAGTGATGATGCTGTATCTTGTGCTTGGAGAGCATGTCCTGAAATCAGCTCAGCTGAGGTACGGTGATGCTTAGGTAGCAGAAAAGGAGCCTTTCTGCCTGCTCTCAGAGACTGGGAGGGTTTTTGGTTCCTGTGCGGGTGTCACTGGATTCACCAACAGGAGGAGGCCCCCATACCTGTGCTTGAGTTTATTCAATCCAGGTAGCTTTGGGACTGTAGCCTTTCTTCAGCTCCTATATTGAGACACCCTGCTTAGCGGGTGACCTGGGTCTGGCCTCCCTAAATTCCTGGGAATGTTTGCAACACCAAATCTCTATTGCTTTCCCCTGTCCCAAGAGATGTAGCTGGGTTTCTGCCTGCTGCTGCTCAGTCTCTTTGCATTATACACAGTCATGGAGGCACGTTTGCAGCTGACCTGGTGCAGGGTTCAAGGGTGAGGTGTAGCTGGCACTTTACGAGGAGCCATTGCACAGGGGACGCACTGGCCCTGCAGAGATCCCTCTGTAGAAGGAGCCCAAGTCAGCAACAGGAATCACGTTGGGAAGAACTAGAAATGATGTTATTTAAATTACATTACATTTCTAGAAGCCTGGCCTCTGTTGTCTTTGAGGTGCCAGGTTTTCCAGAAGCACATTTGCACCTTTGCCTTGTACAACCCCTTTCCCCTCCACTGGCACAGGCAGCAGGAGCTGCACAGACTTCTAGACAGTGCGAATGCTCAGCAGGAGGGACTCGTGGCAAGCGCTTGGCTCTCGATTTGTGTCTCTTCAGTGTGAAGTATTTACAGTGAGACGAACCAGATGCTTCCCAGGAAGGGTTTTGTCAGCTTCCAAGTCCCCAGATGCAGCTGCAGAAGAGGCTGACGGCCATTAAAGGGATCACAGCATTGGCTTCGGCTGCGACGTGGTGACCTCTTCTCACTGATGCCGTGGGCACCACCAGTTGTGCTGTCTCATCGGCCGCAGTGGGATGCGGGTGGAGAGCACCCCTCTGCTGATGACAAGAGATTAATGATGTCTGGTCCTCAGGCTCTTTTTTTTCTTCTTCTTTGAAGCTCTTCCACTGCAATGAGAGGGGGAGTGGGTGATGCTCTTGGCTTTTGTTGCTGCACGCTTTCGCTTCTAGGACCATCTCTCTGCAGCAGGAGGGTGTGTGACCACTGTGTGGCTGCCTTTGCTCCTTCTCCATTCTCAGCATGGCTGTGTCTGTCTCATTTGCCCAGCCGTGCTGTGGAGAGAAGGGTGAGCTGATCCAGGCAAGGCAAACTGCTATCCACAGCCACTTGCACAGAGGGGCCAGCAGCCGAAACATCGCTGCTGAATGCTGCCCCTCAGCTGGTCACACTGGTCAGGTTCCCAGTGTGCCTCCCACCTTCAAGATAAGGTGCAGGACCTTGGGCTGGGCCCTATTTGTTGCTCTTGGTGCTTATCAGCTTTTGCTGCTGACAAGGTGACCTGCTGTGCAGCACTAAGGATGGGAGGGAAGATCCCCCTGGCCCAGGCTGAACGCTAGCCTGACCCCCTAGGGCAGCCCATCTGTGTGCATGCACACTGAACTCCCACTGTGCCGGGTGTTCTAGTCTCAGTCCTGGCTGGATGAGGGACTTCCTGGGTGCCATGGACGTAGGATCTGTGTAGGTGGCAGGTCAGCTTCTCCAAGTGGGAGGGTAAGGGAGGGACAAGCTTGCTAGGTCATCGTTTTTCCAACTAAATATAGTTGCCCGTGCTTTCATAAGGCTGGGATTTCTGCAACACGTGACTGCCTTATCCCTCTGGCCCACAGTCGGTCAGAGTAGGGGATCGTGTGTCTGAATGGGTAGTAATTAGCTGTTAACTAGCTTTTCATTAGAGCCTGGCAGAGCCCTGCAGGTGAGCAAGAACAGAGGAAACTCTGGTCCCTCCTGGAGGGTGGACACCCCCCTGTAATTTGCAAAGCAGTTGCCCCCAGAGGTGAGTGGATTGGGTTCTGCTGTGTTTTCTAGGAGTCTCAGTCCTGCCCTGCCTTGTGTGTCTGTCCTTGCTGTCCTGGAGTTCCTGCTCCTGTTGCCTCCCTCTTCCCCACCACTGCTTTTCTGTTTTGTAGGTCATGAACTACCAGCTGGTCCCTGAGCTGCCTTGGTTGGAGGAGAGCCTGACCCTCCAGCTCCTCCATGCTTTGGCATGCCCTGAGCCCCTGCAGCCTTGCCTGCAGTGCCTTTCCCAATGCCGAGGTGTCCTTGCTCTGCTTTGTTACCCTGAGCAGCAGCTGGATCATCTGATGCCTTTCCTCAGGCCTCCATAATGGACTGACTTGGTGTTTGCCCAGGAATGCTGCTGCCTTTTCCAGCCCTGAGCCATTTAACCCAGTGGAGCATTTTTAGGAGGCTAAAAGGCTTTGTCTCTCTTCTGCGAATGCAGAGGGATTGCTGGCTAAATGCTCTGCTGGCTGGAGACTTGTCTGCACTGGACAAGCTGAGTCAGGCACTGGTGCTGGTGTAGCCTCTCATGCAGGTTGGTGGGATGATGGGTGCCTTTCCTTGGAAAACTGGGGGTCGGTGGATGCTGTGCCTCTTCATTCCGCATGAGCCCAGTGTCTCTGGGACTGGTGTGGTGGAGTGAGCATGGATCATGTGTCAAAAGTTTCCTAGAAACCCTCTTCAGGGAAGAGCCTGGCTTGAAAAGGTAGTGGGAAGATGTCACTCACCCTAGAGAGAGTTCATTTGCTACCTTTAATAGTAGTTCTCTGTGCCAGGAAGAATCCACGGTGCCCTTGCTGCCACGGTTAACATTAGAAATGCCTCTCAGCGTTTCTTAACCCGCTCCTTCTGCAGTGTATCTTAGCCACAAGTTGAAGGGTTTGTGTCTTGGACTGAGAGACTGCAAAGAGGACTGTTGTGCATCTTTGGTAAGTACAGACCCTCCTTGTCCCTCATTCTCCTTGAAAGTAAATCAGACCCTACAGATAACTTGTGTGTGCAGAGCTAAATGCATTTAGAAAGCGGTACTGTTCATCAGCTCCCTGTGAGCAGGGCTTTTAGATAGGATGCCCCTGCATGCTCAGAAGGCCTGTGCTGTCAGCAGAGAGACAGGCTCTGCAAGAGTCTCGAGCTGCTTTACCTCCGCCTGCTCCGGGGCTGTCTCAGGACTATCAGCTGAGGGATGTGAGGGCTTGAAGAGCTGGGAACATCACTCATGTGCCCACACTGCAGCCTGTGATGGTGCCTGACACATGCGGTATTGAACCTGCGCGTACCCCGACCTCTTCCCATGCAGTTTTCCAGGGCAGACTCCGGAGCCTGCGAGGACACCCAGGTGGGAGGGAGCATTCCTCATGCTCTCTGCGGAGCTGTCAGATGCCCTTTTTGAAGTTATTTTTAGCGGGTGATCTTTGCAGCAGTTGCAGAGCTTACATTGCAGAGAAGTGTAGGCAGCTCCCTGCTTCCTCTGCTGTTACAGTAGGGCTTGGAAGGTGGAGCTGTCTGATGAGGAGCTGCAGAGAAATGGCTTGGAAGGCTTTGAGCTGTGGTGTCTGCAGCTTGTCTCTTGCTCCTGCTGAACAGGCTTCCCACATGCTTTAAAAGCCTGAATCCCACTCAGCCATGCGGCTTAGGGATCCGGTCTTCTGCTTGGTCCTGACCTTGCCCATTCTTGAGCATGCAGGAAACTTGTGGTGTTACAGAGGTGTTTCAAATACCTTTATTACCTTTGTGAGCAGGGCCAGGCCCTGGGGTGCCAGCAGGGAGCCACCAGACTGCATCCAGCATGTGGTGTGGTTCTTCAGCCGCTGTTGTGGACACACTGACTCCTTTATGCTGGAAGATGTCCTTGTGATAACATCCCATTTAAAGCTGTTGGAGACTCCATCCAATGCTCCCTTGATCTCCCCCTTCATGCCCGTCCAACTACAACTACAGTTTAGCAAGATGTAAAGCTGTAAGACACTGTAAACCGAGAGGAGATGCAGTCTGTGCCTGGTTTGCCCTGATCCTTGCTGGTGTTTATGTGCTTTAGGATGTCTTCAGTAAAATGTGAGCATGCCAAGCAGTCAGTGCTGTAAATCCCGGACTCGTGCATGGAGTTGCAGAGGCAAGCATTTCCCATCTTAGTCTGACATTAGTTCTCATACATGGCTGAAGCTGGTGCTGGGAGCAGCTCCTTGAAGGCCTGCACAGGTGGAAGATGCTGCTTGGTCTCTGGGGGTATCAGCACCTCTGTGCATGCAGGGCTGCTACCTGCGGAGACTGAATTCCCTCCTGTTTGCCTGTGCCTCCCAACACCTTTACAGTAAGGATGTGCTGTCACTGCTGCTGTCTTGCTGATGAAGAACCAGGTACAGAAGCCACGGGAGGCTGCTGGTGGGATGGGGGAAGGCTGCTGTTGGCTTGCAGGTCACATCTGGTCTGCACGACTGACTCTGCAAATGTCTCTGGAGAAGGTGTAGTGTTGGTGGGTGTGAAGCTCATCAGCTGTGTCCTCTGATGGCTCAGTCAGGCTGAAATGCCAAGTCATGGAGTGTGAATGCATAGGAAGTGATGAGTGCCGCAGGAGAGCCTCTGAATCAGTGTCTTGTCCCTGCTGCTGTGTGGGTCAGGCTGCCCTGTTGGACAGCTTTCTTGAGACAGGGTTGGTGCCCTGAGTTTCCCATGGTGGCAAGGTGGGAATGTGCCTTTGTGCAGCTGTTTTGCATTGGGGTCGCCTCTGAGACCAGCAAGGGGATTCTTGCAGGCATAGTGGGGTCCTCGCAGCCTTGGCTCTGGCTGCCTGCTGGGTCCCTCTTTCCTACAGGAATTGCTTTGCAGATTGGTGCTGTCCCACCATGTCCCTCCTGTGTGTTGTACCCCAACCCCAACAGGGACCCTCCTGGAAAGACTCTGGCTATCTACAGGGAAACAGCTAATTCCCAGGCTGATGTTCTCTGCCTGGACAATGAGCATGTATATGTAATTGTGAGCAAGTAGTAGTCCTCTTCAGTGTAAGCTGATGGTTTCTGTCTTCTCTCACAAGCTGTCATACCTGGGTGTCCATTGTTTCTCAGGAGGTTAATGCAGTAACTTTTTCTTGCTGTGTCACTTTGACTGGGACAATATTCCCCTTGCAACCTGCCCAGACTGCTCAGGACTCAGCTCAGCCTTGCCTGAGCTGCACTTGCTCTTCCTCACCTGAAGACCTTGAAGAAGCATTGTCAGAGTGGGTGTCCATCATGTTGGTTATGAACTGTGATCGTCCTGTGTGCTGGGACTGTCCCATGGAGCATGTGAAGGAGAAGGGATCACTCAGACTGTTGGGTAGTGAAGTGGATCCCACTGGACTGCAGGGCGCATGTCTGGCTGTCCCACACGACACCCTTGGGGCTCTGGGAATACCAGTTCAGCTCTACCATTCCCAGCAGGACGCACGGAGCATGCACCCTGCCTTAGCCTCTCCAGCGGAAAGTCTGGGCTCTTGGCTCCAGAATGGCCTTCATCAGCACTTTGTCCCGTGGGCTGCAGCAGCTCGTGTGGGGAAGGAGGGCTCTGCTGTGTCCGGGGCAGAGCCGGAGCTGAGCACCCTACATTCCTGACGGGAACCTGGGCTGCCCTCTGAGGCTGTCCCAGCTGTTGCTGTGGTGCTCTGAGCCCTTGTCTATGCTGTGATACACCAGGAGCAGGCACTACAGCTTTCTATGGAGGTGCAGGTGTTTCTGCAGTATAACACCAGCCCTGCAGATTTATTCCTCCTCTTCATCTGCCTTCTCTACAAACCCATTAGAAGCTGCATTAGGTACGAGAAGAGGCAGGGAAACAGGGTGGCATCACTGGGTTTGATTTTCCCAGGTGAGTTAGTAGATAGGTCTCCTGGGCCAAGCTCAGTGGTCCTACAGCACGTGTCCATCTCAGCGTGAGGGGATAACTCATTTAGCTGTGGAGCTGCTGTCACCCTGTCTGGTCCTTGTGCAACAGCTCTTTTCCTTCCAGGTACAAAGTGTTGGCTCACTTGGTCACCCCCTTGAGCTTCGTGCATGGAGGGCTGCTGTGCTGTGCTGGAAGGGAAGCACGAGGTGTCTGCACAGCATCGCCCTGCTCGGTGCTCACTGGGGAACGAGCATCAAAAGCCAAGGAATGCTCCTGCTGTGCCTTGGCCACAGGAGGGGTTTGGCTGCAGTGCTGGCATGGGGCTGGGCTGCTCCCACCTCTGCCTCATCCCCTTGGTTGCTAAGAAATAATCTTGTGGCTAGGCAAACCCCATGGGCAAAGGATCTGGTTCTGGCTGCAGGCAGCAGATCAAAACCTGCTTTTCTGTTCCTGGCTGTGCCAGCAGCTGCTCTGTGGCTGCAGGCAGAGCTGCTCCTTCCTTCCCTGCCTGTTGTTTCCTTGCCAGCCTCACACCACTAAAGCCCTGGCTCCTGCTGTAGCTGTTTTGTCTGTCCTCTTGCACAGAAGGGCCCTGTTTTTTGAGGGGAAGGCAGTCAGGCAGTGTTAGTGCAACTAAAGGTTGCACCAAATAGATGCAAAAGGAGGTTTGTGAGATGCCAGGAGGTCTGAGACATCTGTGAGCAGCTTTTAAGGGCTCAGCTATCAGCCAGGGCTAGTATCCCTCGCTAGCACTCCTTGTCCAAGCTACTGGAGGGGGGTGAGCATCGCCTACTTGCTCCCTATCACCCAAGTTGATGCAGTGATGAAGGCCAGTGGGGTTTGGAACCCAAGATGTGTTCCTGTCCTCATAGGAAGGTTTTTGAGCACCTGGATTAGCCCAAATGTGTTTTGGGTTTGGTTTGTTAAACACTTGGGTTTGTTTGAGTCTCTGCAAGGGAACATGAAAAGCAGTTTTGGGTTTGATGGCCAGGAGCCTGGGGGCCCTTGGTTAGGCTGGCGTGCCCTGGGGAGTGCCAGGCACACTCAGCTTCTGCCTGCCATGGCTTTTGGCTGTGTGTGTCTGTGTATCCACAGCAGTTACACCCTCAGCCTCCCGCCTTGCTCTGAGTGCTCTCCACCATGACTTGCAGATCCTGACTCCATCCACGCTGCTGAGAGGTGCCTCAGCCCCTGCCGTGGCGCTGGCTTGGCCTCGCTCCCTGGAGCAGCCTCCTTGCCAGGCTGCAGCCCTTTGCTTTGCTTTGTGTTTTGTCTTCCGCAGCGCTCTGCAGATGCTAATGAGTCTTCTCAGCACCTCGGCTAGATAAGGGATCCCTGCTCCTATCTTGCAGATAAGGAAAGCAGCAGAACTTGTTTCAAACAATCTCATTCCTCCCCCATAAAGACATGGAGTCTGTGGCACCCACCCCTGCAGCCTGTGTGTGCCTCTTTCACTAGGGGTTGTGAGAGGTCCTCTCTTTGCCTGGACCCCCAGAAGAACATCTCATGGCCATGAGGCTTCGAAACTGAAAGCAGCTGGAGAGAACGGCTGGATGCCATAGATGTGAAGGCTGGGGCTGCAGTGTGGAGGGAGCAGGCACTGAGGTGGGATGCTTGCAGTGAGCCCTGCTCTCCCCCAGCCTTAAGATGGGTGTCTGATGAGCCTGCAGAGCAAGTTCAGTTCTCCTTCCCTGCGGTGCCAGCATGTCGGTGCTGTAGGAGCAAGCAGGGGTGCTCCGTACCTGTGGAAAAGTGGGCTGGCTGTGGGTTTGTGCTGTAGCACTGGGTGCCTTTTGAAGCTATATTTAGTAGGTGACATCTGTGGGTGTTGAGTGAAGGATTTTAGGGGCTGTTTGGAAAGTGCTCGCTCTTCCTACACTAACAGGGAAGTTTAAAAGCCTCGTGGCAAGCTTTGTGCTGTGGAGCTGGGATTCTCAATGAGGTGCACGTGGAATAAGTGAGGGACACATGAGACTGATGCTGCTTGTGGGGAGAGGCTCTCGGAGGAAAGGGGAAGATTCAGGGACCTATCTGAGAGCTCTGGTGTCTCCTGGGGGTGGAATCCCCATTTGGGAACCTTGGGGAAGGGGAGCGCACGTGGCTCCGTCCTGCCATGGCTGCCTCTGCCTTGCTGACACTTCAAAGCCTGCAGCCCTGAGCAAGGCTGGGCTGGCAGGATGAATCACAGGTTTCCAGGCTAGCAAGGGGCCCGTTTTGATCATCTAGGCAAAGTTGTCCTTCCTTACACAGGAGATCAAAGCCACCTTTGAGTGGGGCTGGGTAGGTTGTTCAGGGTGTTTCCTGGGACATCCCCACATAGCCTCTGCCATCCCTCAGGGCTCTTCACCTTTCTCCCACCCTCACCCTCCACCCCAGTCCTGGGTGCTTGTCTTCTGAACCAGTGGAGTCAGCAGAAATGCCCCTCAAGGCAAGGGCCAGCGGGCTTTCCTCTTGCGTTGAGTGGTGTGCTGCTCTGTTGGATTCTGTTTGAGCCTGATCTGCAGACCTTGCAGCCAGCCCTGGGAGGAGGGAGAACCTGAGTCCGATTTCTTCTCCTGCTTATAAGGAGGTGGTGTGTGAGCAGGAAGCAAGGCACATCATGGTGGAGCTGAGGTCTTGACTTGCTACAGGTCCATAGTGGTGCAGACCCCAGCAGTTGCACTCTTACAACTCCCCGGAGGCACTCAAGTGCCTAAATACTCTTGCCTGTAGCAGGATTGAAGCACTTCCCCGGTCTGGCTTCTTCTCTCTGTACATTCCCTCTCATGAACTCACTGCCCCGTGCTGGGATGTACTAGAGATGAAAGCACGAGCTGAGCAACACCCATGTGCGTCCCTGTGTCAGAGCCCTTCTCCCCTCCCTTGGGGAGGGTTGGCCACACTGGTGGTGATGGGCCTTGCCTGTTCAAGGGCATGTTTGTTCTGCTGTGCATAACAGCAGATCAAGTTCTGCGTGGTGCTTCACAGAGCGAGCTGAACTTCTCGCCACCCCTCCTCCCTGGCTGGCAAGGCCAAGTAGGGAGGGCTGAGCTAAGTCAGGGAGTGCCTTCCTGCAGCAGGATGGGGGCAAAGGTCCATTTCTTGGCCACTTAGATGAATCAGAAGTGTTCTGATCTTGCTGCGGCCCTTCTGAGATCCAGGTCAGAAGCTGGCTCTGTTGTCTGTTCAGCTTTTCTTCTTGGGCACCCTTTGCTTCCTCCAGGGCTAACACTTCCACAAACCCTCAGCTGTGTTCTAAGTTTTGTTCTCCTCCTCTTGCAGAACATACAACTCCTGCGAAGGTGGTGAGGGCTGCCAACCCCAGACCGCGGAAGGGAAGCAAGGTAAGGCTGTGTCTGCTGTCCCATCGCTGGCCTCCAGCTCCTGGTGCCTTTGGCAGTGATACACGAGCAGACCGCATCACAAGCCTGATTATGGAGGGTTTATGTACTGGCCTGGCCACTTGCAAGAAGAACATCCTGATTCTCCATCTCCTCTTAAGTGTTTTAATGGTCTTGAATGCAGCCTGGACTAGTTTTCTGCCCAGTTAGGCCAGGGGAGACCTCACCTCGCCTTCCACAGGGAGGCACTTGGAACACAGTCCTTGATGTGGAAACCCTCTCCCCTTCACACAAATCCCTTGGGAGCTTAGCCAGTGCCCTGCTTTGCAGTGCAGACAGGGCGGTGGTGTGATGGAGCAGTGTCTGCAGGTCCTTTCTTGTGCAATCTGTTCTTTCCTGGCACATGGAGAGTCAGGGTAATTGATTTCAAACAATTCGACTGCTTTGGAGGAACCAGGGCAATCTGTTCCAGATCAGCATGTGATGCAGGGACAGTTGCTTCAGAGGATGTTGCATGCAGGTGGGGCGCAGGCAGGGACACGGGCTGTTGGTTTGGCTCCCAACAGCCAGTGAAGACCTATCTAAAACTTGGTAAGACTTTCCTTATCTGTACCACATCAGGGAGAGGAGGGTCCTGGGATGGAAGGTGCTCCTGGCTGAAACAGGCCTTGCACTGGAAGTAGTTTTCCGAGGACACCTGCCTTCTGGGGAGAGGAGCATGGCACCTGCATGTAGAGATGTGATCCAAGGGACTCAATGACTCCAAATTAACTTAGAACTAATAAGCCCACAAGGGGAAGGAGGTGTTTCTGTGACCAGATAAACTCAGTGCCCAGCCGTGGTTCATGGTGTGTCTGGGCAAGTATTTGGGTCCTTTGTGTCCTGCAGGTCCTCTCCGAAACCTGGAAGAGGTAGAAATGATGGTAGTGGCCAGGTCATTTGTTTAGCAGAGAAGTGACTGGTGGTCCCTGATGTGGTGTCTGGAATGAGGGAGCACCCATCACCATCAGACACTCGCATGAGTTTTCCTACCACTTCTACTTCATGATCCCTTTGCTTTGTTAGTGTCAGCCCTTGGTTGAGTTGGGCACTGAAGTGAAGCTGTGCCTGGCTGTCACCTGCCACTAGGTGGAAGCAGCTTCTTTAATGGGATGTAGTTGCTTCAGGTGGATTTCGGATGCTGAAAGCTGTGTGCTTTCACTGTCCAAGGATAGTGCTTGTGATGAGTGAGTTAACCTCCATAACTTGGTGCCAAATACTGCTGTTGGGGCAAAATGGTGGCAGCTGAGAGGCTGGTGGTTTACGGGGCTGCTGGCAGCCTCAGTACAACCCCTTATAGACATTAAATTTGTCTGCAGTTATTTGGGATGGATTTGGGTCCCTGCTTGGGTGGGGACAGGGTCTGTGTGTATATATGTTTGGATGGCATCCCTAAACTTGGACACCCATCTGCAGGATGGTGGTAGGTAGTGGAAGGGATTCTGGCTGCTGATGCAGGGAATGGTGTCTGCAGTTTGTGCACTAACAGAACCTTTCTCTTTGGTTACAAGGTTGGTGACTTCGGTGATGCCACAAACTGGCCAACACCAGGAGAGATAGCCCACAAGAGCGTCCAGGTGAGAACACAGAATCACTCCAATGAGCAGGATAAGGCCCTTGCAGACCTCCCTGTCCCTCTGGAAGCACTGGCTGAGCTGGGGCCATTTGGGGTGCCGTCAGTGCAGAAGCAGCCAGGAATAGCGTGCAGGGGATTTCCTTTTAGGGCTGCTCTGTCTGTCCAGCTCTCTCCCTCAGTGCTATTCTGGGAGCTTGGAGCCCTGTCTAAATCCCTGGGCTGGGTGCAGCAGGTAAGGCAGCTCCTGGACCCGCTCTCCTCAGGGTGCTCAGTGCAAGAAGGGGCCTGGGCAGAAGTCTTCTATAGGAGAAAATGCGTGAGAAGGGTCTCGTGTGCCCATGGGCCATGGCCTTCTCCTGCTCCAGACATGGCTGTCCTTGAAACCTTTCTATTTTTAAATGCTGCTCTGCCAGCTCGTGGCTGTCTGTCAGGGCATGAGGTTCACTCACCCTTTTGCCATTGGGGCAGTCTGGTCCCTTGCAGGGTAACTGTCCAGGAGCACCAGGCCTCCCTGGCAGTCCATTTTAGTAACTTCTATGCCTGGGGCTTGTGTCTCAGATTGAGCACTTCCCAGCTTCTCTAGAGGCCCTTGCCCTGCTCTTTGCCAGGAACAGAACATCTCTGAGGGGCACAGAACAGGGTTGCTTCCAGCCTAGGGCAGGGTCCTCTGGTTCCTGTTGCTGCTGGGCCAGCTGAGGTCTGCCTCCAGCACTTCATGTCTCCCGCCTCTCACATCTTCCCTCCACTGGTGTGTCTCCAGCAGCCACATAAGGCACCATCCCTTCGGAAGCTGCCTGTCAAGAAAGACATGAAAGAGCAGGAGAAAGGAGATGGGAGCGATGGCAAAGAGAGCCTGAAAACCAAATCAGATGAGTCTGGGGAGGAGAAGAATGGTGACGATGACAACCAGAAGTCATCCCAGAAGAAGAAAGGTAAGGCAGGACCTGATGGGGACAGTCTGTCTCCTGTTCTGTGACTCTCAGCTAGGTGGAAGCATCCACTGTCTTCCCTGGGGGCCTTGCTGCAGGACATGGTCCCAGTGCAGGGACACCTAGGGTGTTTTCAGGCTTCAGGGCGGGCTGAGTGTCATTATGGTGGAGCAGGGGTGTCTTCAGTGTCTGAGTGTGGCAGTGGTCTACCCTTCCATGTGCACTCTGGAGGCACAGTACACTCCCTGACTGGATTGCATCAGCCATGGGCGACACATGGGCTCAGTCTGGCTTGAGCCTCAATGAGCAGAAGGGGGCAGAAGGACAAATGCAGTGAAGCAGCAGGAGAGTTTTGTGCCATGTCCCTCCATGCCCGAGAGTTCTGGTTGGAGACTTTCTCCATCCAGTAAGGCTTGGAGGGATGTCTGAGGACAGGGTCGGTCCAAAAGGCCCTGATGCTTTCTCCCCTCCATGTGTGGGGACTGTGTGACAAGATGGGGCTGTGGGGAAGGAAGCAGACGCTCTCTGAACCTGTGTCACACCCAAACCCTGTCCTTTTGCAGGCAACAAACACAAGTGGGTCCCTTTGCAGATAGACATGAAGTCAGAGGTGCCTAGGGACAAAACAGCCTCTCGGAACAACCGGCAAAACGAGCAGCACAGGCACCCCTCCAACAACCGCAGCGAGCTCAAAGGTGGGGGCTCAGCCTGGGGACCCCTCTCCCTGCCCTGGCCACGAGGCAGAGCAAGCCCTGGTGCCCAGGCATGGCACAGCGGGCACCCTTCCTGCATTCAAAGCGCTCTGGGTGCAGCGGGCTTGTTCCAGGAGGGTGTTTTCACACTGTAACACTCCTCCTGCCCCTCCTTCCCTGTCTGCTGCAGGCTGGCACCCGGACAACAAGCACGAGCGCAGCTGGCAGGACCATGATGAAACCTCCAGCGTGAAGAGTGAGGGAGGAGCTGTGCGAGGGACCTTCCGGGGCAGAGGCCGGGGCCGCGGCAGGGGCCGTGGCCGGGGCAGAGGAGGTGATCCCTGGATGTGTGCTCCTGTGGCAGCAGGGAGCGTGTGCTGAAGTGTGCATGGCTGTGTGCGTGTGAGACCTGGGGCTGCAGAGCAGGCTGGGGAGGGCAGAGCCCTGTAGGGATACAGGGAAATACTGTGGCAGGTCATCCCAGCTAGTAAATTGAGCTGATTTTAATGAAAGCAAATTATTCTTTCTAGTATTTTAATAAAGGCAGATGCCCTTCTGCTGCTCAGACCAAGCTCCTCCACCTGTTTTCTGTCTCCTGTAGTACTCCAGCGTGGAGGAGTTGAAGCATGCTGATACTCTGTGTAGGCTTTATGGCAAGAGCCAAGCAGGAGTCATGGTTTGGGTGGGGAAGCATCTGCACTGGCACTTGACAAACCAGCATCTAAAGCTTGGCACAGCTTCAGTGTAGGGTCTTTATGTGCCATCTGGGCTGCCCAGTTGCTCCTGGGTAAGAGGGTTCCTGGCCTCTCTTTGGCTTGGTGTGTTGAAACTTCACTGAGATCCCTTCTGTGGCAAAAGCTGAGAGCAGGAGGATGAGGGATGTGGGTGGTGCCCCACTGTGGGCTGCCATGGGGCCCCAGGAACAGTGCAGAGGGAGCTATTTGTGTGAGAGTCTAGCCCTGTCTGGCAGATCCTAGGAGCTCTGTGCTGATCCTTCCTGGTGTCCCACAGGGCACTTTGATTACCAGTATGGGTACCGGAAATTTGAGGGCTCGGATGGCTCTCGCACGCAGAAGTACACCAGCAACATCACTTACTACTTTGACAACATCAGTAGTGCTGAGCTCTACAGTGTGGACCAGGAACTGCTCAAAGACTACATCAAGCGGCAGATGTAAGCACCACCTCTTCTTCTCTGATCGTTGGGATGTTCACAGAGATCCTCCCTGGGGTCTGTGTAGTTAATCCTGTGGGTAGGGTTAGAGCCCCAGGGTGTGTTGACTCTGTGCCACACACCTTAGAGCACCAGCTTGCCCCACGTCTGGGCTCCACAGGCTCTCTTATCAGCCTTGCAGCAGCAGAAATGTGGGGGATTACTTCCTATGGGGTGTCCAGAGGAAGGTGGCTTGGAGCTGCCTGACACTGATGTGTTGTCCATACAGTGAATACTACTTCAGTGTGGACAACCTGGAGCGAGACTTCTTCCTGCGCCGCAAGATGGACTCAGATGGTTTCCTTCCCATCACCCTGATTGCCAGCTTCCACCGGGTGCAGGCGCTGACCACTGATATCAGCCTCATCATCAAGGTGAGGGCAAGGAAAGATTAACTTTCCTTCTTGCCATCCCTCTCTGAGGCCTGTTTTCTAGATGGGCTATGGGAGAGATGCAAGTGGAGCCTTCCCTTGTCCTTTCCTTGCTCCCTCCTCCTCTTTTTTCTCCCAGGGAGGAAGGGCTGGGGCTGAGCCATTCAGTGTGCCAAGGTAGGGCTATAAATTAACCAGGTATCCCTTGGTTCCAGGCTCTGAAGGACAGCAAGGTGGTGGAAATCGTGGATGAGAAGATAAGGAGAAAAGAGCAGCCAGAAAAATGGGCTCTGCCTGGCCCTCCTATGGCAGACTACACACAGACTGACTTCTCACAGTTCATCAACTGCCCTGAGTTTGTGCCCCGGCAAAGCTTCCAGAAAGAGACAGGTGGGCACTGGGGAATGTGGACGGAGGTGTGGGATGCAGTGTTGGTACTGCAGCAGGACTGAGATCCTGAGAGTCTGGGGTGTTCCCCAGGCAAGGCTCTGTCGTTTGCTTTCTGCTTGGTGGTGCGAGCTGGTATGGGCTTTATCCTCAGACTTCCAGAGCACTGCTACTTCTGTATGTGGGGAAACATGAAAGAGACTGAGTCTGGAGGGGTTGAAGGGATTCAGGGAGGGGTTAGTCCTGCTGGAAGTCTCTTGGCTGTGCCTAGAAATACTCTACTACTGCTGGGCGGAGCAGAGGACACTCACAGATGCACCTTTTCCTTAATGGACGAGGAGATGCTGAGCACAAATAGGGCAGCAGGTATGGAGCTGTCAGCTGACTGCAGGGGAAGGGTCTGCTGCCTTTTATGGGCTCTCAGGATCCCAGGGCTGGGCCCAAGAGGTCAAGTGAAGAATCTTCTTGGGGCTGTTGTAAGACTTGGTTTTGGCAGGAGATCAAGCTGTGCCATGCTGCCAGAGTAACTCCCTCTTTGGTCGAGTGCTTTACACACTTCCCCAGGCTCCCTTCCTTCCTCTAAAGCACCTTGTGTCTCTTCTTGGCTCTAGAGTCTGCTCCTGGCTCCCCGCGTGCTGCCAGCCCAGTCCCCACCAAAACAGAGGAGGTCAGTAACTTGAAGACAATGCCCAAGGGCCTGTCCACAAGTCTGCCAGACCTGGATTCAGAGACATGGATTGAAGTGAAGAAGAGACCTCGGCCCTCGCCAGCCAGGCCCAAGGTAGGTGCTGATGTAGGTGCTGTTGGGCTGGGGGGGTCTCCCACTCCCAGTTGTCTGAGTGAATCATAAGTAGGCAGGTTTCAAATCAGATAGGGTCTGTTTGTCATGGGAGTGATGTCCTAGGTCTTTCCTGGACCCATCTTGACCCGCTTTGGAGCTGATATTCAGTGGTGTAAACAAGGTGTTCTCCCTATATGAGCAGCTTTGGCTTCAGTAAAGAAACAAGGGTCAATAGTTGTGTCTCCAAGCACGATGCTTGTGTCACTGTGTGGTGTTTACTCTTTGTCACCCTTGTACCCCTACCTATAGAAACCAGAGGAGTCAAAGACACTGCAGCAGCAAAAGCAGAAGGACCAAGATGAGCCAGAGGAGCTAGACTTCCTGTTTGATGAGGAGATGGAGCAGATGGACGGCCGCAAGAACACCTTCACTGACTGGTCAGACGAAGACTCTGATTACGAGATTGATGACAGGGATGTAAACAAGATCCTCATCGTGACACAGACGCCTCCCTACCTGCGCCGGCATCCTGGCGGGGACCGGACTGGCAACCACACATCCAGGGCTAAAATGAGCTCGGAGCTGGCCAAGGTCATCAACGATGGGCTGTACTACTACGAGCAGGACCTGTGGACAGAGCAGTTTGAGCCAGAGTATTCACAGATTAAGGTGAGAGCAGCTGATTGAAGGGAGTGCGTGTGGGGGTGTAGGAAGGCACGCGTGCAGGAGGCTGACCACCTTGGTGTGGGATGGGTTAGAGCTAAGCTGGAATTAGTCCTCTTGCAGAGCTTGATTCTTGGCTCCCAGCATCGTGTTCTGTTGTATCAGGGATAAACACAGCTCTGTAACATGGTTGTAGGGCTTCAGCCAGGTAAACACAGTGACAATAATGAGATGACTTGGGGCTCATTGCTCTGTTTGCTGCCAGGGTCTTGGCAGGCAGTGCCAGGTCTGTGGGGGAAATTGGATGTCCCTGCACTGTCCATAGTGCCCAGTGCTTTATGGCACAGTCCCTTGGAGACTGCGCTTACTGGCTCAGAGATGGATGGGCTGCACTTTGCCTGAGCTCTTCCCCATTTTGGTGCCAGTTTGCACAGACTTGGGCTTTTCATAGAAAGCCCATCTGCTGCTTTGAAGCCTTGGAGTTCCAGCTTGGTGACTCTCACAGTTGGGGATTCAGCTACACATATTCAGCGACGGAAATCATTTTGGCTGCAAGGTGGGGTGGCTGCTGGAGCTATCAGCTCGGCTCAGGATTCCCATGGCTGGTACCTGACACACTCATGAAGCAGTGTTTCTCTCTGGGGTGGTAGAAGCTGAGAGTGTGGAGAGAGGGGTCATGATGAGCTGATGGGATAAGGGGAAAAGAGGGCAGTTTGTTGCTTCATCATCTTCCTCTTCCAATGCAGCAAGAGGTGGAGAACTTCAAGAAGGTGAACATGATCAGCAGGGAGCAGTTTGACACCTTGACTCCAGAGCCCCCAGTGGATCCAAACCAGGAAGTCCCTCCTGGTCCCCCCAGGTTCCAGCAAGGTAAGAGACAAGTGTGACTGAGTTTGTCCCTGTTCCTCCTGGTAAGAGGCCATCGGAGGTTGGGTAGCAGCTGGGGAGAAGGAATTGTGGCCACAGGAATGTGGGATTATCTTTCCCAGAGCAGTGCTTTTCTCACAACTTGAATGTTTTGGGGCTTCAGAAGAGGAGGCCCCAAAGCAGGGGTGTCCCAGTTGAGTGAGGAAAACTTGGCAGGCTTTGATGTAGCTCCCTGGCTGTGACTTTCCTCTTGCACCCTCTCCGAGTAGCTGGAAGGCAGCTGCCTGCTGGGTCTTGTTTGTCTGTGCCTGGCACCTTCTCTTGGGAATGGGGGAATTTGTTGCCGCTGTTAACCACTGGGAAGCAGATGCCTTGTGGGATCCCAGAGAGCTCAGTCCTTGGATCTGCTGCTAGGCTTTGGGCTGTGTGGCCAAGCTGATGGCATGCTGGATTTGAAGCTGCTTGTCTCAGGGGGCTAGGATGTGTCTCTGTTCCTGTCTCTGCTGCTTCCCAACTGCCAGATGGATGTCCCTTGGCTATAGTGATGCCCTCATGCTCAGAGCTCAGCTTGACCCGTGGTGGGGGGTTTTCTCTCTGCAGTACCCACAGACGCTTTGGCTAACAAGTTGTTTGGAGTCCCTGAACCTTCAACCATCGCCCGGTCTTTGCCTACAACTGTACCAGAATCACCCAACTACCGCAACACCAGGACCCCCCGGACCCCTCGCACGCCTCAGCTGAAGGACCCAACGCAGACGCCGAGGTTCTACCCAGTGGTGAAAGAGGGAAGGACGATAGATGCCAAGGTGGGACCGGGGCTGGGTGATGGGGTAGGAGATGGGGGTTTCCCAGCTGGGGCCTAGTGAGAAAGGGGACACATCCCTGATGCGCTGTGTCTTGCAGACTCCACGGAAGAGGAAGACAAGGCACAGTTCGAACCCTCCGATGGAGTGCCACGTGGGCTGGGTGATGGACTCACGGGAGCACAGGCCACGAACTGCGTCCATCAGGTACCAGAGATGGGTGTTATGTGGTCATGGAGGAGCTAGAAATGGGAAAGGGAGTAAGTGTGGAAAGGAAGGGAAAAATCAGGCTCTGATCTTGGACTCATAGAATAAGCTCAGTTGGAAGAGACCTTTAAGATCATTGAGTCCAGCCTTTACCCCAGCACTGCCAAGTCCACCAGTAAACTATGTCACTAAGGAAAGGTCCCTGATCTTGCAGGGGAGGTCTCCTATTAGGTGGCTGCAGAAAGGATTGAGACCCAACTTGTCCCTCCTGAAAGGAGGGAAGTTTGAAGCCTTGGAACAACAAGATGAGACTCGGTTGGAAATACTAGTTCCCTTCTTGTTAGGATATCCCCATGGCCCAGGTCCCAAACCCAGAGTGGACAGTCACAGGGAGTCAGTGGTGCCAACAGGCAAGTGCTGTGGGGCAGAGTGTGACCCCACTCCACTGCCAGTTGGGTGATGCCAAGGAAGGGTGTTGATGGGAGTCTCTGATACTCAGTTCCAGCCCCTCGGAGGGGACCCCGGCTGTTGGAAGCTATGGCTGCACCCCGCAGTCCCTGCCTAAGTTCCAGCATCCTTCGCACGAGCTGCTCAAGGAGAATGGCTTCACACAACATGTCTACCACAAGTACCGTCGGCGCTGCCTTAACGGTAGGGACACTGGGGTGTGGGGCAGGGTGTCTGTGCCACCAGCACATGGAGAAAAGCAGGGTCCTATAGGACAACCTTGCTGGTAGCTGATGTTTCACCACAGTGTTTGGTGAGCATGGGTGTCCAGCACTGGAGTGGGTGCTCTGCATGAGCCCCTGTGCAAGAGCTGGGTCCCTGGGAGATCTGACTTGTGATGTCCCCTCTTCCCGAAACAGAGCGGAAACGACTGGGCATTGGTCAGTCCCAGGAGATGAACACACTTTTCCGGTTCTGGTCCTTCTTCCTCCGAGATCACTTCAACAAGAAAATGTATGAGGAGTTCAAGCAGCTTGCTGTGGAGGACGGGAAGGAGGGATACAGGTAGGAGAGGAGGGGCAGAGTGGCCTTTCCTGGGAGGGGAGTGAGGGAAGAAGAAGGGTTCAGTCTTTTGCAGGGCTCACAGCAAAGCAAAGGCAGCATCTCTGCCTTGCTCCAAGGTAGGATTGGGGTTGCTCTCAGTCCACTCCTGCTGCTGGTGCACAGCAGGGCTCCTGCCTCAAGAGCCTCTCTGCTCGGGTGTTACGTACAGTGTCTGAGCACCACGTGCTGCTCTGTTCCAGGTACGGTCTGGAGTGCCTTTTCAGATACTACAGCTATGGGCTGGAGAAGAAATTCCGGCCAGACATATTTAAGGACTTTCAAGAAGAGACCATCAAGGATTATGAAGCTGGTATGTGCTTCTTTTGGCCTTCCCCTGGGGTTGACAGCAATATAGTCCAGCTGCATGGCTGCTTCTGGGCCTCTTCCTGTGATTTTGGGGAAGCCACGTAATGCTGTACATTAACATGTGCAGCAGGGATCAGCTGGATGTCCTGTTGCTTCATGGTAAAGGGTTGAGTGGATGCTCATCATCCTGAAGACTGCTGGGGGGATGGAAGAGAGCAATGAGAGGCTGTAGCTTCCAAAATGTTTTGCTAGAGGCACCAGTTCCTCTAGGATTTCTCAATGCTCTGTCACCACCAGAACATCCCCTATCAAGAGGGCTGCCCATTACAGTTGTTTGCTTCCCTCTAGGTTCTCCATCTTTCCTCAGTTGTGCCTACCCGTGTGACAGGAGGGTCTGTGAGGCAAGTGGTGGGGAAGCCTTCAGGAAAGTGTTCTGATGTCTGGTTTGGTTTTCTTCCCCTCCAGGACAGCTCTATGGGCTGGAAAAGTTCTGGGCCTTCTTAAAGTATTCCAAAGCCAAAAATCTGGACATTAACAGCAAACTGCAAGAATACCTCAGCAAGTTCAAGCGCCTCGAGGACTTCCGAGTGGATGTGAGTAGCCACAGTGCCTTCACCACACCGATGGCCCCTGCAAAAGCTCCTTGGCCCCCCTCAAATGATGGAGGATTTTGGGGAAGTCAGTGACACCTAGTGTCATACCCGATCATTGCAGCCTGGCCAAGAACAAGCTGCAGGGTTGGAATACTGCAGATCTGCTTCAGAACAGCTCTCTGGAGAACTGCATGATAGAATGGTTTGGGTTGGAAGAGACCTTAAAGATCATCTAGTTCCAACTCCCCTGCTGTGGGCAGTGACCCGTGGATGAGCCCATCTTTCTGTATGAGCTGAGGAGGGAGTTAAATGCTTTGGCTTGAATGGAGCTTTGGCTGCCAGGCTTCTGGGCTGTGCCCCTGGGTGGGAAGCAAGTTGTCACCATTGTTCTTAATTAGAAGCCAGTCTGTCTTTGGTAGCAGTAGACTGGGGAGGAGGGCATCTGTGGGCTTGGGGTGGGCACGTGTGTTCTTTGTGGGTCAGGGAGAGAAGCTGCAACTGGAAGCTTGCAGGAAAACTGTTCTTTGATCCAGGGGGGAATCTCTGCTGATCCTGGGGTGGTGCTTCTCTTCCAGCCACCCATGGGGGAGGAAGGTGGACACAAGAGATATCCGACGACATCAGGGGGCGATGGCAGGAAGCGCTACCCATCCCAGTCTTCCAGCAAAACGGTCAGCCAGTGCCCATCCAGCCAAGCCCACGCCTCACCCAGCCAGCCTGCACAAGAGGATGCCAAAAACCTGAGCCAGCAATCCCCTGCCCCGGCAGCTGCAGAATCGCAGACAGTGGGGAAGTAGAGAGGCTGCAGCATCTGCTTCCTGCCAGGGGATGGGGTGGGTTTGTGGGGGACTGGCTCGGAGAAGGGGAGACATGAGGAGGTGAGACAGGAAAGGAGCTGGAAGGTGGGTGCCCAGGAATAGGCTGCTCTGGAGAAACCTTCAACGCACACGATTTCTTTTCTCTTGTGGCTGGAAAGCAAGGATGATCTGCATCTGAAACACCATTTTGCTATTACAACACCATGACCAGAGCCAGACCCGCTCCCAGCAGACCCAACCCTTTGCTTTCCCTTTTCTCCCCTCCTGTGCGCACACTCATGTCTTGGTGTCTCTTCAAACAAACAAACACGTTCTGGCTGGGTTTAGAAAGGGGAGATTTTTTTATTATTATATATATATATCAAGTTTTAAATTATTGCTAGAAGTTTGTCTGGATTTACCAAAACAAGTCTGCTCTGTGCGGCCCCAACGCCTCCCCTTCGTGTCCCCTCTCGCATCGCAGGGCAGCCCGCTCAGGAGGCTCGGAGGAGCGAGGTTCCCTATGGGGGACCGATGCCACAGCGATGCTGCGGAGCCTCTGATCTCCATGACCTGGCTGACATCTCCCATTCCACGTACGGCGGTGCCCCTCCGCCGCAACAGGAGCATCGTCCTGTTCGTCCTCCTGGTCCCTCCTTCCCAGTGTCTTCGCCTCCAGCCTTCCCAAGGGTCTGGCTCTCCCTCTGCCCACCTCTCTCCCTTCTGTCACGGACAATTTGGAAGTCAACCAAAGGACCTTTGCCAAGGATAGGCTTGTTCTGACTCCTTTCCTGCAAGGACAGCTAGTGGGAAGCCAGCAGGTCACCTGGACTCGAGCCTGCATGGACGGCGCACCAGCTGCCCCAGGAATGCCCATTGCATGCAAAGACAGGACTTTGCTGGAGGTTTTTTTTCTCTTCCTTTTCCCTTGAAAAAAAACGAAACAACAACAAAAAAATACCCAAAATCCCTCAAAAAAACAACAAAAAAAACTTTCTAAAGACACATCTCCCTTTGCTTTCTTCCTTGGAAATATTATTGAAGAAAAAAAAACAACAAAAAAACCCAAAAAATAATTAAAAACAACAAAAAAAAGTTGCCTTATGGTGGAGCTGGCCTGGGGCAGCCGCTGGCTCCCTGCACCCCAGGGCACGCTGGGCTCCTGCTCCCCTCGGCCCAGAGACTCCTTCCGGCACTGCTGCCGAGCTGATCCTGCCCCGCGGCCTTCCCTCCGACCCCGCAGCTCGCCCGGAGCCCCTGCAGCCCTGCTCCTCACGGGGGAAGCTGCCGAGGACAGTTGAATCCAAGACTTGTGCTCGCAAAGTAGTTGAAGCCGCTCCGTTGTGTATAGACCATTGTAGCATCCTCCCTGCGACTGCACGTGCTGGTGGCCCGTCTCCAGGCAAGCTGGGGCTGGATGTGGCTCTGATCCTGTCTGTGTCTCCAGTGTGGTCAGGGGGGTCACAGCACCTGGAGGGACTGGTCCTTGCTGTTGACACAGGAGTGATGCAGCCGCAGGGAACCCATCTCTCACAGCATCACTGTTCATGGGACTTGTGCTGAGGGTGAGCTGGGGACCTGCCTGGCAAAGGAGAGCTCTTGCCTGGGTTTCCTTGTGCGCCATGTCTTGGCAGGCGGCTGCCTGGAGTCTCTCTGCATCTCCGAGGGCTGAGCTAACACCGTACTGCTCCTTGCTCGTCCGAGGCAAGGGCATGGCTGCAGAGCTGCTATGGCATTCACTCGGTTGCTCTACCTAGCACCGCGTGGCTTTGGCAGGCAACCCCTCCCCAGGCACATCAGTTGTGTTCCCTCACATGGGGCTTGTGTTAGGGGGCAAGATCTTCTCCTGGGGCCCAGAAGTAGCACTGGAAAGTTGTGTTCCTACCATAAGGGTGGGAAGCAGCCACAGCCGCTTGCCTTGCTGCTGCTGTGCTCCATCTCCTGGGTTGGAATACCTGCTTTGCAGCTGGCTTGGTTGTGGATCTGGCTGGCACTCTGAGCTGCAAAGCACGCTCCTGTGTACAGTGTGGAGCAGATGGGCTACTTGGATGCAGCTAATTGCGTTACTCAATCTGCAGAGTCACAAGCTGGTAATGAACAGTGTCTCCCCTGCGTATCCAGCTGATGTGGAGTCTCATAGCTGGGAGGGAGGAGTGATCTCAATCCCTACACAGCTGCGAGGCTGATGGGTGAGCAGAGGTCAAGAGGGTGAGCTGGGGCAAGCTGTCCATCAGCGGCTCTGGCTGAAGTTGTCACCTCCCCAAACTGACACTGCGCCGGAGGTGCTGCTTTGGTGATGGGGCAGGTGGGGGGCAGCGTTGTGAACTGCTGATGGAACTGAAAGCACAGCTGGGTTTGAGTGAGGGTAGCTGCTACGTTGCTGTTTTCCTGCTGGTGTGATCCTGCCCTGGTCTGTCCACCTCTGCCGCACCACCCTGCAGCTTGGTACCGCTCACAGGCCCTGTTTCAGCACACCAGTCTGTCGGGGCTTGCTCCATTACAGCAGCAGTGCTCTAGGATTGCAGGGTGGTAACTGGGCAAGACAGGCAAGTAATGCTTGTACAGTGCTGTGGCCATGACTGTTATCCCTGGGTTTCCCCTCTCGTGAGCTGGATGGAGTCAGATCTCTGAGGTTACAGATGCGGCCGGGTTTGCTCCAATCTGGGAAGGAAAAGCCTCAGAGATCAGGTTGATCAAGGACACTGGAGATGCGTTGCTGGCTGTCTGCAAGTTGAAGCGGGTCTGGATGCGCCAAGGGTGGTCCTTGCTGCCGTGTCTGTGTTCCTTGTCAGTGCGTGTTCTCTTTCAAAGCCAACTCTCTGCGTTTTAGCCACAAATGAAATAGGAAGTGAGGAGGAAGGAGCTGCTGCTGTGGAGTCGGTGCTTGTGGAGCAGACTGTGGAATTGCCAGGTGGTAGAAGAGAGAAGACATTTCCCAGAGAATTTCCCCAAATCTGAATTGATTTTAAATTATTCTTTACTTTCTAAGGCTGAGGCTCTTGGCACAGGAGAGGTTTCCCCCGCTCTGCTGAGTCAGTGGTTTGTCGCATTCAGTGTGGCTGAGGGCTCTGTGTGAATCCCCTCCCCTGTTTCCCAGGGGGAGGTGGATCAGGACATCAGTCCCAGCGGTCCCATTGCCCTCCAGCTTTGTGGAGCATGTGCCTTGTTTCACTGTGGATAGCAGTTTAGCCAGGGAGCCAGGGAAAGAAGGATGCGACAGCCCGAGGTAGCTGTGGCTTGCTCCCAGCTCTGTCTCTGGGCTGGTCACATTGGGTTGCAATGCCCACTGGTCATAGCTCCACGGTGCTCTGGTTATGGCAGTGTCCTGCACCCGTGTGCTGCTGGTGGCCATGGCAAAGCCCCTGTGCAGCGTGTGGTCAGTGCCAGGGCTGACTGCAGCGAGGCTTCTCCCTGTCCTGCAGCTTGCATAGGTCTGCAGAGACACTGGACCTCGTGCTGCGGAGCTGCATGCAGAAGGCATCGCGCACTGCTCGCACCACCGCAGGCTGTCCAGAGAGGGGCTGTGCTTCGGAGGAAGCTCTTGCTCTCCTGTGTTAGGCCTTGCTTCTGGCTTGGATGTTTGCCCATGATCGTATTTGTGCTATGTTTAATCCTAGTGGTCTCGGTGGCATCCTTCTGTGTGCGCGGCTCCACCCCACAGCTCACATGGGCTGCGTGGTGCTGGTGCCACCGGCACAGCCAGGGGGAGCCCTGGCTGCCCTCGGGCAGGCTGGGGGATGCAGAGCATGGGGAGCACTCCCCATCTCACCCCTCTTCCTGGGATGTCCAGGCTGCTACAGCCCAGGGCTCCTTGAAGGGTCAGCCTCCCTTTGGGATGCAAGCAGTTGCAACAGGTACGCAGCCCTGGCATAGGAGGTGTGTTTGGAGGGGTCTTTATTGCTTTGCCATATTCATCTGGGGGGAGAGATGGGGGGTATAAATTAAAGTAATAATCCTGCTGCTCCATTTGCCTGCCTGTCCCTCTTCTGCTGCCCCCCCTTGCACCCCAGTGGTGCCACTGTAGCCCTCGGGGTCCCTCGAGTTAAAGCAACTGCTCATCTTGCTTGGGACTGGTCGATTGTACTGTAACAATACGATGTGTTAACCTCAGCATCCTGCCACGCGTCCGTACGTGCTCCGCACGGCAGAGCAGAGGGGGCCTTTAGCTGTTAATGCCTTTCCAGTTATCGTATCAAAAGGAAAAGGACAAAAAAAAAAAAAAAGGAAAACTGTACATGTAGCAAGCTGTGTTTGCAATGCTCATTTCTCCATCTCCTCCGAGGCTGGTTATGTCCCTTTGTCACTGTTCTGAAATGGATTGCTAGGCTCTTTTTTAAGAGAGGGTTGCTACACTTGGTGTTAAATGACTCACTGACTCTTTTCTTTGGGTTCCCCCCCCCCCCCCCCCCCAAGTTTCCAGTCCAGGTAATAGATGGATTACTTCCTTTTTTTCCTTTTCTGTTTTTTATTGTAAAGACAACATTCATCTCGGGGCTGGGGGCAGCGTTTCAATGAGTAGTTTACAGTTTCACTTTCTGCAGACACTTGAACATAGGACCGATGTATCTGTGACAAGCACATCCCCTCAGTGGGAAGCTCCAGAGGGAGCAGGGAGCACCTTGGGTACTGCCTGCCCTGGGTCCCTGCACTGTCCCCTGTGGTTTACCCTCTGGGTGACAGCCCAAGTGGCACCTCTTGGTCCCTCGAGCCTCCCCGGAGCAGCCCTGCTCCTCTTCCTCCTGTCCTGGTCCCATTGGGGTTGGAAACCTTTGGATGCGTGGCTCAGAACCCCTCATTGAGCTGCGCGTTCACCTGGAGCAAAAGGGGTGTTTCCATGTGCTGGCCCTTCTCCAACCCCGTGTGTGTCCCAACCTCAGCCTTCTGTTCCCCCAAACTAGAAAGTGTGTGCAACCTTCTTCAGCTGCATTTATCGTAGAGACAAACCTAAAATGACTCATCACAGACCATGTATCACTTGGGAGGAAAAATCTTGTTAATATGGCCCTGCTGTACATGATCCATCTTCTGTCGATAGAACATAATCTTTGACCCATGTGCTAGGATCATCATCACGTATAAAAGGAAAAGAGGAAAAAAAAATGTAAAATACTTGAATGAGAGCTTGTATTATAACATTAATATTATTCAGAGTATCTGCTTTCTAGGCTGATGTGATTCATTATTCTAGTAATGCTTTAGTCCTTTGTAATTTGTGGTAATTATGCTTTTTCCTTTTTAATACAAAAAAAATGTATAAAAATAAAAACTTCAAAAGACAACAGAGCTGTGTTCTACTCAGCTGGGGGGGGGTGAGCAGTCTGCCCTGTGTGTGTGCCCCCGTTGGGCCTGGTCTAGAGGTGGTGAGAGATACATGACTGTTGCCCGAGGCCTTCAGACAGGATGGAGGCTTGAAAAGATCCTGGAGGGCACTGGCAGCATCTTGGTTGTGTAGATACAAACTGATGTGCATGAGGCTGTGTTCTGTTGAGTCCTTCCTTAGGGTTCCACTGCTCTCCACCCAACTTCTTCCCTTGGCAAATCTCTTTCCATAGGTTGTCACTGTACGTTGGTTTGGGTTGTGTCTCGTTAGGGTGTGTGGGGAATGAGATGCAGCTCAGAGGAGGCTTCTGCCGTGTCATGCATCAGCTCCCGGCTCTCCTTCCCTGTCCCATGAGGGGAAACTCACTGTTTGCAGGTGTTGGTTTGTGGAGCACAGATGAGGATGTGATTGCCCTTCATTCAGAGCTGGCACAAAGAAACTGCTCAAGGGAAGTCAGACCTCCGCATGTGCAGGGTAAGGTGTTTCTAAAGCTCCGTGCCTTCTCATGGGGTTGCATCGCACATCCCAGGCATCCTGACTCTCAGAATAGCGGGTTTAATCCCGTGTAGTTACCATGATCTGGTTGGTATTTCTATAGAATGCTGCCGAGAGAGGCCAAAGCATGGCCTGTGAACACTGCAGTGTTAAAGCCATGAGAGCACCCCAGGAACTCCCCCCGTGGCCCAGAGCACATTGCCCCGGTGCAGGCAGCTGGAACCAAGCAACAGTGCAAGTAATGAAAACACTCAACTTTGTTTAAAAATAGCTTCCTAGAGCAGTGGTTTGTGCCTTGGGGAGAAAATAACAGCAGCAAAAGTGCAGTCATCTCAAGTAGTGTGTTTATGTTCAGCTTTGGGCTCTGCTATGTGTGAACAATAACTTGGGTCCCAATGCAAGTACTGTTTGGCACAAATCATTGTCTCTGGCTGCTGCCTTGGCTCACTCTGCCCTCCTGGGTGCGTCAGGAATGCTTTGGGAGAGCGGCGTGAGGCTGAGCAGGACCCTGTGTCTCTCGTAGGCTTTGGTCTGTCTGAAAACTGTATCCGTTCCATGCAGGTAATCCAGCACTCCCAGCACTCCGTAGCACTGGTTGAACCTGGGAAATGGAATGAGCATCACTGGATGTTATTGGGGTTACCCTGACTTCCCCACTTCCATCTCTATTCGGAGCCCTGATGATCCATGCAACTTCTGCCACTGAGAGCATCTCAGCTCTGCAGTGCTGACATGAGCTGAGCTTGCGGATAGGACTGCTAATGAGAACCAGCACTGTGGTGTGGGTGGTGTTCAGCACTTGGGTGTTGATAGAGCTGTCATGCTGGCTCTTTCTGCAGGAGGGGCAAGCTGTTGGGGGGAGAATATGTCTGAACTGGGAGCACATGTGCGAGATGGGAACAGCTCTTGCACTGCTGTGGCATTATATCCCTGGAACAACCTGCTGGAACCCTGCTCTTTCCAGTGTAAGAGGTGGCCTGGAACCTCTAGGTTAATGGGGATTGCCTAAGCAAGGTGTTACCTGATCACTGTTACTAATCCCCCTCTATGGGAAAGGGACAGAGAGGCTCCTGCAAATCTATTCCAGCTTTGTGGCTTGCCCTTGCTCTGTCTTCATTCTAGATCACATGCAGTTCTCCTGAACTCCTAGGAAGAGCCTTGCACAGAACTGTCTGCTCTATGTTCATGCTGGGGAAAGTCCAGTGGTAGCTGCTACTTCTACCCTACTATGTGCTTTGTTCCCATATAATCTCCAGGAACTTGGAATGTCAGCCTCAGCATTCATGCTTTGGAGGAGGTTTCCAAGTCAGCTGCTGGAGGAGGCTGGATGTCAATAAGGTGCCCAGCAGCTGTAGGGCTGGAGTCCTCCAAAGCCCCGGTCTCTTTAATTGCTTTAGGAACCAACAGCATTCAGCCGCCTATTGGGATGGGGTAAGCTTCTCCTATGCAGACCTATCTGACCCTCAGAAAGGAGCTTTGCAGGAGGGGAAGAGGGAGCCGAGCGGTGCCCAGACCTACTTGAGGTGGTGGAAGTCGTGGAACTCCGGTGATGGCAGGAAGGGCAGGTGGTATCCACAGTGTGAGATGCTCGTTGTTACCAGAGCAAGGGAGAACCACACTGCGATGGAAACGATGTGAGAGCCTATGAGCATCGGGCCGGTCATGGCAGGCAACATGTTGGACAGCTAGAAATGAATAGCAAACTCAGCCTTATTAATGGGTCCATGACAAGCAGATTCAAACACCTTACTAAAATCACAGCAGCATCAAAGAAAGAATTAGTGAGCTGAGTTTTACTAACATAGTCCCACCCCAAGCTCTAAGCTTGTACTAGAAGTTAGACTTGAGATCAACCCACAGCTGTGGAGGCAGCATCATTCCAGTAAATCCCCCTGGAGCCTGAGGTCTGAATTTCATCTTGGAATAATCTGAAGCTGCTCTTGGGAAACCTCAGTGTAAAAGGGCAGAGCCTGTGCACGTGTTCAACAGCATCAGTGTGATGATCCGGCTGCATCACCTCACTGTGTCCTACCAGTGGCATGAACGGCTGTTGCTGCCCAGGTCCTTGGATCTGTGCTCTTAAAGCATCTGGTATAAACAGATACTGCAACCCTTCTACAGACAAGTAGCACTTGGCAGTGCAGCTGAACTTCCTAAGAAAGAAGTGCTGTTTAATTTGCTTTTCTTACCACTCCTCCACATCCCATGGAAATCACACTGTGCAGGGTGACCATGGGAGAATCCACTTACTATGTGCTCTACTGGGTGAGCATAAATGGAGACCACACCGATGGGGGCTGTCCATTCGTGGTGCTTCTTGTGAATGTGCTTATACAGGAGTGGGAGGTGAACAAGCCTAAGCAGAGAACACAGAGAAAGGCAGGGTCTGAGCTCTGCAGGAAAGGAACATAAGGTATCATAACACAGAATTCCTGCTGGGGACTTGCTCATACCCCTTCTAACATAACAATTTTGGAGCAGTGGAAATAAGAGTGTAGTTTTCCTCTCTGTATTGAATACTGTAGCCTTACTCAATTGATGTGCCCACTGGCTGATGTTAAACTTAAGTCCAGATAAGTCCCATAAATCAGTCCCTGAATGACTCTTGCTCAACCTTGGGAGCACTCCTTAGGGAAAGACATGCTTTGTATTTTCACTGTTTTGACTTTTCCTGCTGGCAGCTACCAGAGTCAGAACTTCAGGTTCTGTGGGTTCTTTGTAAGAAATGGCTTTTTGAGTTTTTTATCTGTATTTGTCCAAAAGGGAAACCTATTGCTGAGAATGCTGCGCTTGCTCCTGCACAGTCTTTTGCAGGCTCTTTTCTTCCTTGCTTTAGTGCTTAGAAAGCCTGCAGTGTCAGCAGCCCTGTTCTGTAGGTGCCGTACAAATGAACAGTACCTCAGTCATTGACCTTCTGAGCTTTTTTCTTTCAGGACAGTCAGTCTTGTTCTTCTCTTTTCGAGGAACGCTGGGTCACAGCTTTGGTGTAAAGCCCTCAGGGCTGTTTCTTCCTTAGCCTTTAAGCTGATCCACCTTTGTAATTTTACCCATTTTTCTTACTGTAGTTACTGGCAGCACCAAAGCCTCATGTTGTAAGGGTGGATTTCAGGACTGTAAGTCATCTCATATGTATAGAAGATAGGTAGAAGAGGGGGGACTGGGACTACAGCTGTTTCAAGGGATGGGTATGAGCTTAAAGGCATGGAGGAAACCACAAAGTCCTGTTCCTGTGCTCAGCTCACCTGTGTGTATAATAGAAGAGAATTTCCTCCACTATGGTAAAGATGCTCATCTCCAGAAGGAACCAGCGGAAGGTGGGTAACTCCTTGCTGAAGGTGTTACCCCACCATTGCAGGATGTAGAACATGGGCAGAAGCATGGGCAAGGAGATAAAGACCTGATTGCACAGCGCTGTGTAGATGGCTTGGCGCAACTTCTTTGTGTCCACCTGCAAAAGAGAATTCGGGATTTGAGGCTAAGTCAGGAGCAATGCAGCTTTGAATGGGAAGGAGAAAGAGCTCTAAGTTCTGTAGGCAGTTCCCATGTTAGTTTTGTGATCAGCTTTTTAACAAGCAGCCAATTCAGAGCTGATCGGTAGCTTCATCCCAGGAACTGCCTTCCTCTCTGCAGTACATATGGAAGATTCAGCTTGGTTGTCCTTGAACCCTATCTGGTTACAAGAGGAAAGCATAACAGGTTCTTCTCCCTACTCCTGGCTTGAGAGACAGCAGGAAGTGTTTAGCAAGCAGAAGAGTCAGAGTAAGAAATACTTACAGGATCATTCTTGCCCAGCTGAATGCGATAGCGAGTAATGAAAGTTGGCTTTCCTGTTATATCAGCCACCATAAGGATTCCATTGAAGCACCAGAAAGCAAGGGCAGGCACCAGTGCAGCCCCTGTGGCATGAGGAAAGGGCAGAGATGTGTGAATATATTGAGGCTAAATCAAAAACAAAATACAGTGGCATCGTACCCAGAGGATCCTGCTAGGACCCAGATGTGCCAGATGCATATCCCCTGCAGTGAGGTGCTTTAAAATGGAATATGGGTACATTCAACATCCAAGTAAGACCTAGGAAATGGGACAAGGTTATAGACAAATGTCTCATCAGTTGAAACGTGCCACAGCTGAGGCCAAGAAGGGCTTTTCTGGGAGGCTGTGGGATCTTTATCATGGGTGGTTTTTAAATGCAAGTAGGATAAGGTTGAGTTGATCTACAGGACCTTTGCAAGATGCCTACCAGGTCTGTTCACCAGCTGTAATCACAGACAGAGAAGTTATATAGGTGCTATGGCAAGAGTGAAATTAACTGATTTTACTTCACTTTTCAGTAATTCTACTGAGTCATTCAGTTCTTACAGGAACAAAGTGTATCCAGTTTATGAAGTCTTTTCAGCAGCAGCAGAAAGGTCAACCTTTTGATCTGTATAGGGTGTCTAATGTGAACAGTCCAAAGCCAGCACAGTGGCACTGTGTCAGCTCTGTCTCTCTTTGAAGTTTACATGTGCTTTCTCAGTGAGAGGATTAGTGACTTTAGGCAGGCATGCCCACGTCCCATTTTTAGATGTAACACAAGGATGGTTCCTACAGTAGAGAGCTGTTAAAACTCACCAAGTAAGAAGAGTGTTGACTCCTTTCCCTCTAACAGGTAGTAGAGCTTTAGCCACATTGTTTGCCAGAAATGGCCCAAAGTGTCCCAGGTATCCTGCACGTACCTGCAGGAATAAGTGTTCTTGCTTGCCCATCTTTTCATCACCCACTTCCCCTCTCCACAGAAAAGCTTCTCCTCAAGCCCCTTTGTTCAAACCATCTTACCAAGCAGAGCTCGCTAAGGCAGTGAATAGGAGAAGACCTGCTCCGAGGACACAGGCAGTGACCTTCATGGCATCCCAGAGCTTCTCTTCCTGTGAGCAAGCAACAAGAGTGAGCGTGTGCTGCTGTGTCCTGCGCTAGCACTTTCTGTGTTTGAAACGCAGGCAATGAAGGTAGTCCTATGATGGGCTGTTTTGTTTCACAAACTCTCTAAAGAGCACAACAACAAAGCTGTTATGGGACATTGTGTGTGACTGAGCAGGGGGGAAGTACACACACATCCATCTGCCATGCTTACAGAGACCTGACGGGTCTGACATGGAATTTCTCTGGAATAATCAAAGGGAGAGAACGGGCCACTGATTTTTCCCTCTGTTTTCATCTGGCACACTTCCTGGTACCTGGAGGACTACAGCATAAGGGGCTTCTGGATAACCACAAGCAGCTGGAAAGGAAGAAAGTGTAAGGAACTCCACCTCAACAGCTCCCTCCCTCTGTATCTTCTCCCTCTCAGTATGCAGTTATGCTTCCTCCCTGTAGCAGTCAAGACCTGCTGTGCTCAGATGAACTGAATAATAGCTCCAGTTAATCCAGAAGTACTCCTTTCCACTTTTGCTTTGAAGACTGATTGTGAAGTCAGGCTCATGTGCCCAGAACCTTGCCTATTCTTTTCCCTACAAGTGCAAGAGAGGTTTAATACCTTTCCTTGCATAATGCACTTTATGTGCCTTTAGGCCATCACAGGTACAGCTAAGCTCTAGTACTGAGAGTACCACTTGGCTAATAAGTGCCATCTGTATGGAACAATTGCACATGAACAAGGAGCTAAAATACTCTAAAGTGCTCTAAGTCTCTGCTATCAGTCACAGAAATGATATCTACTGAACAAATATTCCTGTGTACAGCATAAGGACATAAAATGTGATGTTACTGTGACTTTTTTTATTACAGTAAGGATTTTAACTACAAAAAGCATCTTCAATGTGAGCATTTAAAGATCCAAACCCAAGTTGTTTAGCCAAATATACGACAACTGTATAATTAACCATCTATCTTTTAGAGTAGCCCAAGGTGGAATTGGTTCTGGAGTTCAGCAATCTTAGTTTCAGTTTTCTTGGGTTGCTGTGTATTGTATTTATCTGCAGAATAACTGTTTAAAAAGAAATCAGTGCAGTTCTAAAAGACTATAGTGTACTAACCAGTGAGTGTCTGTTTCATTACTCTCTCCTTCCTGTTTTTAATACGTGTTGCTGTGCTGCACAAACAGACTGGAGTAAAAATAGCATGATTCACAGTTGCTGTCCTGCTTGTCTCCCATCAGAGAGGTCAAACAAGAGAGGCAGCTCACTAATAAATGCTGAATGCAGGTGTGTTTAGGGTAATGCAATACGGAGGAATCCTCTCTACACAGCTTTCAGTGCTTTAAGATTCGGTAACAGCTACAGAACATTAAACACTGCCCAAGACTTGTCAGTACTATGTCTGTGCCAGGATAGAACTTTGCTCATTAGCACTGAAACTTTCCCTGTTAAAACAACCAACCTTCATCTCTTATCATTTCTTTTTAATCGAGTTGGAACTGGGAGTAATTTAAAGGACTCTTGCCCTACAGCTTGCTGTTTGTGAACCCTGCAGTTTTACATTGGAAGCAATGCAACCAGGGCCTCCGCATTATCACTGGCGCACTGAGCTATAGCTGCAAGGCTGGCAAAAGCCACCTATTCCAGCTTCAGAGGGTGCCTGCTGGATTCAGGGTTGGAGATTTGCTCTCTCAGCAGTTTCATACTTCCAATCGCATCCGTGTGGTATCTCGTGTCTGCTGACATGAGATAAGACTCTCTTAATCTCTAGGCCCTGGAATACCATCTTCTTATTATCTGGAAAAAAGGTTACAAAAGCTATACAAAGCTTTTGTAACATTCTTAAGGGAGTGGTATCCATAAATCCTTCTTCTGGGATGAAGGAAGAACACAGCAAAGAAAAAACTCTGATGTCTCACAAGGTCAGGATTTTTAGTTAGACCAAATAGTATTTCAGTTATTTAGCACCTTCCAGCTGAAGAACTGAGCTTCAAAATCTATTAACTCCTAATGCTCATCACTCTGTGTGTCCTGCTCTGGGACAGGACAGAGTGGCTGAAGCTCAGTACTTAAGCTATTTTAAAAGCCCTTTGGCTTGTTTTGAGGCTGTGTTTTTATTTCATGTGATGAAGTGATTACGTGAGTGAATCCCACACTGTGGAATTACATGAGCTGTAGGAGCACAGAAGTTTATATAGGAAAAAAAACATCTTGTTCATCAAGTCCCAGTGCTAACACCCTGTTTCTCTTCATGCCAACAGCCCCAGCACATTAGTTGCCAGACTTTGATCCATCTTGCCCTTAAAGGGCTTGTAGAAGTTGGAATATTCCTTTAATGTAGAAGAGGGAAACATTGTTCAGCAGGACCACTTTGAGGACTGGGCTCAGTTAGGTGGCACAGCTTCTGGTTACAGGGGAGTGCTGTGGTCTCTTGCCATACAAGCAAAGGTAACACACCCTTCAGCTGCAGCTCACTGGAAGGGAAAAATGCTGGGAAGCTGTTGCTGTAGTGGCAAGAGATGATACTTTAAAAGATAACCTTGAGTCTTTACCTGCTTCTGCTGCTCAGCCATGGTGGGATACCCAGAGACTCTTTTCATCTGAAATAAACGGTGATCTAAGTAAGTGAGCCTTGTACAGCTGAAAAGTGGAAGAGCACACTGCTGACAACAGCAAACCCCCTCAGCTTCTAGTTCAGTTGCAAAACTGTCAAGTACTTAATCTCTGTGCTGTGTCCTGTCCTATTCCCTCCTTCGTCTTGGCTACTTGAGCAAACTGAGCTCTTGAGGAGAGAAATCCCCTTATGTCCTGATGAGTATTGTCTACAAGACTAACAGGGATGCAAGGGTAACAAAGACACATGGGAGAACAGCCAAACCCAAAGCTTGTGATCGTGCCACTCGTGTTGTGGCACAGCTTCCTCCCCTGATCTGGCCCAGGAATACATTGCACCCAGTGAGAACTCCAGCCCTTCACTGACTGCAGGGAAATAACGATGTGGAACCTGTGCTCTTCATGAATGGTGACATGTTGTTAAATTCACAAGGATGGAAACAAAAATCCAGCTACAACAAAGTGAGTTTGTGCCATGAAGAATTAACACAGTAGAGCCCCCTACAGCCTTCACTCTTGTGGCAGAGGAACTGTGAGTTGTGAGGAAATCATCTTTGCTTCAAGTCTTGCTATGGTCAGTTTGGTGGTTTAAAGTCCTAAATGGACAAAATCTTGTAATAAATCTCCCTGCATTTGACCATTTGTTGCTGGTTTTGGTAAAAAATAAAATAGAATTAAAATAAAATAAGCCCCGAGGTTAAAGTAGCTGTTGGGGTTTCACTGCTGGCTGTGGCCATGGCAAGATCTCTGTGATTCAGGACCTGCTGTTGCTGTCCTAGGAATTATTGTGTAACTGTTTTGATATTGCTGCATTCTTACTATAAATTATTAACTAGAAAAAGCTAACAAAACATTCCTTAATGTCTTCGTGGCTTCACCTGAACACAAACACATGAATTCTAATATGATGGCCAGATTACTCATGGCTGCAGAATTAAATCCTTTTTGCTTTTCATACTCAAGAAGAATATTCAAGCAGAGGCAAAATGTGTTACCTAAAGTATAAAGAGAAACAGTTGGAAATGTATTCATTAGAAAGATGATATTCCATTACCTTTCTGATGGTAGCAAGCCTCTTGGGAGTACTCCTCTTGCAGCGTTTCAGAGAGGAGGAATACACTGCCAAAAATAAGTCCCTATGTCAGCCAGAAGGTTTGAAATGATAGCTTTCTGGGTACATCCTTACAAATGCAACTCAGTTTATTTACAGGAGTTTCCAGCTCTGTTTCCCTGTGTTCCCTATGTTATACCCCTATGTTAGCATGCACGTCAAGGAGCATGAGACAAAAATTGGAGACCATCTTTCTGCTCGTATTCCTGTTTTCCCAAGGACAGGAAAAGACAAGCCCAGTCACCACACCATATACTTCAGTGGAAGAAGCTGATGATAAATGGTTCTGAGAAGAAGAAATAAAATTAGGCAAGAAACAATTTGAAACCTGAAGCCATGGATCTGAACTCCCAACCCCCCTGTTTCGAAACAGGGCTCTATGTGCTCCTATGGGAAATGCTCACTTTTGGTAGCAGCCTTGAAAGACATAAACAAGTTAACTCTGCCTCCTTTGGCCAAAGCAGTAGTGAGAGAAGTGCCCTGAGGTGGTGTTGCTTAAAATGAGAATGTGTTAAGGAAGTCACAGTGTCCTAGGACTTCTCATGTTTCCTGAGATCTGCAGTTCCTCACTATTAGACTTGTGAACTATTGAAGCCAGTATGAGAGGTCTTCTGTGTATTTTATTTCTCCACTGTATCAAGGTTGCCAACGTAACCTGATTGAAAAAATATAGTTGGACTCTAACGTATCTTATGAGGAATACCTGAAAGCAACCACAAATAACTTGCCAGCCTGAACAGAACAGCATAAATCACTTGCCACAGGACAAATGGATCTTATCGTCATTTCCAAAAGCCCTTCTGCTTGCAGTGATGCATTCGCGTTACGAAACATGCGCTATGCACCTATCTTGTCACACAGGTCCTCTCAATGCAGGTGTGCCCACTGCCTCCAAGAAAGCACTACTAATGCTCAAAACATGTCAAGCTTGAATAATCCATTCCTTTATGAGGCTTTGCTCCATTCCACCTTTCTTAGCAGGTTGGTTGGAGCCCTGAACAGTTGAGTTCTGAGTGTCAGCATGGAGGGAGATTCCAAAGCTTCTCTGGGAAAACTGTCCAGGGATTTGACTACCCTTGCTGTGATATCCCCAATGCAGTTCCTAATCAGAATGTCCCTTGTTATATCTCGTATCCCTTGCCCTTTTGCTGTGTTATCTTCTCTACCACCACCCAGGAGGGAGATGAAAACAGCAATACGAAATGATTCTGCTGACACAGTACAGCAAAGAGCATTGTCACAGTTTTCTGTGGTTAAAGAGATTATTCAGCTCTGATGACCTTGCGGTACAACATTACCTCTCAGGGAGGCAGACATAAGAGGGGTATCTCAGCTAGCTGCTTGATGGAAGGCTGATGAATCTTTGTGTGTGAATGAGCTCAAAAGCAGAGCACAAAAGAGAATGTGATTCTGCTTTGAGGGTTTAGGAGGAAGAAGAGCCATTGCTTCACCAAGTCCCAGATTCTGTGAGTTTAGGAAAGAGTTAAAATTAGAATCATGTTTCTAGTAGTACTCCTTTTAAATAACCAAATTATGCTACAAGTCTTGCTTGGGCAAAGACTTCCAGTTCAAAACAATCCTGTGCATCTCCTTACCCTCCCTCTCCCCAGAATCTCAGTCAAGTCGTATTTACAGGATAGAAATTGACATTACGTGCCTTAAAACAAGATAAACTTCAATGGATCAGGATTCCCAAAATATATCATTGCCTACTTTCTTTTATTGTTGGAAAATCTCTCTTCTGGTTCAGAATACATCAAATACATTAAAAAAGCATTGGTGTAACCACAGCTCTTTTGCCAAACAAAAAAGCCATTCAGCTGCTTGGCACTGCTCTCATGTTGGCATGTTACACAGCCCCGAATCAACCAGTGAAGATCTCAGCTGCCTGCAGCTATTTCCAAATATCAGCTAGAACTGGTGCTCACTTAAAAGGGGGGTAAAAAAAGGTTCCTTTTTGGTTATTTCAAATTAGTTAACACAAAATTTGATTCAAACTAAATTTTCACCCCTAAAGTAACTGTTTTTTCAATCAGGGCCTTGATGTTAAAGCGGAAACGAAACATACACTGGTCCATAAAGAATTCCAATGCATTTTGTTTAATTATTTCCATGTACTTCATCACTTGTCCAACAACTGTTCATTAAGTCAGAGATGTATTTTCACTGAATTTTCCACTTCAGGTATCAGAAAAAGCCAGTTTGTCTGAATCATGTTCTAAAATGCTCAACATCATCTGAAAAGGAAAGAACTGCCCTTTTATATTTAACAGTCATATTATTATTTATGTCTCATCTCGGCTGTCCCATCAATTTCTGTTGCCCCAAGCTGAGGCTTCTCCTCGTATTGTACCCAGTACTGCGTCCTGACAGCAGCCAGACCATACTGCTGCTGGCAGGCACAGCTCAGTAATACACTACACTAACACGCAGTAATACACTACTACTACTAAGTACATCACTGTGATGGACTGCCTGCCCACGCCAGCTTGTTGCTATTCCTCCCTCCTGCTTGATTCTTCTGTTGTAAACCTTCTTTCACTGGAATCAACCTTTACAGTGCCCAGACAATGGAAAACAACCCACCTGAGAGGGAAAAAGGCTACAGCCATCCATGAAAGTATAGAAAGGGAAAAATATAAGGCCAGCTTACCTGGTCACCCAAAGAGTTTCATATCAGCCACGCTATATGGGCAGACACAGGACTAGACATCGTGTTTGGTGGACGTCTCACTGTGCCAAGCACTGCACAGGTCTGAAGGCAGCCAGAGTTCCTAGAAGAGCTTACACTCATCCTTTACACAGACATACATTGCCTTTGAATGACTTCCTCAATGTTTCTATCACATCTTTTCAAGCTGCTACATCCCTGACTTCTGCCTGTCCGTTCTGCTGACGGCAGCCTAGGAGAGGTCCTCTGTGCCCATTTACAGCCTGGGCTTCAGCTCCTCACCTTTCATCACTGCTGTGGAAACTTTATGAGGGTTTAGGCGAAGGAGACGGGGGTGTTTCCAAGCAGGAGCTGGCTGTCCCCTCCCAGGCAAGTCATGTGAAGCCAGTGCCATGTCACTGTTAGTACTGGCAGCGTTCCCAGCATGCATACACAAGCTGTCACTCGGTTAAGCATTAGGCATACATCTCTGCAGGTAAGAGTCTTAATGGCTGTATCTGAGAATAAAAAAGCCACCTAACCTTTAAAGATAAATAATTTTTATAATGCACTAACTCATGTTTTGGGCACAAAATAGCCAGTGCAACTGAATGGGCCAAAAGTGTACTTGCTAAAAGCAGTAAGGGTCACCATGGAATTTGGCAAAACACCAGCAGTCCAGTTTTCCTGGTGTCTAGCAGTTAAACCAATGCTGCTACTATATGGTGTCCTCAACCAGCTACAGGTATAGTTTCCATCTGTAAGGACAAGATGCAAATAGGTTAGAATGCGGTTGGGCTCAGTTGTCTTTAAATACAATGTTTAGAGACCACAAAGTCTGTAATTATGCTGTTGCAAAGAGCAAGATGGAATTTGCAGTAGCATCGGTCTTTATTATGCAAATGTGGCCCCAATCTCTGTTACTTACCTCATATACAGCGCTCTATTATGAATTAAGTGTGGAGAATTGAGGGTGTTGCTTGCCATAACTTCTGAGATTTATTTTTCCACACAAGGAATAACAAGGAATACCTTGGCCTCACAGCCCTGTATGGCCATCCATAGGTGAAGCAAAACCTCAAGCTAGCACCAGCTATTGCTGTAGAGAGACCTGCAAGCATGAAGACCAGTGATGCCTCGTTGCCTGCGCCCGTTTCCTTATCCCTACCACTACTAACTTCTTTCTGGAAAGAGAGTATTCCAAGAACTCCCCTCACACTGTCCTCTTGGCACGGTAAACATTCGATGTTGGTTCATTTCACATTTAAGACTGTGTTACTGTTCTATTTGTCGCTTTCTCTTGACTAATCCTAACTATTCCCTAGTAGGAAAAGAGTTTGTAATTTTCAGCTGATGCTACCAGTTGTTATTTGTCATAAGACAGCAGACTCAACAGGGAGGAATGCGATCCCTTCCAGCTATTTCCACACGTGCAGAGGGGGAAGTGGGAATTGGCATTTCAAGAGGGGTGCTGTATGAACGCTGTCCTGCGATGACCTTTCTTTGGGCTGGAGCTTGCACTGGGAGGACTGTTCATCCAATAGCCAAAAGTGGAGATAAGCTGGTGGCTTTCACAGGTGTCAGTGCTGCTTTTAAAGCGCTGTTTGATTCTGACATTGATTATGTCTGAAATATTTATACCCAACAGGAACAGAGCGCTCAGCGTATTAGTCATGAGGATGTGAACGTCATTTACCTTCTACTGCAAGTTTGTGTCCAGGGCTGGTGGGCAGCAATCTAAAAGCTGCCTCTGTCAGGTGGCTTGTGTCCTGCTCTGCTGTCTTCACTACAAACACCCCAACCTTAGTGCTGAGGCATGCAAGAAGTCTGATCTCTTCTCAGCAGAAAGGTTTTTGGATCTGATGCTTTATAAAATAACTTCTCTTTGCTCACTCTCCATTTCTGCAATAGTCACTGTTTCACTGGTTGAAAAAATCATGAGAAGGATATGAGCTATGAACTGTGTCTCAGGATTGTGAAAACCCAAACTGATGGCTCCTCTAGCATGGAAGAGGAACCTGAACTGAGTGCACCTCACTTCATTGTTAATCCCCTGCATTCTCAACTGTATTCCTATCCAGCTGCCAGGGCAGATGTGTGCCACCACTCAGTACTGCAGTGGCAGGCTTTGGGAGCATCTCTGGGCAACAGAAAGGTTAGGAAAATGCAAATGATGGCTTTGTTGTTAGGGTTCAAACATGTTCAGCAGTAGCTGTGTCTTTTAACTCTTTATTCACTTTATAAGGTTTCCATAAGTAAGCTTTTTACCATTTGTGGTGCTGTTACTAAGCTCTAAAGGAAATGCAGAACTGTTTCGACAGGACATGATCCAGGACATGGGGCTCCAGTGAGCGGATGTGAAAATATTGAGCTATGGCCCTTTATTCCACCTTATGATGTATTGCATCTACACAAAGCATTTTAACTCTGGTGCTAACAACACCTCACACCAAACCATTTCACCCAAGGCTCCATCCAACCTGGACTTGAACACTGTCAGGGATGGAGCATTCACAACCTCCCTGGGCAACCCATTCCAGTGCCTCACCACCCTCACAGTAAATAACTTCTTCCTTACATCTAATCTAAACTTCCCCTGTGTAAGTTTGAACCCATTACCCCTTGTCCTGTCACTACAGTCCCTAATGAAGAGTCCATCCCCAGCATCCCTATAGGCCCCCTTCAGATACTGGAAGGCTGCTCTGAGGTCTCCATGCAGCCTTCTCTTCTCCAGGCTGAACAGCCCCAACTTTCTCAGCCTGTCTTCATACGGGAGGTGCATCCTTGAATAGCTTTATTTCCAACTACACACAAACATTATAGGCGCAATTTATCCCAAGTGATTATTTCCTGCAATACATTTTTTATTCCAGTAGCAAGGCACACACATTTTTCCTGTCCTGAGATGATCCATCCTCCCTTTTCCCCCTGGATTCACCATACCTTTAAGTGCTGAGTTTATGAGCAAGACAAATGATATCTATGTTTTGCTCTGAATTCTGCAGGGAAAAACCCTAACCTTATACTTACTGTGTGCTGTAAACCAGCCTGCTCTATTTACCTGCTATCAACGTGTGTTTTCTTGCATGAAATCCCAACCTCAAGTGAGCACAGGAAGAAAGGCGATTACATTCTGCCAGTCTATTGCCTAATACATAAATTATGCAACACCAGAGACTGCAGAGCTAAGGAGGAATGGTGGCTATCTATCATCCATGAAGACAAACTGTGAGTCAAAGTAGCGCTCAATAATGGGATGTCATAAGATGCTGACAGCACCAAGGTCACTTGATGGAGAGCAGCACGTGGAAAAACCTCCTCTTTTCTAGAAGTTACATTTGTGCTGAGGGATGAACATTAAATGTGAGGCACTGAACTATGTCTGAAGGGTAAAAGATGCCATGATTTGGGCTTCCAGATACTTACATGAAAACAGTAGGCAAGTAGCTGAGATTTGGTGGCCAGTTCTGCATCAGTACCAGAATTGCATTATTTGATAGCAAATACAACCTGATCCAGAATGCTGCACTCTAAAAGAAAGGAAATACTATCTAAGCTTAATTATAGTAGACAAGCTTCCAAATAAATTGTGTATCTGTCATCAGCATCAGCCAGCAAAGCAACCTTTGGCAGCTCTGTTACACAAGAACTTATATTATGCTGCTTTATTGAATACAGACATCTGTGCTAATGTAATTTAAATATCATTTAAATAGCCATTCAGATTTTAAATAGCAATTTAAATAGCAGTATGTGAACGGGGCATACAAGGATGCTGGGGAAGGACGGTGCACCAGGGACTGTAGTGATAGGATGAGGAGCGATGGTTCAAGCTTAAGCAGGGGAGATTTAGACTGGATATAAGGCAGAGCGTGGTGAGGCTGTGGCACAGGGTGCCCAGAGAACCTGTGGCTGCCCCATCCCTGGCAGTGCTCCCCAGGCAGAGGGCACACCTACCACCCGTACACCCCTCCCAAGTGAGGCGAATGGGCTCGCCCGGGCTCCCTCTTCAGGTAACCCGGGCGATGCCATTACCCGCCCTGGGGGGTGGACAGGGGTAGCGAGCTCATCGCGCGCCCCTCGGCTGCGGGCAGGCGCACTGCGCGCACAGCCCCGCGCGGCGGTCACACCCCTCCCCTTTCCACCTCCGCGGGAACGCGCGCGCGCTCCGGGGGCGGCTTCCCCGTAAATCTCGCGAGAGGGAAACCAGCCCCCGCCAACCCCCCCGCCAACGGGCCGGACGCAACCCCGCCCCTTCCCCCCCGAGCGGCGATTGGGGAGGGGGCGTATCGCGCATGCGCAGTGGCTGGTCGGGCCCGGGCTTCCGGGCAGGTAGCGGGGTGTGTATGTGTAAAGGGGGGGGGGGGTGTACGGGTAGGGAATGGCGATGGGGAGCGGCGGGGCAGAGGAGTGGCGGGGGGGACGGAGGGCTAGAGCGGCGCCCCGCGCGCGAGCAGGTGCGGGGAGGGTGCCGGACCGGGGCCTCCGAGCCTGAGGGGACGGCGGGAGGACTGAGGGAGAGCTGAGGGAAAACGGGCACCAGCGCGGCTCCACCGGCAGCGTTGAGCCCCCCCCCCCCCCGCGGCCTCATTGACCCCCCGCGCCCGCACCGTGTTCCCCCGGCCTCACCGATGACAGAGGCTGGGGTCGTTGTGCCCGTGTTGGTGCAGGGAATGTTGAACAACCGGCGGTTTACCGCTGAAGCTGCCGTTAGTGTAAGCTGAAAGACCTCACCTCGGTGTTTCCTGGGTTATGCCGGAGGAACTGGTGTCTGTCAGTGCGGTCCGTGAGGCGTTGTGTGGCTGTTTCTAAAAGCTGTTGCAGTAGGTGAATGTTAAACATCGGGATTCTCTGCTTGTACAGCTGATGGCCGAAAGTTTCTGAGCTTGTGGCAGGAGAAAAAGACGGGGAGAATGATTCTCTTCATGAATAACTGCTCTGTTAATTGCACGGCCGCTCCTGTAACCTGAACGGATGCTCTAGATCTCTCTCAGTGTGTTTATGGGAAGCGATAAAAGCAAGAAAAAGAGCTGGTATAAACGTTAATGGGCTATTTTGAAGCTGAAAATGGAAGTGTGACTGACTCCAACTTATAATTCATTCTTATATGTAGCTATTTCTTCCTATAAAGCATTATTTATTGATCTCTTTAACACAGCACACCGATAAGATCGCATAGTTTGCAATTCAACCCTTCATCTGAATTCAGCATCGGTCCCTTTCCTCTGGTCCCTGCAAGATGCCGGCGGCTCTGGCAGAGAACAGCCAGGTTATCTGTGAGGTGTGGGCAAACAACCTGGAGGAAGAGATGAGGAAAATCCGAGAGATTGTTCTGAGTTACAGCTACATTGCAATGGTAAGTGTTTTATACTGGATCTAGTTGCCTTAGTCAAGGGATTTTGGGGGTAGAGGAAGAAGTTGATTCTTGAGTGAGAAACTGAGTCAAACTGAGCTAGAAGCGGTAGAAAGGTAGAAAGCTGTTCAGCAGAAGCTTTCTGGAGTCTAATACAAGTAGTGCTGAGTATGGATTGAATGAAAGGGGAGAAATATACACCTTAAAAACATGAATTCACTTAATATTTAGCTGTTTATAATTTATGAGTTTGCACAACAGAAAAATGAAATGTGCCAGATGTACAATTGGGTATAAATCTTTAGTTCTCCACCAGTGTATTTGTCTTTTGAATGTCTTTCTCTGTTTGGTTACGGAAGATGCTGTGGTCCTGTAGGACAAAAAGTCTGGAAGTGACAACTAGTCAGCTGGGCTGCTGACTGGTCAGCTGGGCTTTCACTGAGCTCAAATATTGATTCTTAGGGAAGGGAAACATTCTGGCTGTAAGTACAACAGCGTCTTCAGAAAGCTCTGTTTAAGAAGACCGAAATCTCCCCCAGGTTGGAGGAATCTCTTCCTGCTCTTAAAGTCTTGACTGGAGTCGGTTTTTTACATAGATAACTGGGGTTAGTTATGATACTGGAAGTTACACTAATTTTGCTTAGGAACACTAATCTTCAAGGTATGAGAAGTCCTAAATAAAAGCATGTCATAAAACCACATGCCCCAGCAGAGTGTGTGGTATTTCAGAGTAGAACACAGCTGTGTAAGTGAATGTGATTTTTTTGTTACCATATGTCAGTGGGAAATGGGCTATCTTAATCATAGAATCATAGAATAGTTAGGGTTGGAAAGGACCTTAAGATCATCCAGTTCCAACCCCCCTGCCATGGGCAGGGACACCTCACAGTAAACCATCTCACCCAAGGCTTCGTCCAACCTGGTCTTGAACGCTGCCAGGGATGGAGCATTCACAACCTCCCTGGGCAACCCATACCTGTGCCTCACCACCCTAACAGTAAAGAATTTCTCTCACTGAGAGTGTGCTTGTGACCTGTGTTAGCAGCTGTGCTGCCAGAGTGGACACACAGAGATCTTGAGCCTGGGAGAGATTTTGCCACATATGCAGCACTGGACCCTTCATTAAAGATTTTGCACACACTCTAGTCAGTAGAAGTGACATGACTTCATCTGAGAATAAAAATAGTGTGAAAGTTGGGTTTTCAGCAAAGATAGCTCGTGGTCACTGGCCAAGTAAAATGTTTTTCATCTACTTGATGGTTGATCTGTTGTTAAGGTCTGTTTTGATTGGTAGTAGTGTTTGTTCATGTAGGCATTGGCTGTTCCTCAAAACCAGGTAGGTTATCACCACCTGGACTGTCAAACGAAGATGGTCAGAGTGCTGAATTTCACTTGTATTTAGAACATGAAAGAGCGCTGAATAAATAAAAGTCCATTTTAGTAGATTTAGGGAAAACGAGAGAGTCCTTTGCGAGAGAGATGTTTAGATTATACAGTAGTGCATATTGGATGAGTTTGTAACGTTTTTCTTGTGGAATAAGAACTATTACATAATGGAATGGTTAGCAAGTTGTGTGGGTTTTTTTTAGTGTCTGACATGTAGCAGTTTAAAACCTTTATAAATATGAAAAAAGGAGAGGGGGGAAGTGATTTTTACAAAACAATTCAGGGAATGCAGTGCTGAGACCTGTGAGTGTGGAACTGAGTAGACTCCGTATAGAGTGATAATAATGACTCCTAGTAGAACAAGTGGTGCAATAAGCTTTTCCCTTCTCTCCTAGGACACGGAGTTTCCTGGAGTTGTTGTAAGGCCGATTGGAGAATTCCGCAGCTCCATAGACTATCAGTACCAGCTCCTCCGGTGTAATGTTGACCTGCTAAAAATTATCCAGCTGGGCCTGACTTTCACAAATGAGAAAGGAGAATATCCCTCTGGGATCAATACCTGGCAGTTCAACTTCAAATTCAACCTCACGTGAGTCTTCTGAGCTCAGGAATAATCGCCTTTTCTCTCCTGCTGAAGTGATGCTTTCCTTTGGCAAACACAGGTGCCTGTATGTTCATTACTGGCTGGTTCTGAGCAATAAATGTTCAGATTCTAACAGATTTTTGTGGGAAACTGCTGTGGTGTGAATGGAGTTTGCAGTGTCTCTGGAAGCCAAAGCTGTGTCAGAATACTATCCTTAATACCCTTTCCCTTGATACCCTTAATACCCTTTCCCTGTAGTTCTGTGTTCCTTAATTTTTTTTTTTCTGGGACACTGTTAGAGTCTGAAACTTTATACGTTTCGTATACATATCTATATATGAATATATAGATAAATCTATCTCTTTCTGCTAAAAATACATGGATGTGCTGTTTTCTGCAGAAAGAGAAATACCTCTTTACAGATCCTTGCTAAAATATAAACTAGGATCTAAAGAAGAATGTTTATGTAATTGTCACACCAGGTTCAGGAGAATGGGTCTTGCTCAGTGGAGTGTGGCAGTTGTTCTTCTCTCCTCCATACTGTAATATCCTGTGTTACAGCTGAAAGAAGTTTCATTATCCCTGTCCCTGTAATTGTAAAGTAATTGTAAACTCGGCATAATTACCACTAGAGCTGCCTGGAAGTAAAGAGAGGGTTTATCTGGCAAACCCACACATTTCTAGGAAACCAGTCAGTGTTTTTATGAAACTGTCATTGGAGAACATGACAAAAACTCATAGCTAGTGTGTGCTGATCATCCAGTTCTTGAACCCAGAAGTTGCAATCTCTGCTTCCACAAACTTGTTAGCCTCTTGAAGCATTGAAATCGCAGTGAAGTTTGCATAGTGCAATCGCTTCATGTGACTCTGTTATCATATTTGGCCTGAATTTTGCTGTGTGTTGTCACGTCCTTCCCTCCCCCAACCCTCGAATGAGACCAACCAGTGTGGAAGTCGGGTTCCTGCTCAGCTCTCCACCAAGCATCTCATCACTCATCCTTGCCTTCCTTCCTGAGTCAAGTGTTAGGCAATTTTGTTTACTCCCAGAGATAGAGCTGGAGATGATGACACAGTGCTGTGTGCTGTGAAGTGAAAAAGAAAAATGTAGACAGGAATGATGCTCAGTGCTTTGGAGTTGCACATCTGCCTACGTGAGAGAATTCCCCTTTTCTCTGGGCTCTCATCCATGGTGCTTCCGTTTGTCGTGCGGAAGTGACATTTCTCAAAGTCATTCAGTTCTACAGAGGAATCTTTGGAATTTGCAATAGCAACAGAATTATTAATGACAGCAGAGCAGGTTGTTAGAGATGTGGGAGGCTGCAGCAGTGGTTTTAATACTGATGAAATTTGGTAACATCTGAAGTGCAAAGCTGCTTTTCTCCTTCAGGGAGGACATGTACTCTCAGGATTCCATAGACCTCCTCGCCAGCTCTGGGCTGCAGTTCCAGAAGCATGAAGAAGAAGGGATCGATACTCTGCATTTTGCTGAGTTGCTTATGACATCTGGGGTCGTGCTTAGTGACAGTGTGAAGTGGCTGTCCTTCCACAGGTAGGTCTGGGATGGTCACTGATGCTGGCAAGTGGGAAATCTTTTTGATTGAAATACCGCTGCTTTTGTCCATGGAGGCTGACACAGATTCTACGGAGAGTTACCAGCTCTGCAGTTCCTAAAATGAGCTTGAAGATATGAAGGGCAAGTTTAAGAAGCCAGGGCAGTTAGCAGTTGATTTTGTACTAGCACTTGCTGTGGTCTGGATTTTGTGTATGCGTTGCTTGCAAATCCTTTTGCTGCTACAGTCTTCCTCTATGGAAGAAGTTGAAATATGATTTCTACACTTAGTAACTTGTGTGCATTGTAAAGTAAGGGTTTTGTTTCTTATTCCTTACAGTGTTGATGGTGTTCCCAACTTCCATCTTGTGTTTATGTAAATCTGTGTAGCTAAGATATCTTTTATTGTAGAGTTTCAAGCAATTTGATGACAAATCCTCTGGTCCTTGATACCATCACAAGTGAAAGGACTTGAGAGAGGAGGAGGCAGTGACAACAGGTGCTTACAGGGTTTCCTTGCTTTCCTCTTTTGCCCATAGTTACGGAAACTTGCAGTGTTGGGAAGAGAAGCTTGTTCTTTGCAGTGATTAGCTGTTCCACAAGAGGTTAGCGAGGCACCCAGGGAGCATTCAGAAGTCATACACTGACATAGATGATCAGGGAGAATTCTGGCTCGGATCCAGAGAAGTTTTATGAATGTCAGAAAATGCGAAGGTCCTAAAGCTACAGCAAGTAAAACTCTTGTGAAAAACGAGATATTGGTACCAACTGAGTGTAGGTGTTTTCTGCTTATCTGGTTTCTGTATGTTTTTGTTTCCAGTGGTTATGACTTTGGCTACATGGTGAAGTTGTTGACAGATTCCAGGTTACCAGAAGAGGAACATGAATTTTTCCATATCTTGAACCTTTTCTTCCCATCTATCTATGATGTAAAGTACTTAATGAAGAGCTGCAAAAACCTCAAGGTACTTGTATGTCCCTAGCAAGCAAGTGATGACGGGCATCAACCCTGTAAATTGTAAAGCCAAGTGACAGAACTGCTGCATATGTCATCCTTGAACTGGAACTTGTATAAATGCTCGTAGTCGCACATAAGTACCTATGACTAAGTTGGTATCTCATAGATAATGCCTCTCTGACTTTAGTCTTATCAATATGTATTTACATAGGGGATGTTCCCATAACCTTCCGGTTTGTGTATCAGTAATGTCAGAGGCTAATTACAATGCAGCGTTGCTTATCTTCCCTGTGCAAGGTGGAGTATTTCTTACATGAACTGCTCCATGACTTGATTAACTGGTAGACACTCAGAGGCTTGAAAATAACTTATCTACTGAATCACAGCCTTGTTTGAGGGAGGGGAGGGAGAGAGAGGGCCAGCATTTATAACCTATGAATGTACCCACAGTCATCTCAAGTATCTGCAGCAGGAAAGCAAGGTTCCTGAATCTGGGATGAGTATTTATGAATTCTTAAACAATATTTACTCCTGTGTTTCACTCAGCATGCTTTGGAAAAGTGTGGCAATTCTGGTAAGAGATGGGTCTTCCAACATAAACACTGTCGTGTTCACATTGCAGGGTGGCCTTCAGGAAGTGGCAGATCAGCTGGATTTGCAGCGAATTGGACGACAGCACCAGGCAGGATCGGACTCTCTCCTCACGGGAATGGCGTTCTTCAGAATGAAAGAGGTACTGTGGTGTTCTTCTTTACAGTTCTCCTTTCTCCAGTTCCTATCTATGAATGTCAATCTGCACAATGTGGTTTTTGTTTTGGTTTTTGGGGGGGGGGCTTTTTTTTGAGCTTTGTGGCCATCGCACTTCAAACTGTCAACAATAGGAAGTGTTGATATTGGCCCAGACTTTTGTTTACTCCTCTTTCATGTACCTCCTTTAATTCACATGCTGCATCTTAGAGGTGGCTGACTTCAAATAAGCTGTTTAATTTACATTGGGGGGTTTCTGATTTGGAGGCACAGCTAAACAATACCCATTTCTTCCTTTTCTTAACCTGCAGTTGTTTTTTGAGGATACAATTGATGATGCAAAGTACTGCGGGCGGCTGTATGGCCTCGGCACAGGAGTGGCTCAGAAACAGAATGAAGATGTGGACTCGGTCCAGGAGAAAATGAGCATTTTGGCTATTATCAACAACATGCAGCCGTGATGAGCGGCACCCCTCAGCACAACGTGGTTTTACCATATTGGCAGCTGCTGTCCTCAGCCATTTTCCCTAATACTGTCTCAAACAAAAGGCATCTACAGCACATCCAGCCTGCACAAGGCCTGCAGTTCTGCTGAAGAGCAACATCTTCATTTGAAACCCACAAGAAGAGAGTTGAATGAATTCCTAATGCCAGCATTTGTGGTTTGCCATCTTTTTAATACCAAGGGCAAAAGAACCTACTGTACATACCTCTGTTTTTTTCCTCTTTATACTGTACAGAATCTGCAAGGAAGGGTAGAATATTGAGTAGGGCTGAGGGTGTGGAAATCCAGTGAAAATGGACACAGACATGCACACAGATTTGTAAATTGTGTTTTATAAAGCTTATTTTAAAACTTCTGCATGTTGTGAGGGTGACTACTTCACCTCATCTGTTGCTTATTTTATCTTGGTGTGGTCTGTGGAAATGGCTCCCTTTGATCACTGTGGAGGTTTGGTAACAGTGACATTAAAAATGATCCTTGCAGCTAAAAAATATTCAGAGATTTGCTTGAACAACGGTGCGGATGGATACTCCTGGAGCTGATTTGAACAGCTCTCCATAGTTTCTAATTCTGTGTGGTACAGGTTGACCCACACTGAGCCTCAGCTTAGTTCTTACGGGTATTAAGAAACTGTTCTGGAAATAGCTTGAGGCCTAGAAGTTTGCCTTTGGCAGAGACTTGGACCAATGCTTTGACTTTAGTTTTCACTTAACCTACAAATTTTATTCTTCTCCTTGCAACACAAGAACTTCAATACTTGATCCTCTTCTTGATCCTCTTCTCCAGCCCCTAATTTTACTGTCTGCTTAACAACAAATGAAACAGCTCCCTTTCTTTTCATTATAAACATCTGAAGTCATTAGAGGATGGAGGAACAATTTGGGATTCTGACTTTTTAAACAATGAGCTATTCTATTTTCAACAGCTCTAATGTTTCTTAAAAGCCCCTTTAACCCTTTTGGACATGGCAAGCTTAAAATGTTAAGACTTTATCTTGCATTTTAAACAGGCTTAACTGATCCATGAGTAGGAGCCGAGGTTTAGAGCTAGTTTTTCAAATGCTTGTAAATACTACTTGTTTTTAATTTTTGTAAAATAAATATTTTTTTTAAACCAGGTTTTGGTTTGGATTTTCCATCAAGCACTAAAATTCCCAAAATTGAGGCTTTAAAGTTGTGATACGTGCTTAAAGATGCTCAACTTTACCATTTATGATGTGTTACTGTGGTAGTTCTCAGTAAAATCTGCTTTTGAGGTTATTGTACAGGAGCTGATGGAAGTTGAGCTCAAGCTGTCTTTGGGGAACTGGTGCTCTCTTCCTGCTCACCTTAGCACAGCTGGTGGTGTTGAGTGTTCTTTCAGTGCAGTATTAGCCAAAGCTGTTTCACTCGTGCTCTGTGTGAAGTTCCCGTGCTCCATCTAAATTTACTGCTTGAAGCGCAAGAGGCGGTTCGGTGAAGCACTGGCTCCCCCTCCTGGTTTGCAAATACTTTGCACAGAATGTGGCAAGTTAAAGTTAGTGGCAGCAGTTTGCCGCATTAACGCATCTTGTAGTATAACCCCCAGCATTCATGTACTGCTCTTCACGTTGTTCTGAGGCTTTACTCAGCCTGGAGCAGGAAATTATCAGTAGCAAGTCTGCGTTTTGTCTGGAAAGAATCTGGAACAGGTCTTGATCTGATAAATCCATTCCTCCTACTCCCATTGTACTTAGAATCTGTCTAGATTCATGACACCCCTTACCCCATCCTACCACACTTTTTGCTGCAATTGAAAACTTGCTTCTAGAAATTACTAAGATATATGCTGTGGTCACTAAGGCTTATGCAGTCTTGTTCTTTTCTTAAGAAGAGTTAGTTTTGCTAACAAGACAGGCAAAGCCCTCCAGGTAAACTGTTAAGAGTGGCTGAAGTGTTGAATGGGCAAGACCCTGTAATTTAGGGTTGGTTTTGGCACTTCTAAAACAGCATCTTTTCTAGAGTACTTGATATAGTACCTTAAATTTACCACTGCTGGAGCAGAAACCACTTTGTTCAGCCACGTATGTTGCCAAAAGCAGGGACTTTTCTTGACCTAGAAAAATCCCTTACCTTTTGCTAGTTGTGCTGGAAACAAATATAGAAGATCTCACCCTCCCTATTACGTTGTGTAGGTGGCTTCACCATGCAAAACTGAATCATAGCACACTTATCTACTAACTTTGATTTACAGAGTATGTTTAACAACAAAACCACCCCAGGCTTATTTTCAGTACCTGTGCCTTTGACTGATACTGATTTCTATACATCAAATGAAATGCCAGTTCATGCTGGTAGAAGACTTTATTGAAAGGAGGGAAGATAAACTCACAATACTTTTAAGAACAATACTCGGGTAAGGGGCAGTTTGCTTACAGAAACCATTGTTTTTCTTCAGGGTAGCTACTATTCCTTCTCTGCTGAAAAACAAATATAGCTGCTCCAAACTGCTTCTCTTGCATGTCAGTAGTAAGAGCTTTCATTAGCATAACTTCCATCAAATAAAAAAAGACTATACAAAACTCCTGTATACAGTTCAAGCCCACAACCTACTGCCTTGCAATTTGCTAACACAATCTCCTTAAGGAGTAGTAGTTGACTGCAAGTGAGTCTGTATACTCCTGATTTATTGTGGTTTTATCCAAAATTACCCCAGCCATCAAAACAAGCCTTCACTTGAAGAAAGAAGAGCCGTGGTAGTGTAGGAAGCTCAAGGGAGACAGTGTGGTCTCAAGATGTCACGTCAAGAACCTCCTGCCACCCTTCCTATAGGCACCAGCACTGCCGTGTTTCCGAAGGAGATCCAGAGCCTGTTCCAACAGCTTAGGAGGACACTGTGACCCAGTGTGAAGGAACACAAGGCAGCACTCCAGCACATCCGGGAATGGGAAGATCTGCAAGACAACAAACACGAGGTGATGTCTTTCAATTATAATTGTTCAGCTATAACATACCTGAGGCAGCAGCTCTCCAAAGACGCTGCTCTGCAGTATCTTTAGAACAGATGATAGTCATAAATTGAATGTATTTTTGACTCTTCTTCCAGTGCATGAGCATTACCTGTAACCAGGTTTGCCCCCTTTTGCACAATCACCATGATTACCTTTAGTTATATTATAGACTAAAGAACAGAGGAGATGAGACAACCTAGGCAACACTGTTTTCAAACATGTCATGTGTAGTTTTTATAGTTCCTAAATGCCATTTTATACCTTAAATTTCTGATCTGTTTATCACAATGATTTTGCTTACATAATTAATTCTAAGTAACAAGGGATTACTTTTAAAATGCATGGGAGAGATTCATTCAGAATACCCTTCCAACACAAACCATTCTATGACTCTGTGAATATCCCATTAAGTTTTTCCATGCAGGATCTTCACCTATACTTCCCAACTGTATGGAGAAACTCATGCTTTAAAGAAAGCTATCACCCTGATGCCATGTGTCAATTCTCTCTCAAAACTGCCACAGGATCAGAAAGAAAGTCACTTTTCCTTACTTTCTGTATGAAAGGGATTCTATGAGGAGGCTGCCCCTTATAAAAAGACTGTCTTTTTCCAGAACCACAATGTCTCTTCTGAAAACTTACCTTCAGATTGTCTGGAAATTCTGCTAGTTTCTCCTTTGCTTTCAGAAGTTGCTTTGTGAGCTCAGGTAGCGTAATTGGTTGCTTTACTTCATCCTTACTGTCAAGAAAAGAGCAGCTGCTGTGAACAACCGGTTTGCTTAACTGACCACATTGCCTCTCCTTGTACAGCAAGCACAGGAGAGAGCTGGACAAGTGTAACATGCTCTAGCTCATTCTTGCCAAAGTCCTAAGTAACTGTTCAGCAAAAAGACAGACCGCTTAGACCACACTTGTCCTTTTCATTATCCCTCCCCTTCTCAGGCTGCCCTATTTATTCACTGTAACAACAGACCCTGCGTATCAGGGAATTCTCCAGCTGCAATAAGTGAATGTATACAGTGGCTGAGCCCCAAGAAAATGCAAGACTTCTGAAGTGTTGAAAGCTGTATGTTAAAGTGTCCCTGGGTGATGATCTTGAGATTAGAGGCAATCTGAGCTAAGCAAGAAATCTGCTGCACAAACACACACAAGCAGCAAAACTTTCAATCCATTCATTCATGTTCTGAAGCTTACCCATTCAGCTGGTTGCTGTCAGAGTGTGGTTTGTCTGAACTTTGCTCCGGGTTACTTTCCTGGGTGCTTCCAGTTGTGTTTTCCTGGAGATTATTCCTCTCCTGCTGATGCTGACGGATCATACCTGCTAAAATCTGCTGGACCTCAGCTATATCTCTCTGGGTGTTCTGTAAAGCAGCAATCTCTTCTACAAGAAGCACTTTGCAGCCATTCAGTTCTGACTGTCTGTCTACTAAATCAACTGAGGTAGTTCTCGAGTCACTTTCTGCCTCACTTCTCTGAACAGTTGTATGGCAGCAAGTTTCATCCATCTCAACTGCACTTCGATCAGGAGTTTCTTCAGAGGAGGACTGACCTGAAATATAACTCTTCTCAAGACCTGTTTGCTCACTGGGACACAGCACAGGACCCAAAGCCTTTTGTGAAGCAAGGGAGTTTTTGGGTGGGTTCCACCACAGGTCATACAGCAGTCCATAAGCCACAAAGCCCTCTAAACTTCTACAAGCATCCATGCTCAGAGGATGTGTGCTGTCCAGTTTGTGTCTCAAGTTATCACAGCCTAGTAAAGAAAAACAAACACCAAAAACCAAGCATTACAAATAGTTTCTACAACTTTCTGAAGAGGTTTAAATTAACAGCTATTCCCAGAAATCCAAACCAGAGATTTACTTGGATGCTGGTGGAGCGGTGCAGGAAGCGAGGAAGCAAAGGCAGACATGTTTGCCATCTTTTTAAACACAGTACTCTGTTCTACCATGAGACCGCATGTCTGAATTTTGATGGCCCAATAGCCCTTGCACTAGCCAAATTCCACAGGTTTCCACAGATATGGGTATGTCTTGCTCCTTCCAAGCATTATTATGCCTATTGATAATAATGGACACTTACAGGGAAGATCCTTCTGTCTGTCAGTGCCAAGAGAAGAGCCTTACCTTCAGGAAGGATGATCCTGCAAATCTCCTGCATCAGAGTGAAATTACCAGCATCATAACTGCGGGTCACGGCTCCAAGAATACTCTTCACTGCCTCATGCCAAGTAGCACTCCGATAGCTCAGGGCTGCAAGGCTCAGGTCATGGGAGATATGGAAAAGCACCTACAGGAAGCACCAGGGAGCATGATGGAATACTGTAAAGTATGAACATTGAGGAGGAGCAAAGAAACACAGCACTTAACCAAAAGCAAATTTAGCAACAGTGCAATTTACATAGTCGTCTTCACACAGGTGATAAGAGCACTTCAACATTACTTATAATGGTAAACTCAGCAGCTGTGCTTACTTGTGTCCTACTAAACAGATGAGAGATGGGAGCACATCAAAGGTCAATCACAAGAGCTGCAGGAGCACCAGGCAATGAATAGACCTTCTGAACTCCAGAGTGTTTTAATAACAAGCAGCCCTGACTCCAACAGCTCGACACAAAGCCCTAAATCAGTGCTGAGTCCACTCAGCTCTGCCAGTCACAGCCAGCACATCTCAGTGCTTGTCACTGACACCATCTGTCAGTTCTTACCCTGCACAGAAACAAATGCAGACAAACTGGTGGCTATGTAAGCTGTCCCAGCTGCCTATAATCTATTTCTCCCACATTATAGCCTCATTCTGCAACAGGGTGCCAACACCAGCCCCTAGGAATGGCTGGCACAGCACCATGGGTTGTGTTTTCCTGCATATGCCATAGTAAAGCTTAGTGTGCATATGGATCTAAATCCATTTACCTGCTTTGGGTGTGTGTTGCTGGTAGAAGGAGGATGCTCAACACTATGCAGCTGCTCCCATGCACATGTGGCTTGTTCAGTGGTGTCCATGCCCAGTACATTCTGCCACACTTCTATCACCATGTCCAAAAATGAGGCCTCTCTGTTGAGCTCCCAGCTGTGGTAGCAGGGAGGCACAGGGCTCTTTCGGTTGCAGGGATTTCTTTCACTAAGGCACTTGCAAAGCAGTTCATTAAGGCAGAAAACAAGTCTCTGTCCCTTTAACAAGGAAGAAAAATAAATCAATCGAGAGCACTGAGCTGCTGCCCAAAGAAAAGCAAATCCTTATTGATCACAGCAGATAGACAAATGTAAGAACATCATGGCTAGCAGCAGCTTGGTGATAGATTGTTACCCCACCATGGGCCCTTTGCCTCTGCAGAGGTACGTGTTAATCTGAAGAGAAACAACACTAAAGAAAGCTGAGAGGAAACTACCAAACTCACAAATAGTGTTTTATGTTGCTGAAGGACTTCCTGAGCTCCCACCCAGTTCCTGGATAGCAGCAGGTCCTGGGCACATCTGAAAGACAAAGTTGCTGACAACTCTTCCTCTCCAGATATCAGCGCAAGCTCAGCAGCAGTTTTAAGGGATGTCACATCCCCCTTTTTTGCCAGCACCTTAACTGCATCATAGGGTGAGGAAGCCCCCAAATAACTGAAAAGAGAGAATGGCAAGTCAACTTGGTTAGTACTTTAATACTGGTTTTGAGTTGTACTGCAGCACATACAATTGGAGATAAACCTGTATTTTCCATGGGTTCTCAGAGCTGTCATGACTTTGCCTTACCAAAGTTTACAACAGACGTATGGTACCTGATCTGCTGCAAAGCTACAAAGGGGAAGTTGGACAGCCTAATATTCTGGACTGAAACCTCTGGTGGTGTGCACACCTTGGATAAGGAACAGAAAGAGACAGACTGAAGAGAGAAGATTACAGTAGTTTATCCTTAATGCATTGCTCTGGATTTCAGCTGAATACTTTCACAAGCGTGAACACAAGCAAGAACTGGAACCAGCATCAAGCAAAGGCCATTATTCCAAGCCAAAGTATTTCAAGCAGTGTTAGTAATTTTGATAGTCACAAATTTGAAGCAATCTGACTGGAGGAGTATGACCCAGTGATCAGGATACAAGTCCTACACTGCACATTTTCAGTGGAAAGGTTGGGAACATCCCCCAGTCTCTTCATAGACATCCTACTCTTAGTCTTGCTAGACTCTTTTTCAGAGACTGCCAGTAATGCCTATGGAAGGAGCTGGCTCTCCTTTAATACAGCATTTGGACCTTCTGCTCTGAACTGTCCTCTGTAGCTTCCTTTCCCACCTGTGTTAGAGGGAATCGAGTGAGAAGAGGCTCAGAAACCACCTCAGACAAATAACAACCAGAGCAGTTGACAGATTTCAGCTACTACAAACCAAGAACCTTCTTTGTTTCAGGCATGGAACCGATTCTGTCTTCTTCCCAGTCCCACTCACCATTTGGCAGCCATAGCATAATGACCATCCTTTTCTAATACCGCTGCCCAGCTTGTGTAGAGATCCTTCAGAATTGGATCTTCTGGACGCAACCTGGCCTTAGCAATTACAATTGCTTCCCTAATGCACATAAGAGAAGCAAGATAGGGAAGTTAATTGACTGTGTACAAAAAGTGAACCCAAATATCAAATCTAACCCATTAGAAAACATGAATATACAGCAACCTGTAAAACTGGTTCACTCTCAGGAGGTCAATGGCCTCATACACTTTATGGATGGAGAGGAGATGGGACGCAGCCTTCACGTACTGCTCCTGAAAACACAACTGCTTTGCAAAGGCTTCTACTGTCCAAACCCAGGCCTGATACCCAACTGCAAAAGAGAAGGCAAAGTTTTAAAACTGGAAGAACTCCGGCGGGATGACATCACGTATCTCTTCTCTGCCTCAGACTAGTTTCTTAACCAACTGTAGGGCTTCACTACCAGTAAAAAAAGTTTAAAGTATATTTACATCAGGCAGCTGTAAGGACCACAACATATTACAAAGTACCAACTTTATGCTTGGAAGTAAGAGCCTGCTCCTTCAAGAAGTCCCAAAGGCAGCCACTCTGTTTCCTGCTATCCCAACCTGTGGGTGCCTGTGGAAATATTCAGGTCTCAGTCATAAATAGGATGTGTTTTACATCTGATTTTTGTTATCAGGCAGTTAAAGAAGCAACTTCCAGTCTGGAACAATCACGAGTTTCCAACCCTGAACAATCAGAAGGAGGCTTCTCTTGACAGCTAATTCCATCTGTTTGTGTTACAAGACCAAACGTACCCATGGGTGAGATGGCCACCAGCTGGTCTGTCAGCTCTCCCCTCTCAGCAGCTGCCTGGAGGACACCCTTCATATCACCCTTCCACAACATGAGCTGCTGAAAGAGATCTGGATGTCCATTCTCCAAGTGGTGTTTTCCTGTTGGAACCAAACACACTTCCTATCAGCTGGAATGCAATAGCATTATTCAAGCATTTTTCCCAATTTGTTTTCTCCTGGAATATAAGTTACAATGAACGTGTTATCAAAGTGGATTCATTATTCCACTTACCTTCCACATCAATCATTTTGTGCAGAGAGGCCCTGTCTGTGAACAGTCCCAAGTGGATACGATCCTTGAGGTCAGGGGACACGTCTTCATTATGATCTAAACCAGGTAAGAAGAATGAATATTGAAGATTTGGTACAACACTGGGAACTGGGACCTTCCATGTCACTCTACTACTACATTGCACTCAACTGGTGGCAAATACTTTAGTCTTCTTATGTTCTGTCAGATCAGCAGCTAGAACATACTTCTAAGTTTGATCAGGACCATATATGTGCAAAGCATTTATTCTAAATGTAGCACAGCATATCTCTTTGCATGTTCTAAGGAGCAATACTGTGAGAATACTAACATCTTCCTCATGGTTTATTTTCTCCCACCCATATTATGCCTCTGCAGGTAAAAATACTTTGCACATGAACAGAGAATCCTACTCTTCGCAGATCAAGGCCTGGCTGTATCCTACTCAAAGCCTGGCTGGAGTGGCTAGAGTGCTGGAACACTGCAGAAGTCAGGTAAGAGACCACAACTAGTCACACACTTAGATAAAGGGAAGTATTTTAGAAAGATAATGCTTACTGGTCAAAGTCAAGTCCTTGGACATGTGCTTCTGAATACTTTTGAGCCCCTATCCTCCAAGTATTTTAGTTTTAGACTGATACCTTTGGTTTTCAGACACGCAGCCAGCCTCAAGCAGTCCTGATGCATTTCGTCTTTTGATCTGTGGTCCAGGAATGTGCTGAAGGGTAGAATAGAACGAGGCTTCCTCTTCTTCAGAGAGGCATCAGGAGCTGAAAAATCAGACATTTTACTTGCTGCTGCAGAGCTACAAGTCCCCTACAGCAGAGCTCTCCAGTTCAGGGTATTCCAAACCCCCTCTTCCTCACACAGGAAAACAAAAACCAGATGCCAAGTGCCACATGCACTTCTACTATGACTTCTGAATACTGATCACTTGGCATAGTTTTCTGCCCATCTTGTCTGGAATGAAACTAGCAAACAAAAGGCAGCGTCTAAGCCCACACTGAACAGCTGACAATCCAGGCAGGTAAAAGAAGCAGCAACTTAAAATGTTCAAGAGATTTTAGAAGTGCTCTGAGAGTGCCTGGAATGAGGACCTTGATACAGGACCTGAAACATAGAATCATAGAATAGTTAGGGTTGGAAAGGACCTTAAGATCATCTAGTTCCAACCTCCCTGCCACAGGCAGGGACACCTTACGCTAAATCATATCACCCAAGGCCTCATTCAACCTGGTCTTGAACACTGCCAGGGATGGAGCATTCACAACCTCCCTGGGCAACCCATTCCAGTGCCTCACCACCCTAACAGGAAAGAATTTCCTTCTTATATCCAATCTAAACTTCCCCTGTTTTAAGTTTGAACCCGTTAGCCCTTGTCCTATCACTACAGTCTCTAATGAAGAGTCCCTCCCCAGCATCCCTATAGGTGCCCTTCAGATACTGGAAGGCTGTTATGAGGTCTCCACGCAGCCTTCTCTTCCCCAGGCTGAACAGCCCCAACTTCCTCAGCCTGTCTTCATACGGGAGGTGCTCCAGTCCCCTGATCATCCTCATGGCCCTTCTCTGGACTTGTTCCAACAGTTCCATGTCCCTTTTATGTTGAGGACACCAGAACTGAAACATACTAACTTGCTTTCTCTTTAGGTGGATCCTTCTTCACAGGAATGGCTTTCTGGGCCACAGAAGTCTTTGGCAAGCTGAGTGATGAATAATCATATGCAAAGGAAGGTGTATCCTTGGACACTGTGGAGGTAAGTGATAAAAAAAGGAAACACGATTCATGGAAAAGCCCATAGCAGAACACTTGGATATATTCACATCCTGTTACATGGATTCTGAAATACACAGAAAGCAAGCTTTGCTTTGCCATGGCACTGAACAGCTTTTTAGGGCAAGCAAGTATTAAGAAAACATTACAGAGCTGTCAGAAAGCTGAACAAGGTGTAAAACACACTAAGGTCCACCGCTATTTTAAGATTTATGACCAGAAGCCAACACTGATCAAAAATGACATTGTTTCAGCCCAAACTAGTTTAGAAAATGGTGAAATACATTCCAGGACCACATTTCCTTCACCAAGACTATTTCAATAGGTGTTATGAGAAAATCTTCATGAAAATATTGAACTTGATGATGATCTGAGCACTGAACACTCTGGGAACCATTGAGCTAAGATGATTTTATTATTACCAGTTGTGGAGACTTTATCAGGCAACTCTGCCTCCTGAGCTTCTTTTTCTTCTTCATGGTCCGACACTCCGCTTTCCTCTGGCAACATCTCCCTTGCGCTCTCATCTCCATTCATGGCATCACTTGGATCCTGCTTGCCTGGGCTCTTTCCTATAGGTTTTTTCTTCTTCTTGGCTTTGACTTTTGGTTGCATACTTCTTTTCTTCTCCAATTCTATACTCTTTTTGCCTGTAAAAGGTTGCAAAAGTTACCTGGATATTATCTCTAGAGATCAACAATTAGTTTCCAAGTAAGGATACAACTCAATTTAAACCTAGACACAGTTTATTCTTTGGAATTCAGCATTGGAACTTATCACATCAATGTGGCAACCCTCTATTTCCCAGTTCCAACATCGTGTTCAGGAAAGGATCTGATGTTTGAATATACTTACCTTGAGGAGGCCGTGTATGCTCCTGCTTTGAGATGTGCCATTTATGAACAGAAAAATCATCTGCTCCTGTATAAACAGAATCCGGATCCACTGGTGACCACTGGACACTCAGCAGCCGGCCCTGGTGCCCTCGGTAGTTGCAGAGCGGCTCTTCCTTCATAACATCCCATACCTTAGAAACAAAGAAGAAATCCAGTTACTCAGAAAGTCTCATCTTCCCTAATACTCTGCATTTTTCTCTTCAGTGATTTGCACTTGTAGGAGCTTCTCTATGCATGTTGAACAGGTATTTCAAATACCACCATGGAGAAAAATCAGAGCTTCCTTTGTTTGCCTAACATCTTTTTTAAGGATCTAAAAGTGCCAGTATGAAAATGGTAACAACTGAACTTACAAATCAATTTGTGAGTTGCAAAACCACACAGATACCTGCAATCAGGTATCCAGAACCAGGAGATAGTTCCCAAGGGCAAATGTGCACTACTTCAGTCATTTATCTCACAGAAGCTTTGCTGTTTAGTCAGCTCTAAAACACTATACAATGGATGATCTCAGATACACATCTAAGAGGCTGTGGAGCAATACCTGAGCAGTGCCATCATAGCAAGCAGATACCAATCTTCCCTCATGGTGGGGGCTCCAAGAGAGACTTGTGATTTTAGCTGTGTGCCCAGCCAGAGTTCGAAACGGCTCTGCTATTGTCAGAGGACTTTCTGAAGTGCTCTCTGAAACAAAAAAGAAAAGCATCGGGTACAGGCAGCAAAACAAACTGAGAGTAAACCAGAACAAGATGCCAAAACTTGGGATATAATCTGTTACCTATGACGCTCTTCAGATTATGCACATAAATAGTGGCATTGATTGAGCCTGAAGCTATCAGGTAACTCAGCTCTGGCTGGCTCCCATGCTCATGATGCCAACGAATAGCGTTAATCAGTTTATGATGCTGCTGAATAGTGCAGAGCAACTTCAAGTTTGGTGCCTGGAATATTTCAATTGAGCTGAAAGTAAGAACAACAGTGTAAGAATTCCAGCAGTCAGTGAAAATGGGTATTTTTTGTTATCCTGCATGAGCAGAATTACAGGATATGAAAGAGAGTAACTAAATGAGCTTCTTTTCTGGATTCAACTCAAAACCTCACTTAACACATCAGTAAAAGTGCATTTTAATCATGAGTGGGTCCTTAAAAAGTAATTTGACATGATGATGTGGATCCTCCATGCCAAGAGCAGCTAAACCAACTAACAGCAAGGAATGCGGTATTATCACAATTCAAATACATCATCAGTGAAAGAACAGAGACAAACCAGGGCAACAAAAAGTACTTTTGCTTCATGACAGAGATTCTGGTCAGATCAGCACATAAACCACCTTAACCTCCAAGTGACACATACCCATCTTCATTGCCAAGAGCCAAGAGTTTGCCATCTGGCTTCCAGCTGATCTCTGTACGTGCAGGCAGTTTGTGCTGTAGAAAGAAGACACAACGATTGCCAAAAACTCTTCAATCTCTTTCACGTGCATTCAACAGGGCAAGGCTGGCAACTGGATGGAGCAGCAATCATTCAGGACATTATTCAGGATATTATTTCAAGTGCTTTGAAACTGGAAAGCTCTATATAAACTGATTGTTTCAAACCGCCACACACAGCTTTAAAACCAGATTCTACTTCAATTTTATTTTTCTAGTTAAGAAAATGGAGTAACTGATGCTGGAAACAGATGTGCATGTTGAGATCAGGGGGTAAAGAGACCCTTTTTCAGAGACAAACTGTTTAAATTGTTTGAGTCAATATATGTCTGAAGTTCATCTGTGGAGACTGTGGGTTTCAAACTTTTCATTGCTACAGATACATCATGCGGGCAAAATCAGAAACCTACAACTACAAGGGCATAGAAACTATGATTTAGTTACCATGAATCCATAAAATCCCCTCAAAACTGTACTCACTTTGATTGAATTAGTGTCTCGGATGACTTTGTTGATGTCATTTGCCTCTCCATTAAGCTTCCAGGGGTTGTGTTGAAAAACAATACCTTCTCCAGCACAACTATATAACGTCACAGAGGGCTGTTCACCTTCTCCTCCTATCCAATAGAGGAAAAAAAACCCTAAATATACCATGTTCTTCATCAGTCTTCCCAGAAGGAATCACTCCTATTATAAATCAAAACATTTTAAAAGGATATAGATGTGCTTCAGTTGCCTGTGCTGAAATTGACTAAGAAATTCTCACAATTCAGTCCTCTGCTTCTACAAACAGATCTCTCCATAGCATCATCCCTGCAGTCATTAAAACTCCCTTTAAAGTTTAGTCCTTAAATTCAAGTTGTGAAGAGCTAATGGAGTTTTGATCAGTTCAAATGGTAGAAACAGACTTCTGGAGCTAAGGAACACATATTTGCAGGAAGCCTGTGCAGATACTGCTCTGTAACACCCTGAAGTAAGAGCAGGTGTGGTGCACACCTACTTCCTGAAGCTCCTAGATTTCAAACTGGAAAAGGTTGTTTTGCTCCCTTGCAAAACTATTAACAGGTCCTTCAGCAGAATGCATCCTTAGCTGCTAGAAAGGACTGCTACCAAGCAAATAGGGCTCCTTTTCCTATGAAGGGATGGCATACCAACTTCATGGCATCTGTGTGCTCTGCATGGATGTTCTACTTCATCACAAGGCACAGGAAGACTCACCAGGAAACAGAGGAGGAGTTGGAGGCCCCCAGGCTAACGTGTACACAGTCTTCTTGTGGTACGTACTGGAGATCTGAGGTGGCTTATTCTTAGCACTGGGCAGGAAGATAAGGAAGCAGAGACAGATTTCAGCAGAGAGGAATACAAAAATAAAATCAACATATTTCCAATGATGAAATAAGACACCACGCGCTTTAGCATCCTAAAGCCATGGCATAACCAAGCCTTCCTTAACATCTCCTGTAGGACACTACTAAAATCATAACAAAATTGTCCTGATGACCTTTACTTGCATGTTGCTTTTCATTCTCTGAAAATGCCTTTCTGTCTAAAGCCTTCTCTGACTGATATTCTTGCACAGGGGTTCTCTGGTCATGCAATTTTAAGTAAAGATTACCTTAGAAGCTAACAAACAATAATGGAGAGATTAAAAGATGCACTGACAATCCAACTGTTTGACTAGTTTTAATTTAATCCTACTCTTGTCTAACAGTGAAGACATACCTCAGAGAAGACCACAGCCCCTCTACATGGTAACATACCAGCAGGATCTGACACTAATGAATTTGAAAGTTACTTTCTTACCTGCCGGAGAAGGTGTCAAATATGCCAACTTTTCCATCATCTGTTCCAAAAGCCAAGCAGCCTTCCTTAGTTGGATGCCAGGATAACTGCAAGCAAAACAAAAAGAGACTCAGAATGACACAAGCTACAACTACAGCCACTTGATCTGATCACTCTGCTATGAGCAAAGGCTCCCCCCTTGCAGCTATAATGGGATAAGATGAAAAGGATTAAAATCAGTGAAATACTATTTGACGTCTGCATTACAAAATAGAAATGGAGACTGTGGTAGAATGGTGAGAAGACTTTGGTGTGGTTTTGAGCGTGTTAAACTACCTAGCAGAGCAAGTGCAGTCATAGATAAAGAAAGGAAGGATCATGAAGTAGGACAAAAGTCAAAGAGCAGTGAAACAGCCAGTGGGACTTCAGCTGATTTCACTATGTAATGCAAGTATCTAGGGTAGGTGAAAATTTGTTGCCAGATTCTAAAATGTATTGTGTACCAAAAGAATCAAGTAGAAAAGGAACAACTTGGCTTTATATATTGTTAGTTGGGAAGAACCTTCTTTGGAGTGGAAGAAAAAAAAAAATGGGAGTGAAAAGATAAAAAAGAAGGAATCAAAAGGACACTTACTGCTGTAACTTTGGACTTTATGCTTTGCCAGAAGGTTTTAACATCATAAATATTGTTCATGGACAAAGTATTCCACACCCGGATCATGCTGTCTCCAACACCAATGGCAAGACAGCCCGTGTCCACAGGGGAGAATGCAAGACTATAGACAAATCCCCCAAGGGAGGGCATGGTCCAGATACAATCAAGAGTTGACAGGTCCCAGCACTTTACCTGAAGAGTAAGGAAAAAGGAATGGTTAACAGAGACTGGCATGACAAGGAGAAGCAAAGCATGAGTGAGATAAAGGGTCAAATTCAAGGCTTGACATAGTATGTGGTCTCCATCCTGAGGATTACATGTCACAGTCAGGGCTGCAATAGCTGGAAGACTCTAATGGAATGGACAAAATGGCTAGATTTTAATCCTATGGTCCTCTTCTAACTTAAAAATACAAGGCACTCTCCTGCCTGGAAAAGGCAGAAAGTTAAAAACCAAACAAAAACAAAATCCCTTTAGTTTATACCAAGTAGATGATTTTAAGAAGGAAAAAGACCTTTTTAAAATGAAACATTCAGGAAAAAGATGGTAAACTCCCTTATTAAATGCTTACCATTCAAGTCTAGAATGTTAACAATTCACGCCAACATGGTAACGGTTGAGTTTATAAACTAACAAAAATATACACAGGGACTCGGACAAATTTTAGGCAACGATGTTACAAAAAGCTGCAGTAAACCCACTTTAAGAGAAAATCTGTGGCCCTAAACGAGGTAGGCTCACTCAGTCAAACTGTACAGGTAGGGCTATTTTTATGTTAACTTTATGAATGGTTCTTACATCTCTGTCCATCGAAATCGAAAAAAGCAGTTCTTTGTCTTGATGCTTCACAGAACTCAGATTGAACACAATCCGGGAATGATTTTGTCCTTCTGAAGATCCTAGAAGAGTCCACTTGCGTTTGCCAGACTGGGTCAAATCCCAGAGCAGCAGTTCTCCTCTGCAAGATGTAAATGTGTACTTCATTGTTCACTTCAAAATTATAATATAGGTTAATATAATAATATATAGACACCGTATAACATGTATACATATTGCAAGTACAAGAGCAATACAGCTTGACACACATCCACATCGTGCAACTATAAGCAGATATGCACATGCAGCTTTCACCCTACAAACCATATCCTTAGCTACCCACACTGAAAACTGACATCATTTCCTCCCAGTAGATGGGCAAAAGCCCAGTATAGCAGACATATTAAGTTAGATTATCAGACAAATTATAGGACTAGTAGTTTTCTAGAAGTCTGAACTCACACTTTAACTCTTGGTCTGTTTTCTCTCTAGTTATACTGGGAAGGAAGAAGGGGATGTCAGCGTTTCCTACGCAGTTCTTCCTTAAGGCTCAATAAATTAATCCACAGCTATTGCTGGGATCTGTGTGCCTTACTTACCCAAAACAGCTGGATACAATTTCAGTGGGATGACCAGGCGGCCAGTGAACAGTCAGCCAAATTCGCTCCTTAACAGTGGGATCAACAGCTCCACCTCTTCTCTTTGTGGGTGGCAACCTCAAAGTCATTACACCTATGGAAGCAAGAGGGATCATTTAGACCCTCAACATCAAACACATCAACATTCTCAGAGAGAAAAAGAAGTCATGTCAATCTGAAGTATGCTCCCCATGCTTTAAACTATCAAGTTAACCAATCAAGGCTGCATTTAGAGAGTTCTTCCACCTCCTGTTATCTCACATTATCAATCTTACTCACTTCTGCCTCTAGTGCAGCTCCATATTCGTATGGTCTGATCTTTGCTTCCTGAAGCCAGGTAACAACCTTTCTTCGTGGTTGTGTCCGGTGTCAGCTCCCCATTTGGAACTTCGCCTTCCTCTGAAGGAACAACTGAATACCATTGAAGTCATGTTATTATACTTGAAAAGTCAAACTTTATAGAAATTACCTGAAAATATATTGATTTTTAGCAGAATATACATTACTGAATTTACCAGTTGACTTTGCTTAGTGACTTACTGACTTTCTATAAGGAATTCAATGTACTAGAAGGACATTTACATAAACTAAACCCAACTTTATAAACTATTAATCAGTTTTACATACCTGGGAACTCATCTTGCCAAGCAGATAACCTTTCTTCACCAGACACAGGGCACCAGGCCAGACAATGTACTTCATCGTCATGGCCTCTCAGCCGATGCAGTACTTCTCTTTTCCTGCTGATATCAATTATAACCACCATGCCATCCTTGTAGCTAAAACCAGAGATTTAAATTAATGAAAAGATTCTTGGATCCTTTTGGAATAATACCTAAGTCAATTTTCAAGCTCTTTACTAGGATCACCATTACTGTGTTACAGAGAAGCCAAATCACAAGCCACAAGGGGAGCAGCAGTAGCCTAACAGTCCAGGGGAGCTCCATTTAGCACTGGTGTACCTGCAGCTGCTTTTTCAAGAACCAATATATTTGGCTTAAAGAGTGTCAGCAATTCATTAGTAATACAGCTTCCAGTCAAGTCTAATTAAAAAAATTAGAGTTTTAAGATACTCCATAGCAGCAAACCAAACCTGGGCCCTTACACTGTTACAGATTTCTGTGTTTGGCAGGTCTACCAAATCTAAATGTTATTTCTAGTTTGTTCTATACCAGAAAACCACTTAAAATTAACCTTACAACTGTGCAGCAAAAATTCACAATAAGGTTCTTGCAGAAGAAAAATGGAAAACGAAACTTAATGAATATTTACCCAATTGCCACCAGGTTTTCATGATGAGGAGAACAAGTGAGACAGAAAACTGTCCGAGGCTCTGGGAAGAACTGCTGGCTGTCACTTCTGTTGTACCAGTAACAAACAATGACTCCTTTTTCATCACCAGACACAATCAGATCTTTCACAAGAGGTGACCAGTGCAGTGCTGAGATCGCATTCTGAAGAGAAGAGGATTGAATACATTTCAAAGCTGTTTTGCTACCATCTAACATGGAATAAGAGGTACAAAATAATCTGCAAGTACACCTCAGCATCAGCTGAGTTTGTTCTAAAGGTTTTCAGTTCTTCTAGGCATTGGCCGATATGGTGTCCTGATTCAAGATAGCTGTTCAAATGCTGGTTCTTAGTCTCTCCTCTGTGGAACAGTAACTTGCTGAACAGATTTAAAGCAAGCTGGGTTAAGTGCAATGAGTACATGCTACAAGCACAGGCACTTACTGAGGCTTTGATGGTAACCAACAGCTTATTAAGGTGATGTAACAAAAACGCTGGCCTAAGGCTACAACAAAAAGCTGGCGAGAAGCATTCAATGTTATTTATTTCATTGGTTTTGAAATCATCAAATCCCAGACTGAGCTGGGTTGCAAGGGACCTTAAAGCTCATCCAGTTCCAACCCCCTGCCACGGCAGGGACACCTTCCACCAGAGCAGGTTGCTCCAAGCCCTGTGTCCAACCTGGCCTTGAACAGTGCCAGGGATGGGGCAACCACAGCTTCTCTGGTTAAATTCAACCGTGGTTACAGCGACATTACCCCGCTCTGTGTGCAAGACCCGAACATCCCTCCCTACCCTGTGCCTTCTTCCACCTCCCCAGCCCCGCGGCCCCCGGGGACATCCCACCTGGTGCCGACTGTGCTCCACCACGGGAGCCAGTGTCTCCGTATCCCAGATTTTGACGCTCCCATCGTCGGAGCTGCTGGCGCAGAGGCTACTCTGCCCCGGGCAGTGGCAAAACGCGAACCCGGAGATCCTTTCCGTGTGCCCGATCAGCTCTCCTGCACCGACAGAGACCGCCATCAGACCCCCGTGAGCTCTTCAGCATCCCCCCCCCCCCTCCATGGGTCCCGCCGCCCCCCACGTGTCCGAGCGGCAGCTCCCGGCGGAAGCGCGGCCCCGTGGCGCTCGTATAAACCAGGGAGGCTGAGGGCCCAGCATCCCGCTGTAACGGTACCGTAGAACGCAGGTGCGGCGCCGCCGATCTCCAGCAGGCAGACGCGGTGCCTCGCCGCGAAGCCGAAGAGGCGGCCGTCGCTGCTGGCGTCGCTGCAGCGGCTGCTGTACCAGTTGGGCGAGGCGGGCAGCACCCGCACCCCTCCGGCCGCCGCCATCGCTCCCCCTCCGCCCACCGCACGGGCGCTGTCGCCAAGCGCCCCGCACGCCGTCGCAAAACAACGCGCCTCGCCGCGCGTGCGACTGCCGTGAAGCGAGGCCGGGAAGATGGCGGCGCGGTGGGCTGCAGGTGTGGGTAAGTATGAGGGGCCGGGGCAGAGCGCTGGTGTCAGGAGGATTTTGCCTGCTCATTCCTCGCTTGTTCCCGTGCTGGTTCTTTATAGGTAACGCCTGTGTGCGCGGTCTGCTGGGTTTGGCGCGGCCGGAGAGGTGAGTGTGGCGCTGACGTGATCCTGGAGCTGCAGGGAATAGGCCGCTCCGTGCCCCTGAGGTGTCTTTCTGTGTGCTTGTGGCATGGTGTGGTGTGGTGTCTGGTGCAGGTCAGGGGAATGTAGTGCCTGTTGCTTCTCTCTGCGTTCTCCCTAGTCGTTGCTTTTCTGTAGTTGCTGGTCTTTCCCCTCAATCTGGAGGAACGGCAGAGTGGTGCTGGAGGAGCATCGGTTGCTTTTGGCTGTATCCCTGACTTCAGAAGAAAGGCTGGTGTGGGCTCTCAAAGTGCAGAGCTTTGGTCTTTCCTAGAGCCTGTGGGGGTAAATTGGAGTCATTGTGTCACTGAAGGAAGAAGAAACAGGCATCTTGTCTCCTGTGCTTTACTGACTTGCATTTGAACAGTTACATGATGATGCTTTACTCAGTTCTTCTAGTCTGTGTATGTCCCACTTGTTACTTATGCATGATGCTTTCTAGAAAGCTTTATTTCCTGTTCCCATTATTTACCCATCTCTAATGTGGTTTTGTTTGTTGCTTGTCACCATTTGCTTATGAGTGTTTGTGTCCTGTTCTAACGTTATGATAGTTGCTTTTCATATGAGGTTGGATTACCTTAAGGTGGGGAGAATGCACGATTCTTTAGTTAAGTGTATTAATGTTCTGTTAATACCAGAAGTTCATTAGTGATTAAGTTGTTCAAGGACAAAAATGATATTCAAATATTTCCCTGTATTAGTGGATGCTAATGTGTCTGGTGATGATAAATTATTGTCCCGGTGAGTGAAAATTTTAAGTATTAAGCAAATAAATTGCTTTTGTTAAATATTTTGAAATATATTCTGTAACATTTAAATCTGTATATTCTGCTACTCCCTACTGTTAGGATGTGAAACCTTTAAGGTGTACAACGGCCTTTTGAAACTGATCAATATGTACACAAAGCTGTTCAAACCTTAGTCAAATTCACAGTGTCTGGTCTTGAGCTCGTGTGTTTCCTGTAGTTAGAAGTGGCTGCCCTGTACTGCTTTATCTGGTCAGCAGATGGCAAAATAGAGCTTGGTTTTTCTACTGAATCCGAGGTGAGCGACTGAGAACTGGAGGTTTTTGCTGTCACTGGCTTACATTGATGTGATTGCATTTGGAAAGTAGTTTTGATTGTCTTTCCTTTCAAATCTCAGAAGGTTTATAAACTTATATTATTTCGTGGATACTCAGTCCACAGTTGAAAAATGAACTGTTTACTGCCAAAATGTTGTAGGTAAAAGGTAAATGTATACTGGACAGTCTTGGAAAGAAGTAAATGGTTTGTGGGAGTAATAAACCCTCCATAAGAACAAAAAGGTGACTACATCCTTGTGTGACAGTCCTGGGACACTGAATGTGAAACCTCATGCTATGTCACTGCCACTTACCAAACCACTGTCATGGTTTGCTTTAGGAAGCCTGAGGCTTCTTACTGAATTAAAGTGTCCTTTCAATGTAAGCTATAGAGGACTTGAACAGTTTTATTTTGCGAGTACTCAAATGTGTCAGTTCTCTTTGTCAGGACAGGTAAGTTCACAAGTTTCCAGATAAACTGGGTAGGGACAAAGAGCCCTGATGTTCAGCAGCAAACACTGTGGTCTTGTCTTGCAGGTGGCTAGCAGCGAGTAGCCTTTTTCCTCTGTCATGCATCCACACGTCATGCACAGCTCTGCAGCAAATTGGAAAGTGGGAGAAAAAGAACAGGATTGTTTACCCTCCACAACTGCCTGGAGAACCTCGCAGACCAGCTGTAAGGATGTCCCAGGGAACTTACTTACCTGTTTGTGTTTGGCTGCTTCTGATTAAATTGTGATTGTCTCTGAGTGACTCCACAAGACATTGGTTTGATAGTTTATTTGTCTGTTATTTAATATTTTAGTTAGTTTAACACACTTGTATTATAAAAGTTAACATCAATTTGTATGTTTCTCATTTACAAATTATATTGGAGCTTCACGTTGCAAGTATGTGATGCAAATTGCTGAGGCTTCACTCTATGTAGAAGTCTCTGAACTACAAGGACGTAGAAGTTACCAAGGATGTGTCATTATACGCTGTTTGTAGTGACAGTAAGTAACTAGAGAGGAATGTCACTGTATTGTTGCTTCTGTGCACAAAGATATAAATGTAACTTTCCTTGAGCAGTGGAACTAGTGGTGCCTTTGATGTAGGTACAATAGAGGACGTGCTCTTTTCACTTCTTAATTTCTTTGTGTTATCGGACTTCAGAATATATAATGCATTGCCTGTTGTTGTGGTCTCCCCTTTAACTAAGCTCTTCAGATGTTTTCTGTCATAGCCATTGCTCAAAACATTCAATATGTACTGAGAAAGGTTCTATGGGGAGGGATGTGTGAATCAGATATGGCATGTTATTGAGGTGTTTTTCTTAGGAAACTGTTTTATATATGCTGTCAGTGGGCTTGTTTCTTCAGTCTGGTGCACAAGAACTTGTGTTTTACTAAGCCATAAACTGCAGCAAAGAATCTAAACATCCTTTTGTTACCTGTATGCTCAGTGTAGGGTCTTCTACTGTTCAAGACAACTTTTGGTAAAGTCAGCGTACATAAACCGGTCACATTTTTCAATATAGTCAAAATAGGTTGGGTTTTGATAACAGCAGGTTTATGCCTATTTCTCCCTGTCCCTGGGAAGTACAGTTACCTGTGAATAGGAGCAAGCCTCTTAAGTTGTGCTTGAAAACTGAGTGTCCTGTGTTTGATCACTGAAGGGGTTAACCAGTGCTGCTTTCTTTATAGCACAACCTGGGAGAATTTTAGGTTAATTGTTCAGTATTTCCTCACTCTCAAGAACGGGTATTTTGAAATTGCATTTTTGTAATTGTTCTTCATTAAGAATTAATGTGCTGTGGCCTCTGTTAGGCAGCAAAGTGAAGTGTTTGCATCTCAAAAGGATAGAGGGTTTTTGGATGTGCTTTTCTGGGCCATGAGCATTTATCACTTTTGTGAACGTTATGGCCTAGGACATAGAAATACTGTGCTAACTAATGCAGTGTATGTGAAAATGCAGTTATCAACCAACTCTGTTATTAAATCAGGGTTTTTTACCTGTTCATAGCTAATGCCACCTCTTTAAAAAAAAACCCAAACATATATATTGGTGTTAAAACTTGCTAGTTTTAATCCGTGTTAGTAAAGTAATAATGTTAACTGGGTCTTTCAGACAGCTATTCATGCCAGTCAGACTTGAAACCCTCTTCACTTCTGAAGAGCTATTGAAGTTCAGTCTGGAATATTGTGTAGTTGCTCTTCCAGTAAGTTGACTTGACAGCAAGAGTAGTATTTTTTAGACTGAATGGGCATGTCTGTCATAGACTGCTTCAAAATGTGGGGAGGAGGAAATGAAGAGATGATGAAAAAAAGTTTGTGATTGTCTAGCTACTTCTCTTTTTTTAATGCTTTCAGCTTCAAAAGTGTGCCTGATTTGTGATGTTCATGGTATAACAGGAGAAGTCATATTAGTTCTATTCTTAGTAAGAACACAGTGTAAGGCTTATATGCTTGATTCTTGTTTTCACAGCAGAATTACTGATCCTCCCACTTCTTTTTTTGCACCTAGGAAATATATCACTGTCGGAGGGAGATAAAATACAGCAAAGATAAGATGTGGTACCTAGCAAAACTGGTAAGCAAGAAGTGCTTTGTACTGTATTTGTTAGAACACCAAATTCAAGTGCTGTATTTGCCTTAACAGCCTTGTTCAGGCACAGTCTAATCAGCAGCTTTGTAATAGAGTCCTGGGGAAGAACATGCATCTGTGCAGGCGAGCGGCTGTGTGTAGTTTGGTTTAGCTGCTTTATCCTACTACACTCTCAGATGTGTACCCAGGATCAGGTGCAGATCATGCACTGTGGAAGCATTTTTGTGTTTGCTTCTGCCTAGTAGTAGCTGGCAAGTGGAGCTTTGAAGGATAGTAATGGACTAGTTTTCTCTTTAAAGAAAACATAATTAAATATCAAGATTTTTTTAATACTTAGCTCAGAAGTTCTGTATTTATTACATTGAAGAAATGGTAATTAAAGAAGTTCTTTTGATTTGCTTTTTATAATGGCAAAATAATTTCAATACTGTCTTCTGAATAAGAGAAGGGAAATGTTTGTAATTGCAGAAGCTAACTTTAACACTTTGATTTCAGATAAAAGGGATGTCCATTGATCAGGCTCTGGCTCAGCTGGAATTCAGTGATAAAAAGGGAGCAAAGGTGATCAAAGAGGTATGCAGTAGGATTCTTTAACATTCCTAGTTTCAAGAAAACTTTCAAATCAATACCCATCACCAGAAGTTTGGAGTTGTTTCTGTGTTTTTCTGTTTCTGTTAAGCTCGTTGGGAGCAGAGTCAAACAATGCTTTTGTAGCAGTCATGTAATGTTGTGGCTTAGGAATATGCCAAGGTCCTTTGTGCTGCTGGTTTAACTTGTAATAATAATAAATTACATTGGGTACCTCTCTAACAGTGTTTGGTGTTAAGTTCATGGTAAACAATGCAGAATCCTTGCACTAACAGTTCCTACATGTATGTGCTTTGGTTCTTAAAGTTGTGAGAGATGAAAGATAACCATCAGGGAAGGTTCTGTAAAGGCATGAAAGCTTTTCATAGACTGTAGTTACTAGGAGTCTCAAATTACTCATTTTCTTGGCCAAAGTATTGATTTCTGGCATCATAATGACCAAGTAGGATACTGTATTAGCTGAAAATACTGAATGGCCTAAGCTCATTTTGCCCGTCATGGAATTTGTTTCCAGTCTGATGTGTAATTAGACAAAGGTCCATGGATGGAAGGCTGATACATGCTGGTGGAAACCATCTTTTCCACTCCCTTTCCTTCCCAAAAATGTAATAAAATTGTCCTGCACCTTTTTCATTCTGTATGCAAAGAACATATTTATGTGCAAGATGCTTGTCTTTTAACAATATAGATCTCTAAGGCACTAACAGAAAAAGTATTCTACAAGTTTGCAATTTGTTCCATCTTATCTGGAGATAAGAAATAGCATTGCTTAAATTCCTACTCAGCATTTCCATTTCTTTTCCTTTTGTTACAGGTTCTGTTAGAAGCTCAGGAATTAGCAGTAAAAAAGCACAACGTGGAATTCAAATCAAATTTACATATAGGTACTTTTTCCTCCCTGCTCTTTCAAGTGAGGTTTTGTTGCTTTAAATCAGCTGAAGTGATGGAGGATGGTTTCTAGTACACTTGGCTTTACCAAAACATGAAAGGCAAGTGTACAGAAGTTAGTGAGGTGGTTGAGCCTTCAGCCATCACTTTGTGTTGGTGTCTGACTGGTGTTCTTCTGACACCTGGATGCATTGTTTTTAAGACCTGTTCGTCTTAAAGTTGAATTTCTGCTCTCTATGTGAACAGAAAGTCCTGAAGAGGAGGATGATTGACATGATCATGAAAGACTAGACAACAAGAAGCAAACAGTTACTACTTTTTATTGTTGCCAGTAGATGTAGATGCTGGAAGCTTTGCCCATGGCTTAGTACTACTAGATTTGCAGGATGGGAACCTAAACTTCTGTTTGAAACAGTATAAATGAATATTGACAGTAGATTTCTTTATAAAAAGGCTTTGCTCTAGATGACTACACGATAAGTTTGTAGTAACTACAGTGCTGTCTAAAAAATGTTAGAGAAATGTTTACTTGTAGGTGGTTTTTTTCCCAAAGGGGAGAAAAGTCCCATCTTTCCAAATATGGCATAAATGTTATTAAGCTGACCTCATAAGCTTCAAGTAACCTGGACTGGAGAGCAGATTTGATTAGAAGTCTTTGGAGCCTTCCAGGCCTCTGCCATAAGAAGGTTTATCTGCTAGTGCAGGACTGGATGTGTAGATAATGAAAATACTCATGATGAATGCAATAAAGGGAGAAAGGAGAGAAATGAATTCTGTAAGACTTCTGCAGGAATTCATGAGACAAATTGCCGAAAAGCAGTGAAATTAATACCACTTTCAGAAGAGCTGTATAACCCAGTCAGTGCTCAGTGTGGTTTCCTTTGTATTTTTCCTTTACTACACATTCATCTTTGCATGCATACTTTCTAAATTCACATTTTTGATGCTCCTGAAGAGAGTTAATTCAACTAACAGGCTCCTCTATAGCAGTAATCTGCTAACTGTAGTAGAAGAAAGATGGAGGAGGGAATCCTGAGTAGAATTAACTTTTCATATGCAGCCATGAAAAATACACTGGCAAGACAGCATTTCTTTGCAGATGTGTAGTAGTTGAGTCACTGAACACTCTTCTCTCTCCCTCCTGCCGTTTTCTTTCAGCCGAATCAACGACGGGCCGAGGCCGCTATACGAAGCGGATTCGTTACCATGCCAAAGGCATGTTTGGCATCATGAAAATCGTCAGGTGCCATTATTTTGTGAAGCTGGTGGAAGGTCCCCCTCCTCCTCCAGAGCCACCAAAGACTGGGTTTGACCAAGCCAAAGAATACGTGCAGCAGCTGCGGAGTAGAACCCTTGTTAACACACTGTGACAAACTTTTGTGACTGTCTAGGTATTTGTTTGATAATGTAATTATGTAAAAGAATAATTAAAATAATGCTTTAGTGATATCTTTGGTGATGTTGGAGCTGGATGATGCAAGAATGGTCATAGGTTTTTGTTCTTATTTGTTAAGCCATAGGTATGGAAAAGTCTTGGAAAAGCAGCAACAGATGTTACTTTTTCTGAGTTATTCGAACCAGAGCATTCAGGCTCTACCTTGGACTATCAGATCTAGAGTATACAGTGCTGTTATAAAGCTTGACAGGAGCTGTGTTTGTCCTACATTCATGCAGCTGTCTTGGTTATGTATGGTTGGGTGTTTTATTGTAAAAATCGGTGCTTGACAGCCATGTTGCAAGACCAAGACTTGCACGAAAATTGCTAAAATTTGACAAAGTAGCTACAACAATGGAACAAAACAAGTAACAATAATAGTTGAGATTATCAGGCATCAGTTTATGGTTTCTTTATCTGGGCTGTCATGTTTTTTCTTAGAGTCTGCTATGCATCTTGGGCATTGTGTCTGGGAGTGGGGAATAAAAACCCATTTAAAGTTCAGGTTTTGTCAGTCACTAGGTGGCAATGTTTAGTTTGTCAGAGAGGGAAGTGGCAATGAAAACTCAAGTGTTGGAACTGTTTTTATTCTGACCATGGCGTTAACAGTCTGATAGGTGCATGGGGTTCAGGTTGTTCTCTGGAAACTGAGTGTGGGCAACAGGCACAGTATGGAGAAAAGCTTGTCTTGCTGAAGAGTGAACTAATGGTTCTGCTTTGGAAACAAATTGCTTTTTTAATTTTGAGGCAAGTAAGATGCTTGATGGATTTAATGTGGAATGGCTTGTTGAATATACAAATCCAGACTCTGAAAACAATTCCATTTTTATCATTACTCTTTGGAGAGAAAAAGGCTGAGGTCATTAGGGGGCAATCTCATTTCACTCAGACACATTTTCAACTGGGATGGCCAGAGATCATCAGGATAAAAATATCAGCATAAAATGACATCAGCATAAAAAGAATGAGTAGTTGCTTGTTTATGTAAATGTCTGATATTTAGACCTTTTCCATTCTGAGAACATTAGAATGTCAGATAAATTGCTTAAATTTGGGTCTTTTTACCACACCAACCAGCGGTAGCTTTTCTTACAGGTATTTTCTTTGAGCAGTAATCGAATGATGACAAAGGGACAGTTCCTGTAAGGAAACAAATTAGCTTTGTGTCTTAATGAAGGTTGTATACAGCTGTTTCTTTTGGCTACCAGAGAAAAGGTCTCATGATGTTAAAGAGTGATTGTGAAGTTACACAAGCAGTACATGCATAGCTTGGGATTGTTAATGGGTGCTTGCTTGCAGTCTGGTTTTCTGCAGTGCATTTTCAGACACACTACCTGCTTTAAACCTCCGATTTAGTAACTTTTTTCTGAAAGGTATGTTCCTGATAAAACTATCTCTGCAGTCCCTGATGGGGGATTGAAGAACTGTTTCTGTTGTGCTGTGATAAACAGCTCTGCTTTGCTCTGCCAGCTGCTCTTACACTCTTTTGTCATACTGAATCTCTTACAAGTTGTAGCAAACTTAAATGACTTAATCTTTTTTTGGAGTCAGTGATCTGGGAGAAGACTAAGGAATTGCAAAAAAAGCCAAGCTTAATAAGCCCTTGTCATCTAAGCATGTAAAATCTGCCTTCTAGATATTTTATTCCAGGGCCTGTTTCTCCTGCATGCTCTATATTTTGCTTTGGTCCCTTCTGGACCTCCAAGACAAGGTTGTGTCGTTATATATATCATCACTATAGTTGTGAATCTGCAGGTGGGGAGAGAAGTGAGAATGTCACTGATGTCTTTCCCAGCTTGTTTGTTATGCAGCAAAAAGGAGCCCTGACGCTCCTTTAGATAAACAGACCTGGCTTTTAAAATTCTCAGTCAAAAAAGCAAGATTCTTGCTTTTCATTCTTGTTTTCTTTCTCAAAATACTATGTGGGAAGACTGTGACTTGCTTTTCAACATTCCTCTTACTCCTTAGTACCCCTTTCTGCCTTCTTAAGCATCACCTATCATGGATTCTTATGGTGCTGGCCAAGGAAGCTCCATGGTCATGTCAGTAACATACAAAGATGGGAGACTTGGTGAGATGAGGGGCTTCAGCTGGCTTATTCTGCCTGGCACTGGTGTCTGAAGTGATTTCTGTGATAGAAGCATTAAAACATTGCTATAAAAACCTGTCTGAACCTTTATAAAATTCAGTTAAGATCTAGAGATAAAACTTTATACTGTCAAGTTCTGTATATAAATAAAATCTGGGGGGATTGATTCCACCATGCTTTCTTGCCAAGTGATACATCTACACTTCAGTTAAGTATTTGATACGGATTCAGACAGAAAATGCCATGCTAACTTCAACAAGTCTTTAGCAGATGATAATTTATTACTGTGACCTCCAATAAAAGAACATTCTTAAATGAGCCATCACCAGGAGGGAGCGAGAGTGGCACCTCTATGATGCTGATTTTATGAGTGACGTTTGGGGGCACTGTAAACTCGCTACTCATGTATGTATGTGCTGATGTCAGAAGCTGGAGAAGGAACAAGTATGCATGAAGGTGTAGTAAGGCTTCAGGGAAATCTGAAGAGAGCAGCACTGTGAGCTGTGCTCAGCAATGGGAGGTTTAATTGAGGAAAAGTTAACAAGCCCAACAGCAAGTTTTCACAAGCATTTTAAAGTATCCAGTGAGAAAGCTGAAGTACTTCTGTCAGTCTGATGGGTTTTTGGATGTTTTGATTATTTTTTCTTCCTTTATAAAACTCCTGGGCAGTTATTGGGGAGGTAGTTCATCAAAGGTAAAAAAAGACTCAGGGATAGTGTTATAAAGTGGTCATCAGCTTCTTGACAAATACGGAAGATAAATGTGATAGTGACTGGACCTGTTCAGGTCTGTACTGGAAACTGCTGTTTTGGGCTTGGGTGGTATCTGTGCCCAGACAAGCGTGTTTTGCCCAGTGCTTCAGCTGTGTCACTGTATGTGGCATGAACTTGTCTCGATCAAGGTCACACAGCACAAATCTTCCCATTACTCTTGTTTGCACAAACGGGAGGTGTGTAACAGTGCTGCCACCGCATTGCGGAGTTGCTTGGACAGTCCTTCAGCCACTGGAGTAAAGGAACAACAGGAATCACGGTTTGCTTTCTTCCAGTCCCTATGAAAACACACTGCTGGGAGGCTGGAAAGTCATTTGCAAACAAAATTCTCCTTTAAATAGAAATATTGTTACTCCTAATATCCTCCATGAACCATAGGAACAAAGTGTGACATTCTTCACCATACAGTCCTGTTGAAAATGCCCCTATTTCAAGGTTTTCAAAGAACAAGCAGTTATTACCGAGTGACATCTGTCCAGCTGCACTTCAGCCATGTAAGTTAAAATAGTTACTAAACAAACAAGAGACTGAAACAGCAATAATAATCACACAAGTTAGTGTTTGCTGGAGCCTTACCTAGGGAAAATAACTTGAGAGAAGAATTTCAGGAACTGACTTTTGAGTACTAGGCTGAAGTAAGGAACACGATACCTCCTGGGCATAGTCAGCAAATGCAGAGATAATTTTGTATTTGCTCTATAACATCAACACTCCTGTTTCAGGGAAGTTATATGGTAATACAGAGGGCAGACTGACATTGAAGAGAACATGCCAAGGAGAGTGTAACTTTATATTGGGCAAATTAGGCATCCACCTCCGATACTAGCTGAGGAAATTAAGCTGAATGTCTGTGTCCTACACTTGATTAGAGCATTCTTGAAACCAAAGGTGTGGGGCAAAGCATCTGAATAACTGCTGCCTCTGTGGGTGCTGCTTCTGTGTATTGTGTAGGAGTTTTGTGTGGTAAAATGAATTTTTCATATATGGACCTAGATTCACTACCTTTTTTTTTTCCAAATATAATGAAATGGAGGCTTAAACCATATTTGTGTTCATATGATACCTTTATTTTAAACCAGCTTGGATTTAGGACCATTATTAACACTGCATTAAGTCTCTTGGAAATCCAGCTACCTCTCTGGTAGCCTGTACTAGTGCTATGCTACTCTCCCTGAGAACCTCTTATAAAGCCCAGCCTGAGTCTCTGAAGCTCTGTTGTCCTCATCCTTCATTCTGTTGCCTGGTGCTACTGAGAAGTGGTTGACTATCCCACTGTAACTCTCCTGTTGCTCTGAGATCACCCTGCTAATGACCTTTTTGGCAGGATGAACAAGCCAGCTTCAACCTGTCCTCATAGATCTCGTTTTCTAGCCCTTGTCCTGTACTCTCTCCAGTTTCCCTGTCTGTTGCAGTGGGGAAGCAAGAACGAGATTCAGTGTTCCTGGTACAGCTTCAGCAGCACCGATGAAAGGGAGATAACTTCCCTTGGTCATCTGGCCATGCTTTTAGTGGAGCCAAGTATGCAGTTTGCTGTAACTGTGATGAGAGCATGTTGGCTCATATTCAGCCTGATCATGCAAAAACCAGGACCTTTTTAGGCTGCTCATCAGAACTGCGGTAAGTACCTGTGGCAGCTGTGTCCCAGCTCTTGTTGCTTTCCAGTGTACGCTAATGAGGACCCCTTTACCACTAGGCTGTTGTTCTGCTGTGTGGATTATAATTGTCTTTCCTAATAGAAAAGTTGCAAAATGGTTTTCTGGCTTCTGTTATTAATCAAACAGGCTAGCTAAGAGTGCAGTAAAGGCATTTGTACATGCTATTATGGTAAACTCCATCAGGGTATGCAGCTAACAAGCAGTGAAATGTGTCTACACCTCTCCTATTGATTTTCTCCTTCAGAGCAAGACAAACATGGGCCCTTACTGTATGCTGGCCATGTAAATTAAAACCTTAATTAAGTGAAAACAGAGTGGACTGTGAGGTGCACTGCACTGGGCCATAAAAGGATTGATGTTCAAAACCAACTCTTCAAGCTGCCCCTGATTACTTGCCTTCCTTTTTTTCCCCACTTAAAATAGTGCCCAGTAGTGTCTCAAGATGAACTCAGTAAATTTTCCCCTGTATAGTTTACAAGCTCAAGGTTACGGGCTAGAACAAGCGGAGTCATGCTATAAATCAGGTGTAGTGGAACAGCTTGAGAGAGCGCACAGAAGCCCTACTTCCCCTCACGCAGTGTGTGTCCTAAAATTCTGAAGGTGGAGTTGGCACCAACCCAGAAACCCCCACAAATGGCTGATTAAATCATTAATAATGAGTCTCATCCTGCTGCCCTCTCTTCTGGAGTTTGAATTCCCTGAATTATTCCAGTACAGCGGAACGTACTGCAAAATTCTTCATAGGGCTGCACATCAGTAAAGTTTTCACCAGAAAGGTGGTGTAGCTGAGCCCCACTGTGGTGCAGAACGGAGGTGGGACATGTGCCCTGTGGTAGTTTCCCTTGCAGCAACTAAATGCCTTTTGCCAAGGTGCTCTATCATAACTGATAGAGCTTTTGCTTTCTGCCCTATGTGAATTGGAGAGGCCACTCGAGCCCTGTTGATGGCAACCTCTTCAATAGGGCTGTTGCTAAGTTTCATCCTGAGTGTGCCCAGGGTCCTAGGTAAATGTAAAATGACAGAGATATATCTGGAGAAATCTGAGTGTGAATCAAGTGGAACTTTGGTGACCGGAAGGGGAAAGCAATTTCTAAAGTCAGTGAAAGGAAGGGACAAAATGATGTGAAACCTGGATTTACCTTGGGCTGACTGGAGCCAAGATTAAGGGTCAGAATTCTGGTGCGGTGAAACCTCTCTTACCTACAAAAAGTCAGTGAAAATTTCTATCCAAGATCAAGGCAATAGCAACTAAACTGTCGGCTAAGCAGCTAGAAATGTCTGGGTTTGTCTCTCCTATGTCACATTTGAAAGCTGAGATTCCCATCCATTCTTATCTAATCCTAAGTGTTTCAAAGATACTCTTCATTTTCCTTTCACTTTTATTATCTGTCTCTTTAGGGGGCCTGTGCTCACTACTTCATTGGGGATGGATGCTTGAAAAGCAATTATTGTTCATCTCCATCTGTTCTGATGCTGGATACGCCTGTCTTTCTGAAGGCTTTCAGACTCTGTGCTGGGAATGCATTTCTGTTCCTAGTGTTGAGAGATTTGTATTTTTAATAGGTATTTGTTTTATCTATCACATGCTAGATTTATTCACTTGATAATCTCTCTGCAGCATAGGCAATCTAATCATGTCCTGCTCTAGCATGCAGGGCTTTTATTAATTTAACAGTTTGGCTTTTGGATCAGTTAGCCCTCAGAATTAAATCGTGCAGTGTGCTGAGTATGCTCCACACCACCAGAACTGAGAGCAGCAGTAACTTGCAGGGAGCCTGCAGCATCTTTCAGGATTGTGCTCTTAGAAGCTTTCTTTACACATGGAATATATGAATAAGTTACGTGTGGTGCATGTCTTTCCTTCCTAGACCATACCCTTCTTTAATATGATTGTTTGCTCATAAGCGAGCCTGTGCTCAGTTAACCACTTTTTGGGGTCTTTTAGGAGCTCTTTTCAATGCCCATCCTCTGGTACGAAGCAAAGACATTCTTCATTCTTCAAGGTGTACGTTGTTAAAGTTAGTTGGAAAATGAGGAGAGAAAAGCAACAAAAATACTTCCATTAAATAACACTTCTACTCCACTCCAGCACAGTGCAATAAACTCAGTATCATTGTCCTTGAATGTAAGACATCAGTGTTTCTTTCTATCTAGAACATTAACAAACAACAGGTCTTATTCTTTGACATGGAAGCTTCCAATTTATTACTGCTTTTTTAAGACCTCCTTAATTCACATCCTTTATCAGACAGCTCAGTGTCTTTGTTTATCAGAAGTAGGATCTGGGTATTTTACTTATTTCTGATAGCAATTACAGCATTCTTGGTTTCAGAAGGAGACTAATGATAAAGTTTCCCAATCTGGTTCCTGGGGTAGCAGGGGAATCTGGATGATGACCCAGGAGTGCATCATGTACCTACAAGGTGAAATGCCACAGCAGCACCAGCAGCAGACAGTTCCTTGGCACAGCTGTGCCTTTGGCAAGCCAACACATTCATGGCACTGACAGCGTAAACATTTTGTGGCAACTGTGCAAAGCAGGCAGCCAATTATTTTACTAATGATTGCTTCTCAGTGCTTTCCTCCTTCAGCTGCCCTCGAGAGGAAAACTTTCTCCTCTCTACTCTGCCCTCTTGGATAATGGCATAAATGGTTTCTGGAAAAATGCGGTGCTAACACCTGCACGGAAGTCAGCTGTGTAATTATGTTCCTCCTCTGAGTTCCCTCCCTGTCCTCACTTAATTTGTAGATCTTGTCCGTCCTTGTAGCTTTAGCAGGGATAGTCTCAGAGCTTGCATCTCTGCTGACCCCTCTTTGAGCTGTTCGACTGCTTCCTGTAAACCAAAGCGATGGAAGAATTAACGCTTCCAGAGTGTTTCAGACTCTTCAGGAGATGCTCGGTGAGGACTTCTCTTATGTGTGTGGTGACCTTCTGCTGGCTTGTTTGTGCAGCTGGTCCAGGTTGACTCCAGTAGCTTCAACTGAGGAACATAAGCAGTTTGTGTGTACATGAAGTTCTCAGAGTAGTCAGACCCCTGGGGAGGTTTATGGCTGTAAGTGTCTATACGCAAACACAAAGAAAATGTTTGGAATATATGTGGCTATGTCAGGAGCAGAATGGTAATCCTTCCTGCTTGAAGGTGTGCTCTTGATTCAGTGAGCTAAAAGTTAGCTGTGCTCTAAACAGGAGTAGCATGGCAAGAATCCCAACTTAAAAAGCTACTTTTGGTTTTGGAAGCCCAGGGGTCATCTCTTAAGTGAATCCTAAGTACGGAGTTAACTCAGTTTCTGACTAGCAAATGCCTTCTGGGAATGATTCCCAACTTCCTTAGCCATCTAGTACTGTCTTCTTAACAGAATCTTGGAAGGTTTCTGGTCATTATGACCATGGCATCACTCTGACCCTAATTCTGTTAAATACAATGATAGATAGAAACTGAGCTCCATCCTATTGGTACTAGATTGCTATGAGCCTCTGAGCTACCTAGATTAAAGCTAGCCAGAGTGTTCAGCAGTGAAAAAGTAACTTCAGATACTGTCCTCCTCCATCAGTTTTAAAAGGAGAGAGGTATCGCTTCCTAATTGAAGAGTATCCTCTACCTCACCACTGTTGTCAGCTATGGAATCCAATACAGAACTTTCATCTAGTGACAGTGATGAAGTGGTTATTAAATGCAATAGAAATCATTCAGGCCCCTTTTGATTAAAAGCTTCACTCTTATCTCTGGCTTCCTATGTTCTTGGGGAAAAAGCCTGGCAGAAATACAGAGCTAGGATGAGAAATGCTCCTCTGTTTTGGGGGGGGGGGGGGGGTAATGGGGCTTTCAAGCACACAAAAGTAGGTATTTGCATCTAAAGCAAAGCGTTGATAATATCAACTAAATCTTAGTCCTGAGAGGCTGGGGTACCTCTCCTCCCCAGCTTGGGCACAAGGCTTTTGAGCAGTGATCCAAGTGGATTAAATTGTGTGGAAATGTCACCTTTGGGTACTCATCACAGAGCAAAGCACCAAACATTTGAAAAGTAACCATTACTTTGCATATAACACATGCCAAAGAAAGAGTGTGAAAAGATGTCAGCACCCTTCTATTAGCCAGCTCTTCTGAATACAAACATAAAATGTGAATTTAAGTCATCTGAAAGGCATTCTAAACTTGATGCTCTCTTTGCCCCAGAAGTGTTCTGCTGATAAGAAACAAATTAAAAACGCAGTTTTCAAATAGCAAAAATGCTGCGTATTTCAAATGAAGTTGGTCTTATGTGTGGCATTTTGTACTTAAAAAATAATAGTAAATGCACATAAAAATGATTACTGCAAATGGTGAAGACATCAAAGTTTGGCATCAAAGTTAAATGAAAGCACTTGGAAGTCTGTTTGTTTGATCTGTACATAAATAAGCTTAAAAAGAAGCCATTTTTTTTTTTCACACAGCCAGAACTGGGTAGCCAGTTCAGATTCCCCTGCATCCCATCAATTCCCAAACTAGGTTAGATCCAAACATGGTCACTGGTTTTTGCTGGGTTGGTTTTTGCTTTTGCCCAGCATGCTTCTATGCCAATACACCAGGGAAAATGAGTTGACAAATGACAGAAGTCACAGGCTCCTATAAAATGCTTCTGGGTTCATATGGAGGGTGGAAAAACTCTAGGATACTGAAATGAAAGCCTATTTCCTCTTCTAGTTTTAGAATGAGGACATCACAATGAAAGTAAGTTGATGAGTCCTTAACCTTGTTGAAGCCAAGGCTTTTATAGTTAACTCAGTTATCTTGGTTGTGCTTCACCACCAAACATCTAATCGGGTTGGCAAGAAGGTGTGCATTAGTCATATGGGTCAGAGTTCTGTTAATTTACATCAGCTAAGTTTCTACTTCAGAACTGAGCCATGCTAACGGTCAGTTCACCCTTAGGAAAAAAACAAACTAGCTTGATGTGGAGTGTGTAAGGAAAAAGTGGGGCTTGACTTCTTTAATGCCCTTCACCCAAAGACTTTTACAGTGATTAACTCTTACAGGAATCTGCATGGCACAGAAGAATTACTCTGTGCTCTGGGAGCTCTTCTGGTATACTGCAGATGTAAGACCTTTATCTACAGAGAGCCAAACTTCAGCTCATTTGGTTTGAGAGCAACTAGAAGCAAGACTTCAGAGAAACTGCCTTGGCTCCTGTGACTTCTGTTTAGTGGCCTGAACCTTTGGGGATCAACAGACTTTCAAGACTTAAAGGTGTGTGACAGTCAGTAAAACATGCTCTCGAAACCACTACAGATTTATCCTGTTTTGCTTGGCCTCTAATCACAGCCTCTCTGAGCACAGACCTTTCACCAGCAGCTGAAGCTGTGTATGCCTCTGTGGTCCAAAGGAAGATGCTCTGTTTTGAAGAGCAACTTGAAAGGCCATACTTTACCTGACACAGGAGAACATGCTGCTGCTTCACCCTGACCTCTGTTTGTAGTCCTGGAGTCAAATGTACATTCTCCCCGGGAAGGAATGTTATCTCAGAGGAGGCACATCCCAGACTGTGTGCTTGGAGATTATGACTTCAAGGCCTCTTTTGGGACTGCTGTATGAGGTCCCCAGAGGGCAACCAGCAAGGCAAGTCTTGGTAGAGGGCTTTCCCTTCAAAAACTCAGCCACAGCCTGAAAGTGTGTGCCTCTGACTTATAAAGGTGTCGCTTTTCCCTGCTGAGAAAGTCAGAATTGTCCTTTTCCCCATGTTCTTTGCCATTAAACAGTTCCACAGCAGGTCCCCAAAACCAATTTATTACCTTGCTAAAGTAGGGTTTCTTCCTGTGAAGAAGCAGCTGAGGTGGCAGGCTGCAGTTGGCACTGTGATCTACCCAATGCTGCTGATGTGGTGAGCCTCAGTTTCATTAAAGCCCCATGAGAGGGTGGCTGTGCTTGCCGGGGTGGTGGTAGGGATGCATGATGCTGAGGCTGCTTTTCAACCTGCTTTCTGGTCTTGGAGGTGTGCTTATCGTAGTCGCCCCTTAGTGACTAGTTTGTTTTTGTTTTGTACAGGTTACTGTATTCTCCATTGCTCCCATTTAGTGCTCAGCTGTATTTCATGGGGGCCTGCAAAGCACACAAAGGGAGGGCTGAAGGAAAGAGGCTGCAGAAACAGGCAGTGTTGGCACATCACTGTGCTTAAAGTACAATTGGTCTCGGTGTAGAAGTGGATAACAGGCTATCTGTGCTTGGGAAGCCATTTCTCAGGTATGAAATGAGCTCAGAAATGTGCATGGTTCCGCTTTGTGGATAAGAGGGAAAACCAGAAGGACTCAATGTTATCACCTGCATCTCCCTGGCCTGGGAAAGCTGCTCTTCAGCAGTAAATCTGGTTTCCTATGAATGCAGGAGAGCTCTTGGAATAATCTCATTTCAGTCCCTATTTAATGGATTCCAGGATGAGCTGCCTGCCATGTATGGCTTCTTTACCTACAAATTTGGGGTTGAACCCAGCTGAATATTTAATCCAATTAAAAGCAAGGTCTCTGCTAAGCAAAAAAAAGGCAAGAGGAATAGTGGAAGGCTTCCACGCAAGTGAATGCAACAACAAACCCAGGAGGACTGAATGTTTGTTATTCATACATATTCTTAGAGGTAATTATTGTGATTTCATTCCTGAAAACTGCCTGCCCTAAGAAGTTATTGTATTCTAATAAGTGCTTGTTTATTACACTTGCAGTCACTGAAGTTGAATATGAATGATCAAAATGCCTGTGAGGTGCAGGGGTTTTCTTTTGCCAGGTGTCTGTGAGAAATAAAACCAAGAGGAGAACATGCAGCAAAGCAGGAGGTGCAAAATGTAAGTCAAGAACTGGCCTTTGATCAATGGTCCTGGTCCTCCTGGCCTTGAAATGGGACTCCCAAACCTCTCCTGTGGCATGGGGAAGGGTCTTGCCAAGGAAGCAAGATAACAGTATCCTGCTCTCATCAACTTGTGTAAGGCTGGGGTGTGTTTTTCTCTTAAGAAATAAGGGGAAATCTGGGTGCGAATCAGAATTGGGAATGGCAGGAGGGCAAAAGAAAGAGTGGATGGGCTGCAGCATGTGGCGAAGAGGGGGAAGGGGATGGTTGTGAGGACAGGTAGCATCTGTCTGTCTATAAAGGCCATTGTCTACTCTGCAATTTCCAGGTACTGAAAGAGTTTTCAGCAGGGAAGTATGGACAAAGCAAGGGAAGCCTGGAGAACTGCATACATTTGGCCATATAAGAGGTTAATGGCTTAGCCCTTAAAATGTACTAGAAAATGCAAGGAGGTTTCTGTGATGGCTTTGACATACTCTGGCAATAAATGTGGTGTGAAGGCTTCCTCTATTTGCTCTGAGCCTTTGACTTTACTCTGTCGCTATGGGGAACTCAGTGCATGGGAGAGAAAAGGATGTGAATTTCTGATGCAAAGTATCTGTGTTTTTCTTTAGCATAGTTTACTGCAGGAAGGAAGCTTAAGCCTTTGCACTCTGTGTATCAGCCAGACTTCCCAACAGTGCCAGGATCTGTTGATCAAGTTTGACAGGTGAAGACACGTATGGAAGAGAATGAAGTTTATAGAAAACCAGTGACAGGTAGAGCAGAGGTCCCATAAGATCCTATAAGAAAAGCTGTGATGGGCTCCAGAAGAGAGACCTGGTCCTGGACAACTGGAGCTAACACCTTCCTGAAGCACGAAGCCCATCAGTCACTTGACAAAAGCTAGCAGAAAATCCAACTACATTCTTTTTGTGCTAATGTGGGTGAATTCAGGAGAATTATGGAACCAGAATGTCCTGAAGAGCTGATCCACCTGATTTCAATGGGACATCCTCTGCCTAAAATCAGTCCTTGTCCAATTGTAGTCTTCAATTTCCCCCGGTTCCTGGGAGCTTGCTGCATGTTTGTACAGTTTAGTCTAAGAGAAATGTGAGTCAAATGATTCTTCTCTAAGCCCAAAAACTTGCTGGGTGACTGAACATAGGTGCAGGCATATCCGTATTTTTGACTGCTGGTTGTTCATATAAGATGATGTAGGTGTATGAGCCTTTTTAGCTGTGTTTCCTGCTGTGTAGTCCTGCTTCTGTCAGAGCATCCCTGTAGAAAAGCACGCTTTGGCCCAGTGATGTCTGCACGTTGGTGTTTTCAGGCTCATATTCATAACATTTATAGTTCAGACATCTTCAGAAAGAAGTGGAAGTTTCCCTTCTACAAAACAAAGAGCAAAATGACTTGTGTTAATTATTCCTTCTTGCTTACTCACTCACCAGCTCATATATTACTCCAAGGCTTTTAGTGCCTTGGGCCAAAAAGGGTCATTACAGCACACAGAATAATGACTTGACCAGAAAAATGTGAGTGAGGGAGAATGAGTCCTTCTTCACTGAGAAACCCTTAATGGATGCCTTGGGAATTCTACAAAGCAGCAGCTCGGGAAACAAACAGGATTGTTCAGTGTTGGATATCACTCTGGTGACATCTATGCTATTACAAAGATTTACAGCTGGATTAATTCAATCCAGCTTTATTCCAGTTTTTCTGTTTCCCCCCCATTGACTCACATTGTGGAAGGCAGTCACACCCTCAGAGTTGGGTTTTGCATAATTGAAGCACCAGAACATCTAAGTGGAACAACTAATGGGGACGGAGCTTTATCCCTTCTTTCCAGACTGGGTCATCAATAATGAATTAGCAGCAATCTGAGATCAAAGGGGTTCCATTTTTGCAGATGAATTTGAGGATTTGGGAGCTGAACAGATGAAATGCAGTTAATGACTCATTCAGGAAGGCAGAGACAGGAGATAAGTGACAGGGGTGGAATTCAGTGTTTGCTTGAATATGTTTTTGAACATGGATATACGTTCTGAAGTGTAAAAATGGATGCTGAGCTCAAGTTACTCGTATAAAATGATGCTATTAGTTCCCCTTGTGGGGCATGGCAGATGGGAATCTGATCTGTAGCATTTTTCTTAATGCTGTTTATGACCTACATATTGAGATGTACTGAAGAAACGCGTTAAGGTTACCATGTATGTGTTACAGAGAAGGCTGGTTTGCATTAATACAAGTTCCACTGCTGCAGAGAAAACGCGTTCCTCCAGCAAGAGCAGTTCAACACATGCTTAAAACAAAAGAACTACGAGGGGTTTAGTTTAAAAGTGGTTACAACCTAATGGAGGGACATTTGAAAGAGCACTCTAAGGTGGGGCTTAGTGCTCCCCAAAACAGGTAACAACAAAGCAGCTTCAAGGTAATGGTGCCACAAAGTCTGAGAAGCCTCGGGGACCAAATAGCGGTCTGCTGCGATGCCTGCAAGGATGGAGCACGAACACCCAAAGCAGACAGGCACAGCAGGTGCCTGTTGTTTAAAATCAGCCTTTTCTCCTTAAAACACCCTGGTTTGAGCAGGTGGGACCCAGGTCAGAGCAGCTGAAAAGGTGTTTGTGATTAGGGGCTGAGCGCTTCTCGCCACAGCTGTCCCTCATTGTGGGGTAATGGGCTTAGTAGGGATGGGAAGCAGCACGGGTGAGGCTGTGGTTACCCGGTGGGAAGAAGATGTCGGCTATGGTGGTTCCCTGCAGCCAGAGAGGAGGGATTTCTTAACCCTGAGGGCTGACGGTAGCAGGATCCTGCACAGAAGGCTTCCCAAGGAGCTGCCCTGCCAACAGTGAGTGAATGGTGTGGAAACATCCTTGAGTTGATAGAGGAAAACGCGGGAGAGGGCGAAAGGGGCTGGATGAGAGGAGGTGGTGCTGGGCTCTGGGACCAGCCTTGGCGTGGTGGCCCTCCCTGGCTGCCCAGCGTCTGTGTTCTAGCGCTGCGGCAGGCTGGCTGCTCTCGCCCAGCAGAAAAAGTCAATTATATGCTTTTAGGTACAAGAAATGCTCTATTTTGACCTCAAAATCACGATTTTTAATTGGGTGTTAGGTGAACTTCATGGTGCATGTTACTTGTTTTATTAATGCCTTATAGTTCTGTGGTTCTCATAAGCAGGGTTTCAGATTAATTTGTCGTTTTGTTTGCTAACGCCTCATGGTGGGACTTTTGAAATGAATGTGAACCTGTTACTGAATTATAATGGAGCAATTATGAAAATAACGTGTTTATCACAACTGTTGTTGGGCTAACAAAGAAGCAGCTGTTAGTGCCCTGCTCACCTTTGCTGGTGTATCAAGAGAAGATGTGGTTTGGAATACCGAATTTTATGCTCTGGTTAATATTTGGGGAGAAACTTCACTCTTCCCTGAGATGTGAATACTTACTTTGGAGCAAAACCCCCTTTCCTAATGGAGCTGAACACAGAGACAAACTTGCTTTGGTTTTTATTCAGAAATTGTTGTTTGCTTGGGGTTTTTCTGCCTTTTTTTCTTGTGGATTTCAAACACTTTCGAGGCTCCCTAATGAAAAATGCCATCACCCCCTAACCTTTGCTTCTCACTGAAGCCAGCTCTGACCCTCAGGCAGGTGTGTCCTGTTGGTCTGAGTTTCATAAAGCTTTATTAGTCTCTTTAGCTATAATGAGCACCTGGAGATGAGAGCATCTCCTCCTACAGAACAGCAAAGAATCTGTTTGAATCAGGCATTTAAATGATTCTTTTTCTTAGTCATTGTCTGCATTTTTTCATGTTGCTCCTGTTTCTCCAAAGGCTTCTCTGCTTCCTGGCACTGATTATGTTCAGGTGTTTGATAAGGTCTGAATGCTTGGGAAAGATAATACAGGGCATGACCTAGGTATGGTTTGGTTTTTTTTTTTCATAGAAAATCAAATTAATACAATTATTATAGCAAAAGTACTCAGCCCTTTTTTAAAACATTGAGCTGGATCTGTTCCTCGTGGCTCTTACCTTCAGACCACAATGTAAAGTTTCTTTCTCTAAAGCATCTCGTGGCAACAGAGCTATTGCTGTAGAAGTTACTGCCCTGTCTGGAGAGGGGTGTGAACTGGTGCACTGAAAAGGGGGACAGTGATAAACCTGATGTGTTACTGATTTGGTATCTGGTGGTTTAAGTCTGCTACAGAAATGGGCATATCTGCCCTCTCACCTCTCCTGTGGTGTTCAGCCCTTCGGCTCCAGCTAGCTCAGGGAGGCTGTGGAGATGGGGAACTTCTAGCTCAGGGTATCTTGTTTGAGAAGGGGAAGGTCTCATGAACCTGCTTGTGCTCATTGCTTTGAGTACTTTTGAGTATGGGCTGGGAGCATCTTGCCCCTTAGGAAGAGGAATCTGGCTAAAGCAGGCAAATAAATTGTATAGCTCCTTTCAGGCTCATCTTGAAGGCTGCTACCTCCTGGCAGTACGTATAATCCTGAATGCTTTTGTATAGAGACCTCTTCAGTGGATTTGGTGTTAGGATCCTATGTGCAGAGGGAGCCCTGTGAACCTAAGTTGGAAGTAGAGGGATGCTGTTCTTCATGGGGCCTGATCCAGGGGCCTCTGGAGGTGAAAAGCATGAGCAGAGCTGTCACAGTCAGTGGGCTGCAGGGCTGGGGGCTGCTCTGGGGAGTTAACCCCCATTCCTTATCTTTGTATGGCTCCGCATGCTCTGAGGCTCTTCCCTTGTGCTGCCAGAACATGCAGCAATCTCATTCCCTGGAGCGTGCCAGCGATGTGAGTGAGTAGGTCCTATCCCCTCTGTTTCCTGTTTGTTTTATTTGGTGTGTTGTTAACCTTTACTCAGTGCACTTATTTACTTCAGGTTTTAATAGTGTGATAAGGTCACAACAAATTTAGTGGGAGGCATTCTGAGCACTTACAGCAATAAATCACAATGTACATCACCCTTGTGTGGCTTAGCCAGAACCAGAGAAATCCAATTTGGTCCATGATATGAAGGCCAAATAAAGCCAGGTGTCATAGTGAGAAAGCTTTGACGTATAGCTCTGAAAGAACCTGCACACTTCTCTATAAATTAACAGCTATTTTGCAGAGCTGACAAGTAGCTGATTCTTGGAACTAGTCCTACTTGTGGCTTCCCCCCCCCCCCACTTCCATTCCAGTTCCTTGATCTTTCCTTTTAGCAAATCCAAAGAGAAGAAAAAGCAGTCTGTTCTCTAATGTAGGTTTTAAAACACTGATGGCACGGACATATCTCACAAGTGCGATGAACTTGCTGGTAGCGCATGAAACCCTAAAACCAACGGGGCTCATCTCTGCAGGAACATGTTCTTACCTATTCCTTTATACACTGGTTTGGGTTGTGTTTTTTTTTCTTAGACAAGACAGGCTCTGCAGGTAGGATCAAACCAGCCTGCAGGTCATCCTAAAAGCTGCCAGGTCCTAGTGACCGGAAGCAAATAGTAGCAAACTCTGTTCAAGAGCTGTAGGTAACACACAAGGGAATGTGTCGTGGGGCACTGAACTGCACTAGCAGGGAAATGGGCTTGATAACCTGGTGTATACATCCTGCTTTCATTCCTGTTGGTTTATGGCCCCTGCAGTACCCCGGCAGCCCTGCTGTTGTCTGACCTTACCCTGCCTTTAGTCTGGCAAAATTGCTAGGGTGTTTGAGGGAGGAGGAAGGGATTAGTTGAAGGCAGTAAATGTCGGACTCCTGAACTCTCTAAATAACCCAAAAGGAGATTGATTTTGCTGATGTGTAAAGCTCGGCAACCACCTGGGTTTCAAGCTAACATTAAAAATTAAATGCCAGTTTCCATGTTATTAAAGGTGGAATAAAAAGGTGTTGCACCTTACCGCGTTCAGAGCAAGAAAAAGATGTAGAGCTCAGCAATGCAAAGTGTGAAAGTAGTGTGAGGAGGAAGGACACCATCTGCCTGGGTTTCTCCTCGAGAAGTAGTCAAAGAAGAAACACTGAGTGAGAGACGGTGCTGTGATGTCTGCCCAGTTGTATTAGAGCAGTGCCTGGCTGGGCTGTGTGAGCAGCACACCTGATGGATGCTCAGAGCCTCCATAAAAGCAGGCAAGTCAGGTTTTGCCCAGCACTGATGCCTCTCACTCAGTGTCAAACACTCCCTGCAAGAGCAGCTCGCTGAGTGATAGATTTAAAAGCAGCAAGAACTCATCAAGGTCTGGCTATATCTGGTTTAGGTTAATAAAACCATGCCACTGTGGAAGAATGAATGAATTTGTGTGGGGGCTGTGGGTGAGGCAGAGTTCTCTCTCACCACTGCAAGGGTGTTTTGGGTGCGTGTAACCATTGCTGGTTCTACCATTGTAATCCTGAGTCCTTGCCCGATGTCTTTCTGAAAACTGCATTCCTAGAAATGTCTGATTTGTTTGCTTATGAAGTGTGAGCCTCCTACCTCCATCTGCATGGGTGGATTTGAATATCTGACCTGCCTGCATGAGGCTGGGAGGAAAGCCAAACCTTTTCTTGTCATCAGACGCTAGGACTTTTGGAGCAGTGGGGCTGAGAATGCTGACTGTGTACACAGGACCTGCATAACCTGATGGAGGTCCCTATGAGAGAACGTGGAAGTGGTCATTCCCTGCTGTGAAACCTGGGGATCAGGGGACACAGGTTTAAATAAATTGTCCATGCCCTTGCATCAACCTGCCATAGGTGCAAAGGTATAGCTGTCACTGGCAAAGAATAGCTGAGAGCAACAGAGTCATTAGGAAATAGGCCACTTGCCTTTAGACGGGGTCTGTGCCCCTACCCAAAGCACTGGGCACCAGATGTGATCATGCCACAGCCTGAAAGCTGCAGCTCCAGAGCATTTGGCATGCAGAATAGTGTCTCTCAGTCTTTAATGCCTGACTATTCTGATCATCCTCTTTTAATTTTTTGCTGACTAACTACATCCATAAGTTCTTTGCTCTACTAAAAATCTGCTTAATGCACAGCCATGTTGTAAAGTCAAGCTGCAGTTCCAACATGCCTAATCCTAAAAGAAGCATTTGTTCAAAAAAAAGAGGGATCCATTTCCCTAGGAAATGGGCTTTGATTTACGAAACAGAAAACGTATTCTGAGCCATTCGTGTGGCAGGTCACTATTTCACCCTTTTGGTGCAGTAAAAGCTTATTCTTTTAATAGGTTTATTGCTTTTTGGTTATTCGCTTCCAAAGGACTCACTTGAGTGCTGCAGCTCTGATGTGGAGTAGAGAAAATTAATTCTTTTTATGGTAGCCTGTTCCTCTCGCAAGCCCTCATTTTAAGTGCAGCTCAACTGCATTACAAATAACAGTATGTGGTCCTAGGGGGAGTACAGAGCCTCTAATTTAATATTGTACCAGAGGCCTCATAATGTCAGTGATGCCAGATCGAGCTTTTCTCTTTCAAGCCCTCCTCCCTGTCCCAAGGGGAGTCATGAGATACCAGGCTGGCTGTTGCCAATGTGCGTGGATGCTGCTGGGGGTGCATGTTCATTCTTCTGGGTTTGGGCTTTCTGGTCTTGTGGCATCCCAGAGGCGAATGGAATTTGTCTGCACAGCCCTGGCTTACTTCTGAAACAACTGCTTATCGTTATTTACTGTGGTTCTCTTTCTGCATTGTCAGTTGCCAGACTTAACACGGGATGCGAGCATCTTGTTCCTGCCTGCAGGGCTGGTGGTCATGGGCTGGCTCCTGTGGGAGCACATGTGGAACTGGAGGCAATGCTCCGTGAAAGAGGGAAATGGCACCGTTTCAGGATGTCATTTGCAATTAAGCTTGTAGTCGTTACCTTGCTTTGAAAGACTTTGGGAAAGTGTGGGCATATGGACTTCTTCAGGAGTCAGTTGTTTTCTAGAGGCATATTGTGAGTGGGTGAGTGGTTGATGGGATAGAAATAAGGAAACCAGAGTTCTCCCAAATGGTGAATTGCTTTTGGTTCTCCCATTAACAGAAGGTCTCCCTTTCAAGATTGCTTTATTAATTGGGCCTTTTATCATCTCTTACATCACCAAGGAAAGTGAAAAGATATCAGCCACTGTGTGTGGCCTTGCAGACAGCTACCGGCTGCAAAATTGAGCACTTTCCATCAAAAATTAATTAAATTAGCCCAGATTCCATAAGTAATACAGCCAGATCTGCCTGGTACCTCCCAGGAGAAGCACGTTCTAAGTCAAGTGCACCCAGAGACCACATTTGGAAGTGAGGCAATTATTAGTTTAATTCAGTCATCAAATTAATCTTACAGAAGCAGAAAACGCCTGTCGCTGGAGGAGGTGGCAGGAGCATGAAGCACACAGCCTGCTTGGGCTGCAGTGGGGCTGTGGTGGAGGCAGCAAGAGGACAGACACACTGACCACACTGTCTGACCACCGGCAGTGACCAGAGTGTGTTGGTCTGTTCCCCCCATGCTTTTCTAGATGGGGTTTTATGGTGCCCTCGGTGCCATAAAATCCAAGGGGCATAAACCAATGGCAGCTTCCCTACCTGCCACAGCTACTGTATAGGATGAGCATGGAGAAGTTAAGACCAGGAACTGGACAGGGCTCCTAGGCAACAACTTGCTTATCAGCCACTGAAAAGAAGCAGTCATGACACCTAAATTAGAGTCTGATAGTAGGTAGTTTGACTGCAGCCCGAAGCATTGCCATGAAATGCATTAAGTGACCTGTCACATGCAGTTTGCTGTTACGCTTATCCTCTGCCCTGGAGACAACTGTGTGCGCAGTGAGTTATTTGTAGTGGTAGGGAATTTTTTAAGTAGTCATACAGCTTTATGTCTGCTGGAGAGAGCAAGCTGAGATGTGGAGATGCAGCAGAGAGTGTAGCGATGCTCCTTCAATCACGCAAAAGATGTTTTACTTCATGGGCTCTGACCAGTTCCTGAGGAGATGCTGTCTTCTGTGCCTAACACAACAAAACAAGTGTGCTTTCCACAAAGCTTGTGGCTGTTCCACCAAAACCAGTGTGACTGTTAATGCAGTTACAGAGGGTGCAGGCTTGCCCATGCTTTGGTCTTTAAGCACTTGCTTGCCAGAACTCCAGGAATGGCCATACATTTATGAGGTATGCTTGGTTCTTTGTTTTTTTTTTTTTAAAGGTTTGCTCACTCTAGAGCTCAGACGTGACTTTAAAACACAGTTATGGATGCATCATTGACCCAAGCAGTATATCCATCTTTCTGTGCAACTGCGTCAGTCTGACAGTGCATGAAGTATTGGTACAGTTGAAAGATATTCTCTAGTTATTTAAGATCAGTATAAACTTTTTAGCTCACAAATTACCAGAACAAGAGGAGGCTGTGCTCCCTGCAGTTGCCAAATGTGCTCTAGTGCTAAGATTCTCTTCCAGCTGAAGCATCCCTGGGTTTACTACTTTTGTTAGTGAGAACTTTCGCAGTCATCCTTAGAGGCTTTTTGATAGGTACAGAAACACGTATGCAAACTTCTTCCTTTTATTTCTTTATCTGGCTTGTTCTGCATCTCACTTTTTTTATAGGAATCAGAACCGGTTTTAAATACTTCCGTTTCAGTATCCCTATCAGCTGCACTGCCTTGCTGAGAAGATGCCTTTTCTAGTCTCTTTGTGTGTGCTTGTGTTTTCTTGCATCAGTGGATGTGCTCATTCCAGCTGCACTCAGCTTGTCCTAAACTTGATTTCTGAAGTTCCTTTACCTGCTGATGGGCTGTCTCTATCTGATGCCTAAATTCTTCACAGTTGCTTTCTAGAAGGCATTTTACTTTCTGCCCAGCACTTGCAGCTCTGTTTTAGCATTGATGTTAGGTTCAAGAGCTAGTTATATTCTGTTTCAATCTGTCCAGTTTGATTCCCTCCCCTCCAAGTGATTGCTTTGACTGATCTTCACTCTCCTTGTACTTACGTCTCTGTGCAGGTTTCTCTGTGTGCTATGGTGGTGGGTTACCTTCTTGAAATGTCTTCTACCACAGTGGTGTTTATATCTGAGCCCCAAGGATTAGACATGGTGTAGCCCTACCTAACTTGCTATTTTGGCTGTGCTGTTCACCTTGTTTGTAGCTACTTGGAGGAACAGCACAGTAACTCCATGTCATTAACAAATGCTACGACTTGTAGGTGTCTCTTGGACTGCTGTAAGGTTCTGCTGCACCTCTCTTGGTTCCCTTTCTTTCTCCTTTCTCTGACAGTGCTGATGAGCAATGTAGGTCCCTGTTGCTGCTTGAATTTCTTGCTTAAATCCCAATTATTACTTAAATGCTACACAACTCACCACAGACTCCATGTTAGCTTCTGGCTTTCATGTCTGCTTGGAAAGGGCAAGAAGCTTGTGGTATGTCTACCTGTGAGGTTACAGCACGAGGCAGAGCTCGTTTGCTGGCCTTAAAGGCTGTAAAATCATGTGGTGGCTCTCTCTTGCCTGACGCTTTGGCTCAGAGTAGTTTCTTTTCTGGGTGAATTAACCTGTGTTGAGCTTGATCATCTGCAGCTGGATGATTGCAGGTCTTTGCCCAAGTATCTCTGTTAAAATTGACTCTTTGTTCATACTGTCAGTCACTGCACCCACCTAAGGGTAACTGGTGGCTCTCCGTAATCACTTAACCAAGAGTGGGTAAGCCTTGTGGAGGGAAGTTGCTGAATTGAGTATGGATGACAGAAGATGATTCTTCTCTGCTTCCTTGCATTCCTGAGCAGACCTGAAAGACACTTGTGTTCTTGTTTAGTGATCTTTAACACCGTGGTGCCTACGCAGGCTCTGAATGAAGGACATCCTTGTCTCTAAATTGGAGAGACATCAATTTGATGGATGGACCACTCAGTGGATAAAGAACTGGCTGGATGGCTGCATACAAAGAGTTGTGGTCAACGGCTCAATGTCCAGCTGGAGACCAGTAACAAGTGGTGTCCCTCAGGGATCAGTGTTGGGACCAGTCTTGTTTAACATCTTCATCTCTGACATGGACAGTGGGATTGAGTGCACCCTCAGCAAGTTTGCCGATGACACCAAGCTGTGTGGTTCGGTTGATAGGCTGGAGGGAAGGAATGCCATCCAGAGGGACCTCGACACGCTTGTGAGGTGGGCTGATGCCAACCTTATGAAGTTTAACCATGCCAAGTGCAAGGTCCTACACCTGGGTTGGAGCAATCCCAGGCACAGCTACAGGTTGGGCAGAGAAGAGATTCAGAGCAGCCCTAAGGAGAAGGACTTGGGGGTGTTGGTCAATGAGAAAATGAACATGAGCCGGCTTCAGTGTGCGCTTGCAGCCCAGAAAGCCAACCGTATCCTGGGCTGCATCAAAAGGAGCGTGACCAGCAGGTCCAAGGAGGTGATCCTGCCCCTCTACTCTGCTCTTGTGAGACCTCACCTGGAGCAGTGTGTGCAGTTCTGGTGTCCTCAACATAAAAAGGACATGGAACTGTTGGAACAAGTCCAGAGGAGGCCATGAGGATGATCAGGGGACTGGAGCACCTCCTGTATGAAGACAGGCTGAGAAAGTTGGGGCTGTTCAGCCTGGAGAAGAGAAGGCTGCGTGGGGACCTCATAGCAGCTTCCAGTGTCTGAAGGGGGCCTATAGGGATGCTGGGGAGGGACTCTTCATTAGGGACTGCAGTGACAGGACAAGGGTTAACGGGTTCAAACTTAAACAGGGGAAGTTTAGATTGGGTATAAGGAGGAAATTCTTTTCTGTTAGGGTGGTGAGGCACTGGAATGGGTTGCCCAGAGAGGTTGTGAATGCTCCATCCCTGGCAGTGTTCAAGACCAGGTTGGACGAGGCCTTGGGTGACATGGTTTAGTGTGAGGTGTCCCTGCCCATGTCAGGGGGATTGGAACTGAATGATCTTAAGGTCCTTTCCAACCCTAACTATTCTGTGATTCTATGAGTAGAGTCATGGTGTTATGGTGAGTTGGATCATGGAAAACATTTTCCATGGTTTCACATGAGTTTTTATTGTTTTTTCCCTTTTGCTTATGTTTCTTCTATTAACCAGTACTAATGTGATAAGTTGTAGCACTTCAATGCTGCTGACAATGCTCAATGTTCTGAGCTTGTTGATCTTGCTGGGAAACATCAGTATTGCATCAAAAGCCATCCGGCATAGAAGAGCCAGCAATAGCTGTGGGACTCGGTGATGCTTTGCATCCCCATAGTTGAGCAGTGAGCCAAGGAGTCAGCTCATATGAGCTTTGCTTTAGCAGATGGTTTCTCAAGGGCCATTTAAGTCAGCCTTGACCACCACAGTCAGACAGTCTGATCCCTCCAGTTGTGCTTGGATGGGGCTGAAAGATCACATTTGTACTAAATCCAGAGCTTGGATTGATCCACAGGCATGACCCACTGAAGCACTTGGGTTTCTGTTTTGTTGCATTTATGTCCTTCAGTTTGCCTGTAATTGTGATGAGAGAGCCTGTGTATAGACAACTATGGCAGTGGGAAGGGACTTACGCTTTTGGGATGTCCAGGCCAGCCGTGTGCTGGCTGTGCTCTGCTTCACAGCACTGGAGCTAAACCATCTTTGGTGCAATCTGGTGACACCACAAAGGGATCTGACTCCAGCTGCAGTTTTCTTGCCCACTTAAGCGTGTTTACACAGCTTTGCCAAAAAGATGGTGCATGAAAATTGCTTTTATTACCAGCAAAAGAAATTTGCAATAAAACCTATCTCCATGGGTGCACTAATTCTATTTTACGAAGAAAGAACATATTGTTTTAATTAATCATATGAAAGCAAAATTAGCATGATTATGTGAAAGGTGCTGTAAATCATTCCGATCCACATCATTGAACAAAGAGCACTTAGTTATTCCAGAGTTGTTAAAGATTTTATCTACCCAAGTGAAAATTCAATTAGCACAAACCAGTCTCATATAAAACTAAGGATTCTGACTGCAGGAAAAACTTTTTGTGTGAATGCTACCTTGTGCCACTTTGATAAATGACTGTAATTAACTGTATCCCACGCAAGCTAAACAAAACTTACAGAAATGTTGTTGCACAAAAGGAATGTTTTCTCTCTCGTTCTTGAGTGGAAATTGGAGTAGTCTCTATTATGTTGTTCTGAGCATCCTATTCTATGTCAAGGTAACAGAACCCCCCACCTGCCAACCAATGCAGCAACTCTGAAACTCGTCGGTTTGGCATCTTCCCCCTCTTCTGCTGCATTAGAAACAGGCACTGCACTTAACATGTTTCAGTTAAGCAACTTGAATTCAATTAGGTAACCCAAGACATTAGTAGCGGTAGACAAACTAAGGAAGAAATGAGATTACTTAAAAGAAGAGATGTATTCCTGCTCCTAGTGTAGCAGAGGTGTCGGAGTATGAGGCAGAAGTGGCAAGTTGTGCCAGAACACATCATCTGAATGGAAAAATAACTATACAAAGACATGGGTCGTTCTTGGATCTTTCCTGTTAATGGTATTTGTCAGGTTTTGACTGAATTCTCCTCCTGTAAGGAAGAGTGGCAGTCAGTGTCTGCAGGGTCAGGCTCGTTGCTGGTATGTGTATGCAGTGACGTACCGACGCAGCTCTCTGGTTTGAGGCTGGTCTCCGTGTTGCTGTCATCCTGTGCTGCTCTTTGTTTGTCTCGTGAAACACCTTATTAAGCAGATAGTAGTGGCCTGTTCTAGTGAGTGTAGTCACGTAGAGCTGGAGTGGCTGTTTTAAGTGTTCTAATGTTCCATAGAGGGTTTTCTGACTTCTGTAGCTTAGGTTAGGCAGAATATGCAGTATCCCACAGCCAGGTGCAGCTGTGTTTGGGGAAGATTATCATTATTAACCCCAAAGGTACTATAGAATAATCTGCCATGAACCAGGCCATGTGTATCAGGGAAGGCAGTCTTTCAGGGTCTTGAATGTAATTGCCACATGGTCTAGCTGGAAATGTGGTTGTTCAAGGTATGATCGGGCGATGTCTGGTGTCCTTTATTTTGTCTTGGGCAGTCTTTCCCACAGAGAGGTGGGGAAGAACCATGATAAAATAGTGCAGTCTGAAGGAAAAAAAAAGGGAGGATGAAACCCCCACCTTTCCTTGGATGCTGGGGTGTGAAATGTGTCCCCTCCTGTTTCAGTGGTTTGCTTTGGTTGGATTTTTTGGGTAGCTTTGATTTCCTTTCAAATTTAACTTCATTGTCTAAATTTGGATGTGGAGATAGCTCTGTTTGCCAGAAGTGGCACACATTAAGAGTCTTGGCGTCCGCAGCTGACACCAGGCTGCCTGACTTATGGGGTCTCTCTTGCTTTTTGGACTGAAACCAAAAAACTGAATGCAAGTAAGCCTTGAATTGTAAAGTGGACTGGGGTGTGTCCTAACCTTGCAACTAAACCTTCTGGCGTGGGTGTTAATCAAAAGAGCAGGCTTTCTGGATAAGCTGCCTGCACCCATACCTATTGTACTGATCACCCCCATTTGATTTGGAGAGGGAGAAAGCCTTATGAACTGCAGGACTGCTGGCACTGCCTTCTGTAGCACCTGGAAGTGTCTTGGACATCTCCCAAACATGTAATGACCTAGTCTGATTCTACTTCTGTTACAGCTTAAGCACTGGGGTCAGATCCTCAGCTGGAATAAGCTAGCATTGCTCTGATTACAGCAAGATCTCTGCCAGTCCTTACCAGCTGAGGGGCTGGTTTCTGGTTTTTAAGGAAACACATGGGCAGATGCAGATGGTAGCAAATAGGATGCAAATGGCTGTAGATTTAGGCAAGGCAAGAAGTGTGGCAGGGACAGTGATGGGGTGAACAAGCACTTTGGGCAGCTGTGGTTGCAGTTTGGATTATTTCAGTGAAAGCAGCTACCCATGGCACAAGGGAAAGGTCTGTGTGGTTCACCCTAAGAGGTGAACAGGGAGGGAATTCCTTTCTCAACCTTAAATAGGTAGAAACAGCCCCCAGAAATGACCAAACCCTCATGCTGGTGAGGGGGTCATTGGGATGTAAGTGCTGCAGACCCTGTGCAACTTCCCGGGCCCGCAGCAGCTCTGCATCTCTTCCCAGAGCACCTTGCTGTTTCTCAGCAGCTCCCTTTCGCTGCCGTTTAATTTCAAGTCAGTTGGATTTCAGGCTTCCTCCTTTTAATCCCCACTTATTTCTTTAAACAGAAGCGGTCAACTGCTTTGGGGCGAGGTGGATTAGTGGGAACGTTGTGCATGTTGGCAGCAAGCGCTCTCTCCGTGTGGGAAAACCCACAGCGTGTTCCCTCCCGGGGCCAGATTAGCTTCGCTGGTCCCTGCTGAGTGAGGAAATGGGTCATTGCTAATGCTGTTTAATTTTGCTTCTCCGAGACAGGCTGTGGCTGCCTTAGTTCCGTGTTCTTGGCAATATTCACTTTGTCACCCATAAGCCTCTGTGCCTTTCAGTATCAGGATGATGGGGTGACGCTTGTACAGAGCTAAAGTGGGTCAGTGATGGGGTTGTTTTCCCTTCTCAGATGTCAGCCTGCATTCCCTGCTGAGACAAAAGTTCCAGTTTATCTGAGTGAGACTTGATGGATTGAGAACCTAATCCGTTATCCTTTTGCTTCTTGCTTAAAGCCTTATGAAATAGGCACTTGTGCAACCACCTGCCTTCAGCATCCCAGGCTTGGGACAAAGTTTTGGGGAATAGTTTTGTTAATTACCCTTTTAATGAAGTCTGTTCCCATCACTGTCTTCTGAGTGCTTTTCAACGTGCTGCCTCTCTTTAAATGAGGAGAGGTGGGACCAGCAATTTCCTGACTTTTGTGTGGATGAGGCATGCAAAATATTTCTTTGGTGATAGAAAGGATGCAGCAAGAAGCAGGGAGTTCTGTCCCTTCGTTTGCTCCACCTCAAGGCTTTGCAAGTAGATTACTGACAATGTAATTCTAGCAAACCTCTGCCACATCTGTGTTCACCCATCTGTATATGGGTAGTATGGGTGCCAGCGGCTATGCCCAACATGTTTTCTCTACACCTGGTTGCTAGCTTTCCATGGGACAGGAGCCTTAATGCTGTGACAGTTATCCCTGTAGTGCCTATGGTCAAGGTCTGAAAAGCCAAAGTGTTCACTGCTGCCCTCCCCAACTTTTGCACTGATTTTGAAGTAAATGATGTATCGAGTAGTTTATTCATCCTTTCTTCCTTGCTTGCCCTTACACTTCCTTGGTCCTTTTTCTGAACAAACATTATCCCTACAATTTCACTGGCTGTCGAGATGATGTGCAGTTTATTTGGCTAGTCACTTTTTGTTTTGTAAAATTAATTAGATAAGGATGGATTTAAGTGACTGTGGAAGTCAGCAATGAAACATTACGTTCTCATTAGTCAGAATAATGCGGTTACTCTGCTGTAATCTGCAGAATCTCCACAGTCAATGAGACAGATGTGAGTGAGAGGAGAGAATGTTTTGCACTGACTTCTTGCCAAGGGAGGTGGTGATGGGTCGGCCACTTGTCATCAATATGCCTTCTTCAGAAAGGGCATCCTTGGTCAGAGCTACAGAGCATGACCAGGAGGCTGTTCCTGGCTTTCAGGAACAGAGTCAGCACTTTTTGGTGCATCTCCAGGGTGCTTGACTGGTTTTCCTTTCCCATTGCTAAAGAGTTCCCTTCCCCACCCTGTCACTGCAGACATCCCACCAGGGAAGGCAGAAATACAAGTGGAGAAGAATAGCAGGAAAGGGAGAAGTGTAATAGAGAAAATCAAATGGGGCAGAAGTACAGTTCATGTGTCAAAGTGGGCTGGAGTCTGTCCCTGTGTTAAGGTTGGTGTATTCAAGCAGGAGTGATTTTGGGCTGTTTTTCTTTTCCATCACAAAGGCTACTATGACAAAAGTCATGCTTTCTGTTGAGATGAATAGAGCCAGATTTTATATTAGAGTAAGATAGGATTTCAGTGTTGTGCAAGGCTGAAACACAGATTCCGAGGACCCCACTTTTACTCATTTGGAGTTCATACCTCCGCATAGAAATGGCTGGCATGGAGGCTAAATGGAAATCCTCTATCTGGGAGGATGGAACTCTTGCTGCTGCAGAGAGGATGAGCTGTCATGAATGTCGAGCTGCAGCCTGCAAGCAGAAAGGTGATTGAATTCCTGGGAGACAAACAGCTGGATCTGTACTGACATACAGCTGGGGGCACGGATCTAGGGGTGGATGAGTCCCTTCTATAAATAATTGCTGAGGAATAGAGCATACGGGATGCAAAGGACAGAAAGCAATGCCAAGGACAAAAATGCACAACTAGGGAATACGCTGAGAGAGTGGAATGAATCATATAGTGAGAAGCAAACCGGAACAGGGGAAGGTTCTGGGGTTACTGCAATAATGATGCACCTCTCCTGTAGAAAGCCTCGAATGAAAGGCACTTGGAGAAAGTGCTTTATAAGCTGTGTGCAGGATTGAATTCCCACTGGAGCTGATGGAATTGCTCCCATCTATTTTTTTAATGAGTTGATTTGGGCTTCGCAGGCCATGTTTTGATCCCTTGTGCTCTGTGGATGTTTTCTTCTTCTGCTGGCAAATATATCAGTTGGTTTCAGATGGACTGTTTGAGCACCAAGACTGTGTTAATTGTGAGTTAGGTTATTCCTGGTGTTGATTAGGATTGTAAACTGTCACGAGATCGAGGTTCTCTTTGCTTACCAGTGTTTTAAAAAGGTTTTGTGTTACCAACACAAATAATATCTTGGTGCGACACTGAGTAGGACTACAACTGGAGGAGCAGTAATAGTTTAAGGAAAGATAGATAGAAATAGAATTTATTTGTAAATGTGGGAGAACTCAGCACATGTTTTTAGCTGAGAAATCAAGAAGGGGGGGAGAACTTGGCAAACTTCTGCTTCAAAGCAGCACAGGAAATTCACCCGGAGTAGGCGCATGACCTAAGTAATGTTAATTCTTTTTCTGTTAATAATACCCCACAATTAGCTTGTCAGATATTTGTAGCTGACTCAAAAATACTTCCAGCTTTTCACCTTGAAGTGGTAGAGACCCTTCTGCCCTCACGTCTTAAAAATGCCACACATTCAGCTGACACAGGAGGAATCTGAGGCAGCAGAATGCTGATAGCAGGGACCACAGAGGGGTCAGGTTTGGACCCCCATCTCCAAAGCACTGCTGGATCTTTAAATCATGCAGGTTGTGGTTCCCCCACAGACCTTCTGGTCAGGGTAGTGCCAGGACATTGACATCGCTTTGTGTTTTCCTTCTTTCCCTCTAAATTACTAACCCAAACTATCTCTGTTTATTCTCAAGTTTAATGTGACCATGTACATGTAATTGCAGATCCAAGTGTAAATCGGGGAAAGGCACCTGGGGCTTGAGTTTTATTATCAATAAATAACCAGGGAAATCTGGGAGCTGCAGCATGGTGAGGAGCGTCTGTGGGACAAAGGGGTAGGACACCAAAAGTACAGGAGAGTGGAGGTAAAAAATAACTAATTAATGCTTCTTGAATAAAATTATTCTGCTCTTTATCTCCATGAGAATTAGATTTAGAAGGACTTGGAAGAGTCTCGAGCAAGCTGATTTGGTGGCATGAGTTTTGGTGCAGCACTGAGGCTGACGCTGTTTGCAGAAGCACAGACACCAAGGTCGTGTCTTTGAGCTACACATATGTTTGATGGGAATAAAAATGAAAGACATTCCCGGTGTCTTTGAACTGGTATCCAAAACAAGAACTAGGGGTCGCAAAGTGACAGTGAAGGAATGGATGTACCCAAAGTGTTCGTGACAAAAATTCCTTCAGCAGGACAGAGCTTGGTTCCGCACAAGAAATGGGCTGTGTGTCCACAGGCAGGTTTTTCCCTGCAAAAAGCACTTCAAGGGAGGAGAATGGGTTTGTATTAGGAAAACAGTTAAATGAAATCTTGCGTCGTGTTTGGAATGATGAGGGGATGATGCCTCAAAGGTATGTTGTGGAGAGCAGCAGTGTCATTGGAAGACACCGAAAGAGGACATGGAGCCAAGGAGGTTACCTCCATGCTGTTGGCAGGGGACAGATGCTCCTCTGTGTTGCAGCTGGTATAGAATAAGGACTGGTGAGTTAGTGGGTGAGGTGATGGGAGGTATGTGAGAAGTTCAGTACTGGTTTCTATCTTCCCCCTGCTCCTTTGCAGCCTGCCTTTTTGTTTTCACCCTTGCAGACATCTTGGGTCCCTGCAATACAGTTGGTTACTATAGAGCAAAGAGCCCACCAGAGATAAAGGCATTGCAGTGCCTTGAGGCATTAGGAGGAGCACTGAGCCATGTGTCTTGAATGAGTTTGTAGGAGTCAAATGTCTAAAATGCCCGATATGTTTTTCCTTATGCTGGGCAATGGCAGTGTGTCATCCGTCCTGCCCCAGCTATGGCTCTTCCCATGTGTTAAAGCTCAGCCAAAGAAAAGCCCTAATGACTTAGCTGAAGTTAAGGAAAAAGTTTGCATTAGCTGTGGATCTGTGGTTGGTTTGTTCACACTTACTGACCTGCCCTGACTGCTTCCTCACCCTTCCCTGTTATGTCTTCCTCCTGTCTGTGGTCCTGTCTGCACTATCCATCTGTCCATCCGGAGTGTCATTTTCTAATGCCTGTCACTCTTGATGATTGATAAAAGGCAAAAGGACAAATGCCCTTCCTATCAGTGTGATAAGCAAATCCAGTGCCAGTCATTTGCATGCAGAGAGGACTGTTTCATTAAGAATTTCATTAAGATGGTAATGTTTAATGTTTCCTGGAAAAAATGAGTTTTTAGGTAGTTCAATTATATAATTAAAGTCTGAGAATTAGGGAAGATTGCAAGCTGCTTGCATAATGTGGGCCAGTTTAATGGTAAAACTTGTAAATAAGTTCAAAGGAAATGAGTTTTCTTTATGTTACTTGCCTTGAATTGAGCTTGTCTCCTACAAGGGTGAGGGATATGGAGAAGGGCAGATGGGGAGTTAACAGGCTTTGACAGAGGGATGTATTAACAGACAGACCTCGTTTCTTTGAGTTTGAGCAACAGGAGATGGGTGACCTGTTAAAACACTGAAGGTGCTGCTTAGACACCCAGGCCACCATCCTGCTGTGTGAGCCCATGCAGGAGCCGTGCCTTGCGGAGGCTGAGGCTTAAGAATATTTCTTCCACTTCATTTAGCACAGCACTGGGTTACAATGGTGTTGGATTTGTACTTCGCAAGCACGCGTTAATCTGTTCCTTGGGATGTTGTGTCTCTGTTCTTACCATGGCTGGGGTTGAAATGCTGCACGTACGTTGTGATAGAACTGGCCGCCGCTCTGTGTGCGTGCAAGGGCGAAGCGTCCAATGCTGACCTGAGTGAAGGCCAAGAGCGCTTGTAGAGTGGAGTCAGTATATATGAGATTTGTGCATGTGTGTATATATACGTATATGGACGTATCTATGTATGCACACACAACATATGTATCTCTGAGAAGAATAAAAACACTATTAAATTAATTCCTTAAGATAGCAGAATATGCCCCATCTGCTTTGCTACAAAACGGGTTTCCTTCAGGACTAGATTTAAGGCAGTTGGAATGGTTTAAGGGAGATCCTTTCTTCTACAGGGGGCAAGCTCTTAAAGATAGCTGTGCTCCATCAACACAGTTTCCACTACAGCAGGCTGAAATGCTTTTGTCTCCCCAGTTTGCCCAAATCCTACCTCCTAGGAGGGCTCTCCCAGTTACAACTTGGGTTTCCCAGAGCACTAGGGGAGCTGAACCTGGAGTTGGTTGGCATCCACATGGCTCATTAGGGTCCCTGTCTCCTGTCCTGCACCAAAACACAATACTGTGAAGTGGGGCATCTGACAGGGAACTGCTGTGCTGAGGTCACCAGCTTCCTGTAGTTATTCCAGGAGATCTCTGAATCTTTTTGAAGCATCCTTTAAGTGACAGTCCTGAAAAAGGACATAAAACGGGAATTTATTACAGAGAATTCCCAACAGAAGCTCTAGCAGTGTAACACCTTAAAAAGAAAATGGTGACCTGACAGTGCTGCAACAATGTCACGTATTATGTGCTTCTCCTTTCAGTGCTTTATATAGCTTATTTTAAGGAGATGACCATTTTTGATGCACCATTATTCTTTACAAGGAAGATCTATATTTGAGCGATTGAGAATAACAGCTGTATAACAACAGTTTCCTCCACTGGGTTTTCCCCCCCCCCTCCTATTTTCTATAGTGTTCCAGTTCAGTTCATTGCTGCTTTTATTTTAATTTGTGACTTTTGAACGCTGGCCAGCATGTTAATATTTCATATGAAAAATCATTAATATGGATACCTTTATTCAATGCTCTTTTCCTCATCCAGCTTGTGAAATATCCACAAACATTTCTTCAATTTCTTAAACCCCACCATTTCACTCTCTGCCCCCCACTATATATATTTTGCACCCACACCTTGAGTTCTGGGGTAATTTGGAGCATTTCATTTGGAGTATGTGCCAGTGCTATGTTTTTGGGCACCAGATCAGACAATGCATTGAGTAATGCTAATAGCCTGGCCTTGGTGGCAGGGTCCTGTTAGCCCCCTAAGTGAGTTTATGCCTCAATATCTATTCCCTCTTCTTGCAGATTAACACTTTTGATCTTCCCTCCCAACCCCTATGCATCCAGCAAATCTTCCCAGCACATTGACAAGAATGATTCATAGGTCTTTCATTATTATTTATCTGTAATGTATTATGAGTCAATGAATCACATATTTGCCTTCTGCCTGATAAATACTTGACTCTGGGGAGAAATATACCCAGCCATTAGTAGTCAAAGAATGGTGCATCCTAGGAGTTTACTACTGGGTCAATAAAAAAGTGTCTAGGCATTATGCTGGACAAAAGAGGATTACGGGGTTATTGAATGGGAGGTGAGTGATTATGGATTGAAGTATTTGTGGTTTGAAATAACTTTGAATAAAAACATACCATGCATGCTGTCACTTGCCAAACTTGTGTTGTCTCTGTGATAACAGAAGTAATCCTTCTGTGTTGCCCATTAATAGTGATATTATTCACCAGTTAAGTTTTGTAATGGAGCCTGCCTGTAGCATTTCTGACTTAATTTGTTGACTCTCGGTTCTTCCCAATGAAACTGCATGAATAGTGGGATTCATGAGATGCAAAATGTGCTGCGTGGATTTGCCCATGACCTGTGTCACCAGGGAAGGCCAGCCTGTGCCCTACAGCTCAGTCTGCCAATAACACAGTGGTCTGGAGTAGCTCTCTGCTTTAGCACCACTCTTCATGTAACATTTCCATATTTACTGTCATCATTGCGTTGAGAGGAGTGGGAATGTGTTTCGCTTCCCAAATTCCCTGAAGGAATTGGCTTCCTTACTGCTGAGTAGTTGAGAATGCTGTATACATAGGAAAGATTGATGGTCTGTAAGTAAAATATTTAAAGACGTGTGTAAGACAAGCTTTGCATGGTATCCATTTATCATCTTGAGTGGATTTCATCTCCTAGCTGAGTTCAGACTTCTAAAGGAAAAAACAAGAGCTTTTGCTCTTGGAGCTGCAGCTGTAGAGAACTTCAAGGAGCAGCAGCCACTGCAGAATTAGTCTACCTCTGTATCTTTATTGAACTGTTAGCAGTTACACATTTATTGCTGCAAAGGCTTGCTTGCTGCTGATGACAAGAGGGACACAATCAGACAATTCAACAGTCCAATTACTCTGGTGTGGAGGCAACAAAGTTGTTCCAAGGTCATGTTGTCACATCGGAGCAGGCTGTTTCCCGCATCTCATTTTTATGCCCACACGCAAAGAGACACTTTTCTGGCTGATATTTATAGAAAAGTCCTACAGTCATTTTAATTATGCACAACATACTGATGCCTGCTTCACTGATCATAATTGCAGCTCTGACCTGTTTTATTTTGTGATTTAGATGCCTTCTCTTAAGCATTGCTCTGGGGTATGATTTACAGTGGCAGGTACTGGAAGTGAGGAGACAGACATTGATAATGCAGCTTCAACTGGTGGAGGCTGAAATGTGCTGTGGGCTGTCACTGAAGGGCTCCTACGTATTCTTGAGGGGAGCATTGGCATATATCAAAGAGCTGGGAGGGGAGAGACCAGGAGTTGACTATCCCGTCCTCCCAGAGGACTTGTCATGTCCATCCTGTCCAACTTTATTTCTCCTCCTAGCACTTCCCACAATGAAAATTCCACGGCCAAAATGTTTGTACTCTCCTTATTCATTCTGTCAGTGATTTATTTATTTATTTGATCAGTCATGTAAAGGTACGTCCAGGAGCAACATGAGCACTCTTCCATAGGCAGCCTTTTGCATCATGGTGTCCAAGAAAAGCTTGCAGCGCTACTACAGTGCCCCTTCCCTTTGTCACATTAAAGATTCACTAAGCAAAGAAATCCATTTCTTGTAAAACAAGGAAATGTGGGAACGTGGCATCTTGCGAGCAGCAGTGCTGCCAGCCTGTGTCTAGTAGCAAAAGTACCCCCAGGGGTTGTCTGGGGAGACTTAATGTTTTAAATCCCTTGTCATGTTGTTATGGCACTCGTTCATTTGCCAGCAGAAGTGGCAGAAGACAAGCCCCATGGGCCTTCTGCAGTGCTTGGCAACAAACACTTGTCACCTAATACTTTTAAGTGGTTATCCAGGGTGGGAAAGGCAGAGTGTTTGTGGGAGAAGATGACCCATTTCTATCTTTCACAAATCTTCCTCAGATGGAAGCTTTGCTAGAAGGGATTTGTGCTGCTGGAAGAAGGCTGGAGACAGCAAGGCTTTAGGAGAGTCACTCCTGTGGAGTGCTGTCTGCAGAGTCCTGCTTTGGTCACTTCAGTCCCAGTAACAAATCCCTGTCCAATCCACACTAACCAGCACATAAGGACATGTGTTGTCTGTCACAGACCATGGGGGTTTCTTGTGAGCTGAGTCTGGAATAGTGAACCCTAAAAATGAGTAGTCCTGTGTGCTGGCTGCAGATAAGACCCTTCTTGCTGCAATAAAGGCTTGGGGTGGTCCAGAGTGTGAAAGGATTCTGGTTGATAGGTCAGTGAAGTGTACCAGGCTTCACTTTGTCAATAGACGGATGTAGAGAGTAGGGGCTGGTCCTTGTATGCATCATTTGAACTGATCTAATGTTTCACCTGAAATCTCCACTTGAGCAGAAAACAAGTGGTGGTGGTGGTAGGGTAGACTGGAGAACCATATCTGCAGATGGCAGAAGGAAATCTAATCATGCAGAAGTGATGAAAAAGTTGGCTTGTTGCTTGCTGTGGTTCTCTGCTGGCATCTATCTGACTGTATTTGTCTCCATGGCTAAGTCTGCTATTTGTTATGGCTTTCTCTGGTATTTTAAAGAAACATGACATGGCATAACTCTTGTAGGAGAAGTGAGGTTCAATAACGTGGCACTTCAATCGCTGTGTAAGGGTTCAGCATGGGGCACCTAATAGCCCACTGGCATGGGCTATGGCTTTTCTCACCTTCAGGTTAATGGTTTGTATTGCTCATAGCTGCTCTGAAATGGGTTTTATGCCACGTGCTGAATCTAGTTTGGAGAAGAAGCCATAGTAAAAGAGGAAATACTGAGATGCATTTGTTGGTTTGGCTTTTGTTCTTTTGTATTTTTCTTTTCCTGATGGGAAAAGAAATGCAGGAAGTGTTGGCCTTATTCTGTAGCATTCCCAGGCTAGTATTACAGCAGGAGCTGAAACAAATGCTCCCCTTGTCTCTGTATCTCAGCAATCCGTCTTTGTCTGAGTCTCACTGTGCCAGCATGAGGGAGGTCTGAGCAGCCATTCACCCTGGGCTGACCTGAGGGATGGGATTTTATTTTGGCTATGGAGTTACTATGGTCGTCCCTTACTGTGAGAGAGTAGAGTGTGGGAATCCTCTGTGTGCCCTCACCTTCTCCAGTTGCATCACCTTATCTGCTTCAATGTCAGAAGCTGCAGTCCTGTACAGGGACTTCAGAGTGATTTATTATTATTATTATTATTAAAACCTGTATGCAGAATCCAACTTGATCAAACTCTAGAGGAGTTAAAGCCTGAAAGGTTTGAATTTGTTTCTACCTTTGTATCTAAATGCAGATCCTGAAAGCACGAAGCATTCTGGGATAACCTGTCCCTGTCGCCCTCGTTGACACTTCTATGCTGGAACATAGGTTTTGGAAATCCCTAAAATGCTGCCTGTTTGCATACCACTGAACACAGGGAGGGCACTGCGGCTGTCATTCCAGAATACAACAATATGCTGACAGCAAAGAGCTACGGGAGTGATAACGACATCAGCAGGACTAGTATGGGAGGCTGTTGGGGTTGTACGCATGCAGAGAGAGCAGAAATTGCAGGGCTCAGCTTCCCTCTCCTATCTGGCAGTAATGCACCATCAGCTGAGAGCCAGGAGCTGTTTATTGATTATTACACACTGTCATTAACTGGCACATGCTGATCAGAGGCATTGAAGTAGAGAGTGAAAAATCTGACTTTTGACTCCTGGGACTGAGTTTTCCAGGAGGATGAAAGCAAATCTGTGACGGTCAACAAATGGGGACGTTCCTGATGTGTCACAAGTCACTGCTGGCTGGTGCAGCAGCTCAGGAGGATCTGATGCCATTTATATGACCCATTACCAGATCATTTCTTGATCACATTCTCGTGAATGGGCCAGGGTGTGAAACTAGGCAGGCCATACAGCAGGCTGCAAGCCTGGCACCTTGGGACACTTCATCTTCCAGAAGTGGATAACAGTTTAAATGTGCTGCCATTACGGTGCAGCAACTGGTGACCTAAAACCAGCTTGGGCAGTGGTGATGTGGTAATTGCCAGCTCGGTCAGGGAGGTGTGAATGGAGGCAGGCAGGGAAACAGGACTGGGCTCTTTTGTTCTGTTTGCATGCACCAGTTAGATGAAGCCTTCTAGTAGTGGTGCCAGGGCTTTTAGCTTCATCCCTATGCCCTCTGAGCCAGATCTTTGGGTGGTGGGAGCTGTGGTTGCTGGAGCTGCCACCATCATTTGCTGCTCATTACCTGAAGCCACCTTATTCCAGTGTGGCTGATAAAGAAATGTGCTGGTATGGGCAGGTGTTAGAGCAGGTTGCTAATTTTTATCAGACAATAAATGTTTTCATTTATTCTCTGTCGCAGAAGAAGCCTTGGTTACTCTTAGGGAAAAATTGAGTAGAGATAATGGGTTTCTGCTAATGGCCCTCTTCTATCTTGCTTACTCAGAGCTGGTCCCAGCTCTGCAATGGGGAGAGCAGCTTGTCTGTTGAACGTGTCACTGCCAAAGCAAACTGTGGGAATCTAATGATATTACATATTGCTCTCAAAGATGGAGAAAACATTTGTAATGCCCTGCCTTATCACTAAGCTGCCCAGTCATGAAAGAAGGGGAGAGCTGATGCATTCAAATAATAGGATAAAAAAGAACAGAGGAAAAGAAAAATGTTGTAAGAAATCTCTACTTGGTGCTGATTTTTCCTGTTAAAAAGGTCAATGCTTTGGCTAGGTCAGTGCAATTGTAATAGCATCTCTGAAATGTGATTTGATGCAATATTTGTGAAGGTATTGGTTGTTAAGTTTATTTTACTTTTTCCTTACTATCTCCTTCCCTGTTCCATAGTTACACTGAAAAAAAATAGGCATTATACGCATTCTCAATTATGAAGTTTTTATTCATGTTGAATACCCACTGTAAGTAACAATTATCTTCCTCACAAAGTATAGGACTGCATAACAAGAGATTAGATTGGTTTTGTTACTTTGCAACCAACTTTGTTTCTAACCTTGCATGAACCTTTTGATCACAATTATGTCCCAGTGCACCAGTTATTAAATTTAATAATATAATATGAAACAAATATTGTTGTATAAATGGGTACTCTGACATAAGCCTGCATCTCTCTTCAGGAGATCTCAACTTGGTTTTCACTGACCTTGGTAGCAGCTGACCTTTGTGTTTTGAGCTAATGGGTTCCTTCTTGCTACCTTTCTTGATTGCCTGACCCAAGCTCAAGCCTTCATATCACCAAAGACTGCAGGTCATGGTCTGCATAGGGGACTTAGGGAGCCCAGAGCATCACTTCAGCTTGGGGTGGACACTGCAGTGCCTGCTGCATCATTGCAGATGTGCTGGGCAGGATGCTGGGGGGCTTCAGGGGCACCCAGTCATGGCCTGCAGCTGATTTGGTTCATGTCCATCTAGGCCTGTAGGTATGGCCTGGGAGCAGTTCCCCATCACATCAAGAATGGTGAGTTGCTCAGGTTTGGGTAGTTTCTGGTGTTTAAGAATCAGAAGCCTCATGCTAAGCATAGCTCTTGGCCAAGGTGATTTTGCAGTGTCTGTTACCTCTGTTGATGGATCTGATGACTTTAGCCAGATTGAGTTGGTAACTTGTGCCAACAGAAGAAGTGAGAAGACCTTCAGGGTGCCCAGTCTGTTTGACATGAAGTTCACAAAGAACAGGAATCTGGTTTCTCTCCTCTCTGACCATTCATGTCTCCTTAGTATGACAGTGTCCAGATAAAGCATCTAATTGCCAGGAAAATCTCTTTTCCAGGCTCTCCCCGAGTCAGGTAATGCACCTACCCTGGGTGTGCAGCTGATAACGTGCAAGATGTAGCCCAAGGAACACCCTCTTGCTCCACCTCCATGGTTTGCCTAATTCCTGTTTTTATGGGAGGACTTAAGGTTGCAAGGGGGGTTCCCAGAACTGATCCATCAGCACAATGAATCCTGTCATTTCATTCCCATCCCTCACTGGAAGGGGACACCACATTCTAGATATTGGACTTAATTACTTTCTGAATGACAACACATTAGGTTTATTACCCATAAAATTGAAGCACAGATACTTTAGGTCCAAAATAATTTTCCAGCTCACTAATCTATATGTGGCAAACCTCTCGACATGGTGCCTTATGTTTCCAAAGGCATTTCAGGGTGCAGCAGTTACACACACACCCATCCATCAAAATGCCTGGAAAAACTCCTTTTGCATTTGGCAAGATTTTGGTTGCAACTACAAAGCAGGAGTCTGGCTCTTGGCTAACCTGCAATTGAAACAACACCTAGGATTGCCAAGTGGAGGTAAAATTCTCCAAGGTCAGAACAGTGGTATTACCTTTATCTTTTGGCTGATTGCTCTTCTAAAAAGTAAAAGTGGGAAAACTCAAACCCATTAAAATAGATGGTATGCATCCTCTTTTAACTCTATTGATTATTAAAAGAAGTAAGCCAGATCAAGTGCAGAGAGAATAGCTACAAAGAAACTTTTATCTACCTATAAAATCTTGTAAAATTCAAAGAAAAACTATTTCTTGCTCCTATATTGAAGTCATGAGCTCTCAGAGTAGAAACATAATGAAGAGAAGCATCCTTAGAGATCCTATGATTTTCCTGCTTCTTTTTGGTTCTCCCCTTACCTGCTTCCAGCCATTGGGTTCTCCTGACCTGGGGCAAGCCTGCCTGGGCACTTCCATCTTCAGGTTTTGTAACATGTTGGGGATGAGTAAAGAATAAAACTGAGCAGCGCTTAAATTGTATTAAAGCATAGCTAAGATGAGGCTCAACAGAATGAAAACAGGGCCATTCCACCCTTTCTTTTTGTGCTGCTTTTTCGTTTCTATGTATGGCTCTCATACACCCTTTGGAGCTCAACACTACAAATCCCCCATCCCCACCGAAGGTTTCAGGAAGGGAACGCTGTTATGTATCTGAATAAGAATACTTGAATTAGATAGCAGGTAGCAGCAGCATTAAGGTTTTTAAAGAGATTGAGAGATGACTCACATTACAGGGGGGAAAAAACCTGAACAGGGAGAGTTATGAGCCTGCTGTCCATAAATGGGTCACACCACTGGGGGTCCATAGCAAGGCATTTTGCATCTCCAGCTACTCCCTATGGATTAATGCCTCCTTTGGTTGAAAGGAAAATAGTAGGTCCTAGTCTTACCTTGGTTACCTGTAACTCTGTTCCTGTTTCTTCCCCAGTCTGTGGGAGGAGATGGAACTTGTTATTCATGATGGCCCTGAAGTAAAGGAATTAGATAAGGGCAGGTTAGGTGAGCTCAAGCACAAAAGCATATTAACATTTCCATGGTGCCTGGCTAGGATTCTGCTTGCATTGTGCCACAGCTTTGTTTGTGCCTACTCTGTATCTCAAAAACATCATGAGTTTTCCTGTTGCTTTCCCTATAAATCATTTGTTGTCGAGCGAGCTGCATACCTCACTGAGCAGAAGCTGAACATTCCCTTCTTAATCTGGAGTATATATTATTCTGCTAATGCTCATATGGCTACTTTTAATTTTTTTTCGAGGTCATTAGTCACTTGCCATAATGGTAAAATGTGATGAACAACCCTATGTAGAGTTCAGTGAAATGAATAAGTAGCTTTAAACTCTTTTATGATGGGGGAAAAAAAAAGAGGCAGCAGTAAACAAGGCAGCATGTTTCGCATAGATGAATTATCTATGACTAACCTTGCAAGGCTGAAATTCAGTCTTCTGCATTGTTCTTTAGATACTCTCATGAAGCTACTCTAGTGGTCAAGAATTTCCTTTATTAGTGTCCTAGGTAAGACATGGGTGGTAACTGGAATTTCCCTGCCTACGAGAAATAATGCTAGTCCTCTTCTGTGTTTGTTTTTAATACTTTCAGAGCTTTTCCCCCATCAGCCACAGTAGATGAGCAGTGAACTGGTTTTGGTTGGAGCTGTTCTACTCAATACACAACATACTATGATGAAGTAATAAATTCACCAAAAACAAAGGCTTGTCATAGTAGTGGATATCCTGATATAACGAGTCTCTGGTTCTTCAGGGTTCTGCAGTGGAAAAGATACTATAAAGATACCAACCCTGTTTGTATTTACTTATTCAGATGAATAAGTAAGTAAATCAAGTACAGCAGGGTTAAGAAAAAAAATCACTTTGTTATAATGACCTTCCACCTGAACTAAGAGAATGACCTGTGACATGGTACAAGCAAACGATCCAGTACCTTGCAGTGGGTACACCAACCTTCTCCTGTAGTGACAGAAAGTATTACATACCCATTTGTTGTGCTCTCTAATCTAGAGGTGTTGGGTGAGACTTGATAAGGGTTAGCAAGTTGCTGTGAGGTTTTGGGTAGAGGTGGTTCTGGCTGGATAAAACATTGCACATAGGAACAGAAATGGGAATGAATATTACTTTTTTTTCCCCTCCTCCCTTTGGAGCTTTTAAAATTCCAATGTTTCCAGTTGCTGCAAATCTTTATTTAACAGCTGCAGTGTACCTAAAGGTGAGGTTTGCCCTTCTGGGAAGGCTCAGCTCAAATACACTAATCTATTTGTATCCCAAGGGCTTGCTGGGCTAAGTCTTGTATGGATCTTGATTCGCCTTTGCATAGGAGTGAATTTGTGCTACAATTGTAAATGAGTAGCAACTTCAGTGTTGCCTAATTGTCATGTTTTTTTTTTTTCCTTATGACTATATTAAATCTTAGGTTATTTCACTTTATTGATAAAGGTCCTCAGAGGGGTATTAAAAACATCCTTTTTGTATTGAAAATTTTTTCTGCCCTTCGTTGTAGCACAAGAAGTCTTGAGAGCACGATCGGACAGTCTCCCATATGACTGAAAGCACAGAGAACAAGCAGAACTAATATTTTGCTTGTCGTGTCTGAAGCCACAGTAATTTTTGGAACATGGAAGGTTCAGGGGTTTTGACTGCTTATTGCCATAACACTTGCAATATTTCTCGTTCATGCATAGGTAAAAAGGCACCCGAGAAACTTGTGGAATTTTAGTGGACTACTTGATATCAACAGTGTTTGGGAGATATGAGTGGTAAGAAGTGTGTGTCCTGGTCACTGAGGTGACAGCATAGCTGTAGAAGTGACCTCTTCAGAGCTGGGCAGTGGTATTTGGTCTGGGATGTCTGGAGCAATCCCTCTGTAGCCAGATACCATCTCCTTTGAGTCCTGTTATTCTCAAACCATTATGTACAAGAAAGCATAGCCGTGTAAGTAAATGAAGAATAAACCTCCTGATTCGATGGAGTCAATACTAACCAGCAGTATTCTAGACGACTGCTCCCAGTCTTGGAGTGATCACTACCAACCTGTGGGGCAGGCCTGGTGAAGGAATACCTCTATTTGTTTCTACTGCATTTACAAGTGGCTTGAGTTTTCGTAAAGATGGCTTCTTGTTGTCAAATTATCAGTTATTATACTGTTGTTGAAATGCTAGACTGAATATTTCAAGTGCCACTTGAGTTGTAGCAGCAGATTTGTTGGCAAGGGATGGAGACAGGGAGAGAACACAATGCTCGCCCAGGGAGAGGTTGAAACTGTCTCTTCACTCTTTTTAATGGAGACAGGAAAGGTAATTAACAGCTAGCGTTGTGTACAGATTCGTATTTCATGGGGAAGATGACTCATTTTGGCTCTGTGCAAGTATGAGAATGAAATTAAACCAACGCCTGGTGCCATGCCAGCAACTTTGGCATTTTAAACATATCTCCCCTCTGTGTCCCAACACAAGCTTGTTATATTTTCAATATAAGTATGTGCTTTGTGGGAGCAGGTTTTTCCAGGCTCTCTGTAGGTGAAATATAGCTTTTATTTTTCTACTTGCATCCAAATTCATTCATTTAGTAACCTCACTGTGCATTAGCTGTGTGGCTTTTATGTTCATCAGCCTGTTGCCGTAGACTCTTTTAAATTGTACTAGCTCAAGGTTAGATTTATTGGGGCAGTAGAGGAGTTTGCAGAAGAGTCCATTGGGCAGGGCTGGCAGAACAGGATACGTTAATGTGGGGGTAATTATTCCTTCCATTGGGATCGTGCTACCTACAGTTTTCTCCTGCATCCCTGATGGTCAGGATGGCTGAACCATGCTACTGAACTTGGAGCTCCTCTCCTTTTCCAAAGGATTGTGGGTGTTTTTGTGTAATGGAGTCAATGAAATACTCTGACAGAGAGCTGCAGTTTATGCAGCAAAGTTTGGGCAAAGTGCTGTGAGCGAAATGCAAGACAGACTAATATTTAGAGCAATGAATTCTGTGCTCAGTGATGTGCATTTACTCTACTTGCTGTCTTTTTAGGGAAGTGGGAGTGTATCTTCAAGGAAGCAGTTTCCTAAATACCATGTCATGACATAGTGGGGGAATTGCTTGAGGACAGGACTGTGTTCCCTGCTATATGCAGTGGCCTTGGGCAACTGAGACTGTGCCTTTGTGCTGGCCACAATATCTCCACAATCACTTGCATTAACATTGAACAAATGAGTTAAAATTCCACTGTGCCTATATTTACCTTTCACAGTGGTAAAAGACTACCCAGTGCCTTTTTACTACTTGGGCTATATAATAGATAACCAAAAATGAGCTGTATTCTGAGATCCTCTGCTTCACTCCAATGTCATCTTTATGCTGTGAATGTCTTGTAAAAGGTGGTAGAGACCTTGAATTTTTTAATTTTTTTTTCCTTATTTAGTCAAGGAAAAGACATCCATAAATAAACTTGTACTGATGGACTGAGTCATTACCGCCCATTTCCAAAATAGCCCCGATCCAGCCCCCCACCAGCTTTACCACAGCAGGAGCAGAATTCGGGTAATGAGGACTGAGGAAAAGGTTACCAAACAAAGCTGAGGGAGTTAAATTTAGAGAAAAAAGAGCTAACAGGTGGCCAGAGAAAAGGGAGGGAGGAAGACTTTGGAAAGGCAGTGAATAGAAATGTGATTGCATTTGTTACGAGGTTTTTATAATAGGGGAAAATGTTGGGAGTAAAATAAACTCCATAAAGAACTATTTAAAAATGTATTGTTTGCAGAAAACTGCAATCAATCTAACTGACAGTCAGAAAGGTCTATTTAAATTGCAGGGCTTTCATCCCTTGCACTTTTACCAAAATCAGCTTGAACAAATTGGGAAGAGTATAGAACAGATACTGAACTCATCAGCATACTGACATGCACTGAGCCTGGAAGAAGTGACCCTTGAATATCTTCACTGCATTTTGTGCCTCAGCCTTTCCTCTATTTTATGCTATGGTCTCACCTGGGTTTGGGATATTAACACTGAGATCCAAATGCCTTTCAGACTTTTGCTTGCTTGTGCGTCTGCATACTATGTTGTTTGGGTTTTGCCTCGAATCCAATTTAACTTTTATCAAAGGAACAGTTTAACAGAAGGGATCTAACAGTCATCTACCTGCTGCTTTCATTTGGCAACGATAGCTTTGACTGCAACTGTGCTCCACAGACTGGCTCCTAAAACAGATTTATTGTTCAGGCTGGGGACTGAGATGTATCTATAGAAAGAAATGGAAGTTTAGACAGTGTTCCTTTATACAATGCCATTGGGCTCACTTCTGCTGATATTGGCGGATATTGTCTGAAAGAAGAATTTGGTTCACTCTGTGTGATGAGAATGACTTGGAATCACAGAATCATAGAATAGTTAGGGTTGGAAAGGACCTTAAGATCATTCAGTTCCAACCCCCCTGCCATGGGCAGGGACACCTCACCTAAACCATGCTAGCCAAGGCTTCGTCCAACCTGGTCTTGAACACTGCCAGGGATGGAGCATTCACAACATTCCTGGGCAACCCATTCCAGTGCCTCACCACCCTAACAGGAAAGAATTTCCTCCTTATACCCAATCTAAACTTCCCCTGTTTAAGTTTTAACCCGTTACCCCTTGTCCTGTCACTACAGTCCCTAATGAAGAGTCCCTCCCCTGCATCCCTATAGGAAGGCTGCTATGAGGTCTCTGTGCAGCCTTCTCTTCTCCAGGCTGTACAGCCCCAACTTCCTCAGCCTGTCTTCATCTGGGAGGTGCTCCAGTCCCTGATCATTCTTGTGGCCCTTCTCTGGACTTGGCAACTAACTTGATGCTGTATTTTTTTTAATTGGTACCAAGGCTTTCTTGGTCTTTTTTTATTTGAAGAAATTTGTATAAGAAAACTCTGTCTTGGCCACAGAACTAGTTTCCAGGTTTGTACACCGGAGAACTGGAATCTAGCTTTAGCATTAGCTTATTCTATCTGTCTGTAATAGAATGAAAGGGATTTCTCTCCAGAAGTATCTAGCTCTTCATGTAGGGAGTCTAAATGGATTTTCATATGTAAATATTCATGTTTCAAGTATTTGAAGTTGGACAGAAGAATCCCATATGAAGTGCTCACTGTACTGCACTGGAATTTGGGAGTCTCAGTAGCACTACCTTTCAGAGGTCTATTTCTCAGTATAGCTGTATTAAGCCCTTAAGTAATATATTATTGTTTATACTTATTGGAAATCCTCTAAGGATTAGTTTCTTTCTTCTTACAGAGTTTTGCTAGATTAAGGAGAGGTGTATTATGACAGCCCTGTATCATTACTTGGTTTTATCTGAAGGAATAACTTATTTCTATATATTTCTACATTCCCTGAACTGTGATCGGCTGTGCATTGATGTGGCCAAGGTGCTTTTATGTTACCTAGATGCAGCCTCTGGCTGGTGTGTCAGAACGCAGCATTATCCTCACAATGACATTTTGGTCTCTTTTTATGATTCGGGGGCAACCTCTTGAATCTCTTCTTTGATATGATGCGACTGACACCACTTTCAGAAATAACAATTCTGAGTAGGAGCATTTAGGCAGTGCCACAGCCATTGTTACATGGACAACAACAAGGTTTTCCTTTTTCTCTCCTTTATTAATCCCTGGAAAACATAACCCTGTCTACCTCAGCCACCTTTAAAAGGGAAAGTGCAGCATACAGCCTCTTTCTTCACTCAGTGGAAATACTTTACTTTAGACAACCTTTTTATTCAGAGGACCAGCCCAGCCTCAGATGGCCCTTCATTCTAATTCTGCTTGGGGGCTAATTAAGGCTGCCCTATCTAAAATCAGTTTGCTTTGCTGCTTGTTTTGGGGTGTATTTTTTCCCCTTTATTATTATTTTGAGTTTGAAACATAGCAGGGCACCCTGTTGGGCACCCAATTTATTTCAGTGTTTTCTTTCCCAAAGCTAAAACCAAATTGGATTTAAAATCGTCTGTTTAGAGTTTTCCCTGATCCAATCTACCTGTCCTTATTTAACCCAATCACCCTGTTTCAGATTACTGTGTTACTAATTATAGTATTGATTACTTCTTCCTCTCACTCATTCTTTCTTCAGGCTTGTTAACTGGTAGTTTGAAATTCTGCAAGGGGAGTTTGCGTAGCATATCCTTGAAATTACACTTGGAAACTATTACTTGGACAGTTACTTTGGAGGCATTCTTGGAGGTCATTACAGTTTTTGTCAAGAGCACTTTAATTCTCTGCCATTTTCCACTTTTGTTGTTATTGTGGATTGTCATGGGAGCAGGTTAATTTGGTCCAATTTCCTCCACGTGTCCCATCTCATAACTGCAAGCACATGAAAGCTGGACGATGCAGAAGATTAAACCTGTGGCGACAAGTAATTCCTGTGACAGAATCTTTAATGAGAAGAGAAAAAGACCTTAAAGTATCTTCTTTCACTTAATAAGAATAATCTAAGCAATGGTATGAAAACCATCGGAGGACAGCCTGACTCATTTGCAAGTCACCTTATGAGCTATGATGGGACTGCCCTTTGGGCACGTACATGTGAGACAGTGACTCCATCAGCAGGCAAAATTAAAACCCTCTCTCTGAAAAGCAAAGAAAGCTCCACAACAGTGTTCTAGGAGAAAGTGGGTCAGTGGTCCTGCTGTCTGGAGGCATGCCATGTCTGTGCATAAAGGACTGGATCCCGCAGTCTTCCATTGCAGTGGCTTATTTTCATGCTGTCCTCTGCCCTTGCTCACTGCTAAGGACAGCATGGAAGTAGCTATCACTTGTTTGGCCAAGGCCTGTCTAGTGGCAGGTGTGTATTAAAAAAGCATGAGAAATAAATAGACATTGAGCCTGTCTCAGATAAACCTTTTTGGCAGTTTTTGGTTTAGAGGCTTTCAAGTCATATCCTTAGGTGCCAAGTCCTCATGACTTTGTCTAGTCCTTTATTAAATCCTTTTTAACACCTTTGTCCTGTGCAATAACTTGTCTCAGGGATTTCTATAAATTAACCATGTAAAAAAGCACTTTGTTTAATTTGTTAGACATGCTGCCTGATGATTTCATCCAATTCCACCCCTCATCCCCATTCATTAGTTTGGGAGTAGTTGCCCTCTGACTACCTTTCCACTCCTGATCTTACAGACCTGTTATTCCTTCCTCTATCACTTTCCTACCATATTCTAGAAAGAGCCCTTAAGGAAATTTAGCTCTGTTAAATGGTAGAAGCCAGCTCAGAGCAGCTCCTCAGGGTCAGATTTATCAAGCAGTGCTCTGGACCTCAAGGAGATCGCTCCAACAACAAATGTCGCACTCTTATCCATGTTATTGAAAGAGGCTGTTTGCAATCAGAAGCATTTACCATAGTTCTGCCTTTCACATACACAACTGTTCAGGCAGGCATAAGCATGTCTTTTAGGGTAACGTTTTTACAATGGGAAGTGGCGAGTTTGCTGTCACTTGCCAGAAACACCTGCCTGTCACCCTAGGGAGAAAATCATTACTACTTGGGAGTTTTTTGATGGCAGGGCTCTGAATAATCAGCAATTCCAGCTATGGGTTTCTCCTGAGACATGTATCTTCCTGGCTTATCTCTTGACCCATCCCTAAACCCTAGCATCCCTTGACCAGAGAGGCAAAGGAAGCAGGATAAAAAAATAGGTACCATATTTCTGTGTTATTGCCTGGTGTGTTGTTGGGATGTGCATGTGAACTTAGCTCAGCAGGTCGGTCAAGCCTTCCTCCTGCACTTGCATCTCATTGTCTTCAGTAAAAGCCAGACACATGTAAACCATGTGTTTAGGGTTTCTCCCTAGTTTGGGATGAGAGTGGTTGCCTTACAGGTGGTTTAGCTGTAGCCCTGTGCCTCAGGTCTGCTGGAGCTCAGGAGGCTGGAGGTCTTGGTCCTGACCTGCTGAATGAATTTGGGTAGAAATCACTGCCCTGCTCTGTGCTTCAAGCTCCCTGAAGTTGGAGCAGTAAGTGCTCTGCCTCCTTGTAATCTGTGGCAAAACATCTCTGTGTAAGTTATAGGTATTACTAGAAGACTCGTGGCAGCAGCTTGGAGATTACACCCGCTATCTGAAAGGCTTTTGTGGTTGGAAACCAGTTCATTTCTATGTGAAGAAATCAGAATTTTTATAAGCAGAATGTTGTGGTTTTTTTTTTTTTTCCCCAGGTCTGGATGCTTCCAAAAGCAAGAATGTTCCATCAGGTATTAAAATCTGGCTTTGCTTTCAGTGGCAGGCAAGGATGTGTGTTATTACTGTACTTGGACAAAATGTCACTCAGGATAATACAGAGCTGCAGACAAGCATTGCTTTAAAAGCAGGCCCTTGTCTCTCTGCATTTCCTCAGCACACTGAATGTTTGGCTAAGCTCCAGGAACTTTCCAAACACAAACAAGCATTTATGTATTAAGTCTTTTTATCAGGCTATGCTCTGTCTGAGCCGCGATGCAGGCAGCCTTTCTTATAAGGTGTATGCAGAATTGTTAATGGCTTTCCCATCACCCTGTGCAACAAAAATATCAAAACTTTTGAATATTAAATCACTAAAAGCTTTTTGGATGTAAATCACTGTCTTGCTTTCACTAAACAGTATAAGAAGAATTAACTTACTATGATTTTGATAAAAGCCCTGGGTTTTTTTCTCCTAAATAAATGGATTGCTCTTTTATATGGTGAGAACATGAAAAGCAGGTTGAAGCTTTTGCATGTGGCCTGTGCCTGGTGCTGGAATGAACTTTGGCAGCGCTGGTCCACCCCTGCCCCCTGGTCAGTGGGTCCCAACACCTTCCATGTAGCAGGTAATAACCAAACTAATAACGCTTGTGCAGTTGCTATCATGAGATGGCCCGCAATTTAGCATTTCTAAATGCAGTTTTAACAGAAACAGCACTAGCTCCCTTTCATGGCAAAGATGAGTGGGAGATGTGGAAGGTACAATGCTGTGTTATCTGTGGTACACCAACTCGGTGCAGTGGGTGACTGCCCTGGAGCAGTCGCAATCACACTGGCATTTTGACTTGATGACTTTTGAATTGCTGGTACTCAAGCTGATCTTGTTGCAAACTCTAGTAGAGGATTTCAGGGCTTTTACTCTGTTCTCTTCACCAGGCTCACTGAAATGAAAAAGAGATGCGCTTAACATATATATGTTTAAATATGTAGATATATTTTGAAGATGCAGTCTGTTGTTTGGTCCTTAGTTTGTGTTTTATGTCAGTGGAACAATCTCCAAAATAAGCTACTAACTCTGAACGCATTCCATAGCAAACCATGGCTTCAAATAATGTCGTGAAGTAAGGTCTCGTCAGCTGCAGGATGTGCTTTGTATTTGCAACATTGGTCATATTGCCTCATTTCCCGTACATTTAGAGGTCACCTGCTATCCCTTCTGTCCTGAGACAGCAGGAGATGGCACTCAAAAGAGAAGTTTAAGTGTAAACGTTTTCCTCTTTTTGCCTCTTTGGATTCAAATTTCATTTGCATCAAATAGAATCTGAAGTGTTCTCATTCATGCTTTCATCAAATGGTGAGTAAGCATTATTGAATAATGCCCTGTGTCTCCATGGGGAGCCTAAGAGAAGTGAGCTCCATGCATGCAGCCATTAGAGGCAATAGGATCGGGTCACACAGTTGGGAAAAACCAGCAATGAGCTCTGGAGAGCAGGGGTGATGACGGTAGTTGTTCTGGCAGATGGGTTAGAAGCATCCACCAGGTCTTGTCTATGTCCAAACTGGAGGTGTCTGAGTGCTGTGTGGGGAGGACCTTCCCACGGGAGCTGCTGTCACAGAAATGGTTTCACATGCTGAATGACTGTGGATGTGAGGAGTAGTCTTTGATATACATCACTGCTTCTGGAAAAATCAAATATTTGGGTTCAAGCATAGTTCAGTTCTAAACCTCTCGGGTCCACTGGAGTTCATCATCCTTCTCTTTCCTTCCAGGAGTGTTTATTTTTTATCCCCTCACCCTTATTTGTTGCTGGTCCCTGTTAGCATGCAGCTCTCTTTGCATCTAGAGATCAAAAAATCCTGTATATATGACAGAGCTATTGAAAGTAAAAAGGGGATAAAAGAGTGATAGCTGGGAATAAAGCCAATGTTGTGGCTTCTCAGAAAGCATCCTTCTGCAGCGCCCAGAAAAGGCACCAGATGTGCATGTGTGTATTTTTAATACAGCTTTGGCTAGAGGGAAGTGATGCTGATGGTTATCTCTATAAAAGTGGATTTGGGGCAGGTAGGAAGGGGTGATGAGCTGAGGACCAAATAAATGCTCCCCTTTGTTTGTACCCCTTCTTGTCAGGGAGCGGAGGGACATTTCAGCCAATTGATCTTTGGGCTGGAGCAGCTGTGGCCAGTAGGCAGCAGACACTTTAAACCACAAGTTTCTTTAAACTCTCTCGGATTAGCCTTTCTTCTTCTGAAATTGAGAGGAGATGCCCTTAGCATCTGCTGTGGCCTGGGACTGCCTTCTCTTGTGCACTGGGATCCCTTCACTTGTGCTTGAAGCAACAAACCTCCCCTCATCTCCACATGTGCCAAGAAAGAAGGAAAAAGCAGCACTCTTCACCATCCTACTGTTTTGCTGAGACTTGCACAGGCAAGTTTTGGGAAATGAGGAGCTACCAGGGTTTCTTGTATAATATTTGGCTTTTGGAGGCCTGCCTGCAAGGCTTAGGGCTGGAGGTCAGAGTGGTTCCTGCTGTCCCAAGGCTGATGTTGGAGCTTGGCAGCCAGTTCCAGTCCTCCTAGGGACCTCTTCCTTTTCTTACTCTTTCCCATTGTAGCAGGGCAGGGGCTCTCCGATCCCCTCAGCAGACCAACCCACTTGTGAGCCCTGTGCATCTCTTCTTCAGCAGAGACCTAAATCCAGGGAGAGCTTGTAGATGTTACCTAGGCTGCAGTAGGGACAAGTACCGATGCTCTGCGCTAGCAATCCTTGTGTTAAACAGGTTGCAGGTATGTGGCTGGCATGACCTCCCTGAGATCATGGGAGCAGCACGGCAGGAGAAGTTTCTGCTCAGCAGATGTGAATTGTGTGCATCACTGGCACTGCGGAGACTCGATTCTGTTTCTGAACATGTCTCCACTGGCAGGATGAGCTGTGAACAAAACAAGGTGCTGGGAAGGGAGGGAGGAGTCAGCTCTGTGGTCTGGGGAGGCAGAGAATTCATGTGTTTTGGAGTAATGCTTCTGAACAACTCAAATCACAACGTGATGCTGTTAATGCTGAAGTAACCTGATGGTTGCCATGGGGGTCAAGTGCTTCTCTGTGCCAATTCACTTATTGCTCTGTGCAGCTTTGTGGTGTGGGTCTCCTTTTCCGTGTTGGTCATTTCTGCCCTATAAGAAAAGGGAGAGAGAAAGAAGAAGAAAGGGAAGGAGCAGGAATCTGCTGGAAAACCTAGGAGACTGCAGTGGAGCATGAGGGGCACATTAGCAGTCTCAGTGTTGTTTGTGGGTGTACTGTTAAGGAAATGTTTCTAAATAATAGCTCTTTGCAGTTTCTCTGTATAGAAAGCTTACTTAAGCATGATTTCTCCCAGGATGTGTAGAGCTTTTCTCTTCTTTGGACAAACATAGAAGCCTAAAATGGATCCATCCACAAAAGCCCCAGAAGCTGCTTCTTTCACAAGCGGAGCTGGCTGTCACCTGGGATGGCCAGGAGCATCACTCATGGAGCAGCTCAGTAATTGGACTTTGCCAAGAAGAAGTAAATAAAAGGTTTCCAGTGAGGATTGCTCCAATAGCATGGATTTCACAAATTGAAAACATATTAGCTTCTGACAGCTCTGTTCTTCTATAGACAAAACAAGTACATTCCCAGGAGCTCTGTGCTTAAAGTTTTAAACCTTTTTCCTTCTAATGAATTCTTCGTGCATCTGAAGAAGGCTCCTAGAGCCTGATTATTTTTTTTTTACATTCTTATGCACCTTGGTTTATCATTCACACCAATGCTGGGCCGGCTCAAAATGTTCCTTTGCCTCTAATTTGGCAGCATTTCACATCCACTTGGCTCTGGGGCATGTGTTTATCTATCTTACTCCACTGGGTACAAGGCATTAAAAGATTTGGCCCTCTAATATTTCTTACAGTTGAACCCAGGGTTAGGTTCTCTGGGACTTTGCAAGATTCAATTCATTTATTCTTTACTCTGCTCATCCTGCCTCTATTCTTGGTGCCTGCTGATGAAACTGTGTGAAAAGAAAACCTTTCTTAAGTTGCCAGTTGCATCTTAGAAACAGACTTTTGGTTCAAGTATATGGCTGCTCTTCTGCTAGGCTATGCTGTGGAGCAGGAAAGGTTGTGAGGAAGGAGACTAATGCAGTGGTTAGCATTTCATAACGGCACTTTCTCAGGCTCACAGAATGAAAGCTCAGTGTTTCGCATCAGTCTGCCAATATATAGTTGCGTCAATAGGTGCCTTTTTTGCTTCTCCACATGGAAGAATTTGGCTCGGGGTTTTCCAGTAAACCATATTTATGACTTGGCCTTCTTTGTATGACTCTGGCTCTGACTGCCAGTTACACCGAACAGGAAAACTGACAGCAAGGCAGGTCTGCGCTCCTTGTCCCTCTATAAATCGGGCTCATTTTTTGCCTAGTAATGGATTGCAGCCAACCCCTTCCAGTATCCACAAGAAGGGGAGGTAGATCCAAGGTTGTTCTGTTAACAAGTAGAGATGAGTGGAGCATGAAAGACTCAGAAGACAAACATGATGATAGCTAGGCAGCTTTGGGGTGGCTTCTCTCTCTCCTGTTTGTATCTTGGTTAACATTGTTATCTGAGCTCTGGCCTGCAGGGATGCTTTGTGGGGCATGCTTTTTGAAGGGATGCTTTTTGAAGGCAGAGCTTGCCTCTCATGGGAAAACTGAATCAACATTGGCTTTTGTATGAAGTGTGGGGGCAAACTGAGCACCTCCAACTAGTTCTGTGTACCTATTTCTTGGCTGTGGGAAGACACAGTGCAGTCTGTGGGGATAAAGAAAGCAGAGGGGAATGAATGGAAGATGAGTGAAGGATTCTCCATGACAGTCATGCACAGAATCAATTTAAAAGCAGTCGCTGAAGATCACTGCCTTCAGGGGAATTTAAGGGGCCATCCAATCCCTACATCCTCTGCTGTCTGGAAGTGCAATTGCTGTACCTGTGGTACACAAAGGAAGAAACAATCGGGCCTCTTTCCCCTCTTCTGATGACAGTGCTCAACTCCTAACACTTCAGCTGTGAACAGGAGCTCAAGCAGGCATTACAGGCAGTATGGTATTTGTGGTCACTATGACTTTGCAAGCCCTGTTCTGATCCCTGCCGGCTGTGATGGTGACTCTGGAGAGATGAATGTCATGGTTTGTATGGTTTTGTGTGCTTTTCTGGGGACTTCGAGCAGTGTGCGCTCAGCCTGCTCTTTGTTAGAGTTGCAGGAGCTCATCTGTGCTTGGAAGTAGCAGGGAGCATCCTTCCTCGGGCTTGTTGGGAAACCAGCATGCTGCTATTGGGGCATTTTCATGTGGACATCTCTTGAAAATGTCCTAGCCCTGCATAAGTCCTGTTTAGCCTTCAGTGATTGGATTCATGCCTCAGGAAACCAGTGCTGCAGGGAGGAACCCAAGAATTCATTTTGTATTGTGCATTTCCAGACACTGCTTGTTGGCTTGAAAACTTCAGCTTATCATTAGTTTTGATTATATCAATGTTTATGTGCTAGCGTGCGTACTATGGGCCAGATGGTACAGCTGTTGTTACCTGCATTGCAGATGCAATTTGGCCCAGATGATGGTGTAAGTCACCCCCACGTGTCTCTGGGTGTCAAAGTTAAATGTTAGCTTTTGTGGATATCTTTTTTTCCTCCTACATATGAAACAGGGCAAAGTAGGTACGGTAAAAAGAAAAAACATAGCCAGTACAGCTAATACAAGGCTAATCCTTTGCTGCAGCTTTGGGTTGTTGCTGAATAAATAAGAGAGCAGCCTTCAGACTTCACTAGTCATCCTAAAAGAACAGGTCCCAGTCACCCACAATAGGATTAGGAGAGTAGAGAAGCATAGAGCCTGTGCTGTTTTTACAATCCTTTCCATCCCTCTGGCTTGCTCTGTACAAAGATATCCTGTAGACAAGGCTGGGCAGGGAGCCAAGGGTGAAGACGGCAGGAAAATTTCAGTACTGCTCAAAGTGCTATCTTCTCTGATTCTTTCTGATCAGATTTAGTGTGATCACTTTGAAAATAGGTATCTGGATTGATTTAGCAGCTGTTGCACTTGTCAAGTATATTGGGTATCAGACATCTAATGGATGAAAGGCAAGAGTCAAGAAGGCAGGATGACCTGTAATCACAGTTGCTAACATTGGTGATTTCATCATTTTTGTCAGGCTTCCTTTGCAAAGAAAAAGAAACCACAAAAAAACCCAAAACATTTCAAGCGCAAAGCATTATAATGGGGTCCTTAAGAGTCAAACAACAGGGAAGTAGTTTCAGAAACGCATACAAAATACTGTGACTTCAACCTTCTGATTTTTTCAACCTGTTCAAGAACTCTTGGATTTGGTCATTCTAGACCTTTAGGGACAAGGTTTCCAGTGCTCTGTGGGGTTTTATTTGTGTTTCTGAAGCAGGCATTCCACAGAAAAGAGTTTGGATGCCTTTTGTCTACCACAGGCTTAGGCTTTAAGCTTTAGAGGAATCTAAAGCTGTTTTGGGCTTAAGAGTAGAAGTGTGGGTTACCTCTCTTGAGAATAAACTGTATTGTGTATTGTAACTGCAGCTCGTGTAGAGGAGAGGCTACCCTGGAAGTCACTGTAAAGCCTTTAGTCCTTTCCCTGCTTTTTGTTGCTTTCTCCCAGGTGCTGTGACTGTCTTGGGGAAATCAGAAGCAGCTTTTAGAGCAAATGAGACAGTGAAGTAAAGATCAAGGATGTTTGAAATGAAGTGTAACATCCTCACACTCCTCCCTTTAATGCATTGGAAAATATGTGGAAAAAGAGAAATAAGAAGTGCAGTGAATTTTGACTCCTTCAATACTTGCTTAAAGGAACAATGTTTTGCTGGGACTTGGATTTTGGGAGTAACTGCTGTGTTAACATTGCAGCCTTATATGTGTTTCCTCTGATCTCTTCTTGCAGCATAATTGCTGTATCGTTGCTATCAGCTGCATTCCCTCTTTCTGCAAATGCTGTGTGCTTCCCCTGCAATAGGAATGCTGAATTTGGGATCCGTGCTTCAAAAGCAAATCAGAAGAAGTGTCTGCATACAAATGGCTCTGAAATAAGTGAGCTTTTCTTCTTTGGCACAGAGGTCTTCAGAGCTATAGCACTACTGTGAATGTTTTGTTTGCTTGTTTTCTAGCACCACAAGTAGGGAAGAGCCTGTTTGCATTGGTATCAGAGAATATTGTGACAGGACTGCACTTGGAGCAGGACTACTGGAGACTCGGCCTGTCTCTGCTATGATGCTGATGGGTATCCAACACTATGGGTAAATTGAGGCAGGAAGAATTTAAGAGGTCAGCCTCAAATGCTAAAGCCAAGCAGAAGTGTGACTTAGGTCTTTAAGTTGGCCCCACTGTCACTTGTGTGTAAAAGTGCTTCCGTGCTCTCCCTCAATACCTCTTTTCTTTGCCTGTATGTTATCAAAGGGAAGGAAGTGTTTCTGAAGGACAGGAGCTCCGTCCCTTTCCTGGGCTGGCTTTGTGTCCCAGCAGTGCTCTGTAATCTCTCTGATGGAGCAGAAACAATTCCACTTTCCTCTTCTGCACCCTCACTGCTGTCTCTCCTGCATGTCCTGACATGCTCTTTAGGTTATTTGCTGCCAGTGTTGTCTTACAGGGTTTTTATCCTTGATGTCTGCAATGTACCCAGGTTTACTCTGAGCCTTTTGAAGTGACGGCTCAGAACTAGGCACCAATGTCCGAGGTGCTTTGCTGGAATTTGGCATTATTGCAGAACTCTGCTTTGGTGCATTTCATACCAGTGTTCTGGATTTTTTTCTCAGGTGCTGTGACTTGTCTTGTGAAACCCAGAACCAGCTGATTTCTACAGAGCCCAGGATATGCTTCCTCACTTATGCTTGCTATTTATGATAAAACTTGGGTTGTGATCTGACAGTTTTTAATCCCAGCAAAGCCATCTGTGCCAAGCTAGATGGGGTGACTTTTGTGAGTCATTTCCCATGACTTGTTAATGTCCTCTAGGTGTCTCCTGAAATGGTTTTATTTCATTGTTGTACTGTGCATAAATACATACATGGGAGCCATAGTCAAGTTTGTTCAGTTTATCAGGACTTTCCTGATGAATATTGGCTTTTTACAAGCTCCTTCTCCATTTCCCCAAAGGTTTTCAAAAGAAGTCAGTGATTGCTGAATATTTTGTTGCCCATGTACCTTCTAAAGCCTTTGAGAAGCCAGTCCCCTCTGGGCTAGGCAGATGGTGCTGTGATACCTGCACATCACTGACTCCGGTGGGTTCAGCTGATTTGAGCTTCCTGATGCAGTCTCTGACAGTATGTGTTCTCCAGGTAATAAAACATGCCAGGGAAATAATGTTTCCTCTTGCTTCTCAGCTGCAAAATTTCAGTTTCTGACCCTTCCCAAAAGTAGACAGAAATTTGAAGTAGATGGAATTAGATGGTTTTGTGCCTGGACAAATCTTGTCAGTCCTTGGACTGTCAAATGTCTGCTCGAAGATAAAAGATTCCTACTTATTATAGTTGTAGCTGTGTCAGTGGGAGTTCATGGGAGCTGTGTGCAGGATTTGGGGCCAGCACTTTGTCTAAAACTTTTCAATAGAGTGGGGGTACTTATAAACTGCAATTTTCTGCTATTCGCTTATTGAAGGTGGGCCTGGTCCAGCCCAATCCCGAGCTCCCACATCCCTCTTACTTCCAGCAGAGATGGTTATTTCTTGCAGGGTTTTTGCCATTGTGGGGAGACCTTGAGCTGGGGTTCAGACGTTTCAGATAGGAGTTTCATGGAGGAAGTTTTGTCACTTTAACTACCTTGTTGGGGGATATTTAAACGGAATCTGTGTGCTGGGTGCATGCATCCTTGCATCCTTTTCCAGTTGTTTTCATTTTATGTAACTCCTGTCTTCCTCATGCTTCAAATCCATCCTAACAAACAAGTTTCCCACTGACTCAGGCTTTCACGATGTTCCAACACTTGTTAGTTCACAAGGCATGAAAAAGCTGAATGTTGTTATATTATTTACTGTTTGCATTTCTAATACCTCTCTTAATGATGTGAAATATAAATGAATTATGTGCCTTCATTTGTGGTTGCAAGTTGCTGTTGTAAGTTATGCAGATGGATGGCTGTGAGGTGGTATATGAAAATTCTTTGGAAAGAAATGACAGGAAGAATGGAAGCAAAGAATGGTTTTGGTTGGCTGGTGGTGTGCAATAACACTTGTGACTGAGCTGTGCAGAACTTTATAGACTACTCCTTTATTTTATCTTCCTTTTTAACTGAAATAGTTTGCCTTAAAAACTGCTCATATTCCAAAATTCCATTCTGGTGTTACCTCAACTTTCTCATTAGAAATGAGGGATATTTGAAAAATAAACTTCATTTCAGAATTTGTTTGCTGTAGGAAAATAAGAAACCTGATCTATCACTCTTTCGCAGGGACTATGGGAAGAAGCAGTATCCATCGGATATAGAGTGCAGGACTGGTTTTGTCATGAGTGAGGCAACAAAGTTGATTTCTTATCCATAGGATACCATAAATAATTCATTTAATGTTGTAACTTATCATTACTTGGAAATAAAAAAAATTAGGTTTCTTATATTTGTGTTTTAAAAAGTTTGCAAGCACCAAGAACTGCATCTTTAATTGTAAGTACATGGAAAGTCAGACCTGCTTGTATAAACTCTGCAAGACTGGGGCTATATCCCATCCCCGCAGCAAAAACCTGCTGTTGCTTTTAAAACCAAGAAACAGGTAGGAGAAGGCCTGAAGGCATCTGTCAAAGAGAAAAAAAATCCTGGCCTGAAATTAATAGAATTGGTCATGTGGTTCATGCTATTAGTTCCTTGAATTGCCGCTCAAATAGTAAGATCTTGAGTGATGAGGGGTCTAAATACATTCCTTCTTGCTTTATTCTCTCGTAACTGAAATACAGCTGATCATAATTCTTCATTACATGCTGAATTTCAATAAAATCTCTTTTTCAGAAAAATACATATGTTGAAAGCTGTCTGAATTTGGCAAGTATTACATTAAAAGATCATCCTTCTTGTTCTTTTTGGCATTGCATTTTTCTTCTGTTTCTCTTTTATTCTTCATTGCCAGTTTTGACTGCTCGGCTCAGTCACAGGAGTTAATCAAAGTAAGAAGTGTTTTGTTATAGATACGTGTGAGCATCAGCTGAGAAATGATTAAATGAAAACAGGAGTCAAAAATGCCTAAAATAGCTCCTTGAACATCAGCAACGAGTGAGGGATAGGATTTTGTTGTTGGTTTTGGTGGATTTAAAACTACCCATGGCATTTGTATTAAAGTATCCAAATCAGCTGTTGTAAGCAAGTCCTGCAGCATCTCCTTGTGAGGGCAACTTTGAGATTACTCTGAGTTAATCATGCCAATGTTAGATATGGGAACATCAAGACTTGTTTGTGGGTCTTGGAGTCTCTGGATGCAGACTGAGCACACCATGCTCTGGAACAAGATGTACCTCTATGCGTGAGCCGTTTAAATCTGTATTGAGTCTACAGTGGTATATTTTCCCATCGCTAGCACTGAGAGGAGGTATATGGTCTTTAGCATGCCATGAGTTGTTAAGTTTTTCCAGCTAAGCCAATTCAGTGCTGCGAGGCTCCGGTAAGGATGTCTTTGGGGCTGGTGATGTGTTAAAGCAGTAGATATGGTGCTGCTTTTTGCCAGACTGGGTGGGTTTCAGGGACGTTTTGTCTCCTGCTCTCTCTCTGATGGGCCTGCTGGAGAGTGAATTCAATAAGCGTGCTGTACAGATGATGCTGATAGAAGGAAAAGACTGCCGTGAAATCACAATGAGGATCCTCCCCTGCTTCTTTTCCTTGCGCTCTTACCTTCATTTATCTCGGCAAGCTTGAATTGCAGTCCCATTGCTATTAACCTTTCGACTGCTGGCATTTTACCCAGAGCACTCAGCCCCACCTGGCAGCGGAAAGAAGAGGATTTGAGCAACTCTGTTGTGAATTGGCATTGGGGCTCCAGTCAATGGCTGCTATCTGGAAAGTGGAGAACGGACTATACAGCTCTGCAGTCTTAATACCATGTGTGCCCAGGTATAGCCACCTGCAGAAGCCTGAAATCCAGGAGCAAACAAGAGAAGGGAGAACCACAGCACAGGAAGGCTTACTTTTCATTCTACTTTCCACAACCAACTGCTTTGCCTTGGTACAAGCAGACACGCTTTCTCAGCTCTCATGGCAGCAGCCTGTGCTGAAGTCAGGCTGTGTGGCTTTGCTTTCTGCTGAGGGGCTGTTGTGGGAGTGGAGCACAAGGCTTATTTCTCCCAAGGGCTGTCCCTTCTCTCTTAAATTCAGCACCCAGCTCCAGATGTGGCTTGTTCTCTAGGCTGTTCCATCAGGTTTCAAGGTGCCTGGTGGACTGCATTGCCAGTATTAACACTGTCGTGCTGCCTTCAGTCCTCCCCAGCATTCCTCCATGGATACACAGCACGATGCTCAGTGCTGTTGGCTGAGCCTTGGCTGTGTAATTGCCAGTCCTGCCATCTGCTCGGTGCAGGGCAGGGAATGTTCTGTGCTGGCTTTCTCTGGCCTGTCAGTGCAGCGGGCGGCAGGAGGTACCGTAAAACACAGTGGTGTGATGAAGTCCGGCCGCCCTGCCTGGCAGGGGATGGGAGGCTGCTTTCCATGGGTCCAGCCCCTGGGAGCCGCTGGCAGAGCTGCCTGCGGTACTGACCATCATGCTGTGAGTCTGCTGGGCCCTCGCAGGTACGTGGCTGGGCACGAGCGGCCTGTGTTCTGGTGCGTTCATTATTCAGCTCTAGAGAATCATGCTAGTTAAATGTCAACAAATGACTCCTGTTAATGAAGAGAGGCTTTTGTTTTAAAGAGCTAATTGTCCATCTCTTCTGCATAAGAAATGCAAAGCTTTTCTTATTTTTTTCTATTGATGTGGCAGAACTTACAGATGCGCAAATACTGTGGGAAACATCTATTATTTAACTTTCATTACCATTAATATGAATTAAATTGATGGTGTTTGACAGGATGCTTTATGCGTTGTAGCAGATGCCTTAGGGAGCTGCTTTTAAAAGAGAAGAATTTCAGGGAAAGTAAAAGTTGGTTTAGTGGCTAGGTGGAGAGGACTCTGGAGAGTTGAGTTGAGCTCTCAGAAGTGGGAGCTGAGTGGCTCTTTATATGACCTCATGTAAATATTGCAAGACCAGAGTTTCTGTGACATTCGATTCCCATTTCTTGGGCTTTCCAGAGTGGCTGGATTTTCAAAGCAGGTCTGGTAACCAAATGAGATAAGAGTTTAGTGACCTTGTGTCCTGTTTGGGAAAGAATGCGAAAATACAAGGACAGGTGGCAGGTAAAATACATGTGCAGTAGATAAGATGTGAAGAAGAAGTGGCTGTGATTTGCAGGTTGTGTAGACCTGATTGCAAAGTGATGGAACTGGAATACCTCTGCCTGATTGGAGCTAAGAGATGGTGATGCAGTCATATACTCAAGCATTGCTGCCTGAGCACGCTGGTGGCTTAGAGGCTGGGTGATTTGTGTCCAGTACCCAACTCATTGATGTTCTTCTATTGCTCTCACCTGCTGAGAAAGGGAAAGGAGGAAAAGGGGAAATAAAAGAGCTTGAAAAGAAGGGTTTCAGTTTAAAGGCAGTGCAGGTACTGCAGCAGGAGCTGTTTCCTATCACTGCTGACCTCTGCAGATGTGTGGCCAGGCCCCTTCTGAGGTCTGTGGCCAGCCCAAGTGTCTGGTAGTGCCTGCTTCATTCATTATCTGTGCTGTGTGGGCTTGGTGAATTGCAGTGCAAGCTGCAGACCTGCCTCTCTTAACCCCTTTTACATTTCAATTCTTAAAAGCAATTTCAGAAGAATAATCTCTTTTCTTAAGTGGATTTAAAGAAATACGCAGAAATGAAAAGAAAACCCAAATTCAAAGGCCTGAAAACCCAGTCATTAGTATTAAGCTAGGTTAAAGTGAGTAACTTGGTATGAGAACACAAATGCCTGTCACCATCCTCTCCTTTCTATTCTGGTGTTACTTTTATTTACTGGACAATGAGTATTCCTTGATTAAAAGCATTTATTTGCACAGCAAGCTATGTGAAAGAGCCTCTCGATACCCAGGTAACCGGTACGAGGCTAAAAAGGAAAGGTGATCCCAAATACAGCAGTTATTGCAAGTTCCGCCTAAATCACTTAAGCAGTGGATGGTTGCAATACAGCACAAAACTGGCCAGTTGCCTTTCAGCAGCCTTGTAGGGAGCAGGTATCAGTCTGGCCTTGGCCAGACACAAAATGCAGTGTTGTCAGTCTGTAGGTAAGCAGTCGCTGTGTGCCTGCCAAGAGCATGCTTCAGTGTTTCTTCTGTAGGAGAACAGAGGCACAAGAGAGCTGGTCAGTCCTCTGCAGCTCCCCTGCCTGGGGAGTTCCTGACATTGCCACTGGCTGCAGGTTTTTGGGTTTATTGCCAGAGTTGGGTGGAAACTGCCTGCTGAGAAACAGGTGAAGGCTTCCCCTTCTTTGCATTGAGCACGAAATGGTAGCAACTTTCTAAGCCTCTCGGGCCAGGCCAGGACTGAACTGATAAGGAAGAAACTTCCCATCTCACTCTGAATCCCCAGAGGTTTACAGCTGCATTTTTAGTATCTACTAAAAAGAATCTATTGCCATAGACCACCTCTTTCTGATTCCTACACGGCTCTTGAGAGCGTTCCCGTTAAAGATTCAGAGGTTCTGGCTGCTACGTTGGCTTATATATTCTGTCCATGTCGGGTGGTTTCTGTAAATGCTGGGCAAGCAGAGTAGTTGAAGCTGCAGTTTATCTCGGTGCAGAATATGGACAGGAGCAATTCTGAGGAGTAAACTCCCCAGACTGATATAGCTTACAGCATAAGCTGAAAGGTCACCAACCTGTCTAAATCTCCACAGCACTGATTTTTCAAGTGATTGTCCATATGAGGATGAGCTCCATAAAGATTCAATCTTTTTATAATTGCTAAATAGTAGCACTGGTCTCTCTTCCTGTACCTTGGATCCAGGCACAGTAACAAAAATAAGACTTGAGAAAGGACCTTAAAGTTTCATCTTTTGGGGCAGGAGGTGAGAAAAGGAACCATTTCCTTTGGCTTGCTTGCTGAGGCAGGTGGGGGTGTTGCCTCTTCCAAGAAGGCCCAGGCCAAGAGGTCCAAGGAGGTCTGTGATGCCCTGAAGAATCCATGCTGTCTTTGATTTGTTTGTATATGTAGTGGCTCTTCTGGACAGAGCTGTGGACTTTGGGGTTCTCTGTCTGGGTCTGGAACTCTCATCCAACTTCATCATGTGTATGGTGCTGAAGAAGTCTCAGTTATGCTTGCCGTCAGATGTAGGTGAGGTTCAAATATTTTGAGATTCATGTGTGAATGGTTCCCTTCAAATATTAAGGTTCCATCTGCAAATTCTTGAGAAAACACTTCATTTTACATTATCAGCCTTTTTTTGAGAGAAATCCCAAACCAAAGCAAACCAAAACAGAAGCTTTTTCAGATAAACTACTTCAGCATGCAAAAACTTTCCATAATTTTCCTAGAGGAGAAAAATTTGAGTTCTTATCTCTTGACCAAGTTTTTGACCACACTTATTCAATCACTGCAGCTCACTTCTGTATCATGGCTTTTGCTTGGTAAAGATGTGGTTCAAACTCCTGCTCTGCATTAACATGTACTCGATGTGATTCCACCTGTCCCATGGCAGTGGTCTCCCAGAAACAGGCAGCAACCAGCAGACACCTACAGGCATGAAAGAAGCTCAGAGCATGAGCTTAATTCCTATTGCTTGCATCCCATGCAAGGATTCCCCTTTCGTATTGGGGCTTTAGGACTACCTTGATGCAGAATGAGAGAACTTTTGAAATCCTAATGAGATTTCACAAGTTCCTGAATCTGATGTTCCCAAATCAGTAGCAATGTACAAGGCACGAGATGAAGTCTCTCAATATTGGAATACAGCAGATCTGTTCTCATGTGAGAAACTAAATACCAGTTTGTACTCTCTAAGTTGATGCCTGTTTGAGGCAACTTTTCACTGAACTTCCAGTCTCTGCAAAGCAACAAGCATAGAGGTGTTGGCCATGTAGTAACCTGGTATAACATCTGATGGGTAATTTGTTCTGACAATTTTTATGAGCAGGAAAAAAACCCAACCCTCATCAAATGCATGTCTCACTTTCTGACCCTTCTCTGTGGTTCATTTACCTCCTGGAAGAACCACCTGCTTTGTGCTTTGATGCTCCATTTGCAGTACTTGAGGGAGGAATGATTATAGTGGCATGCAGCCACTGGTTAACTTCTCCCCAGATGTGTGCTCCAGATGGCTATCCCAGGAATCCACCCCAGACCCAGATTTCCTGCTTAACGCTGACAGTCTTGATTCAAACTGAAATGTGGTTGTTTTCTGTGTTTTCCTCTTTTTTAACTGATAGCATCCATGGAGTGGTGCGAGCAAACACAGTCCATAGAAAGCTACACTAAATACATTGTTGATGCACTGATGGCAATAAAGATGAGGGTATTATTAGCCTCTTCTCTTAAAGCCTGTCTCAGTCTACACAAATGGCTACAGTCTGCTGCATTTCAGGAAGATCAGAAGTAACCTTCTGGAACCTGGTGTGTCAGCACTGGGCAAACTGAACAAACACAAATGCTAATTTAACTGAGCATTATCTGGGTTCATACGCAATAATAGCTTCTCCCCTTGTTGCTTCTCTCACGACTTCTATGCCATCTCTGTGAATAATGGTACTGGCCTCTTTATTTTTGAGCTCTCTGAGGATGTTGTTTATCATCTTTATTTAGTAACAACCAGTGTAGCCAAGTGATATAATCTAGCTTTGTGAAGTTCTGACCGTAATAGAATAGAGTGGCTCCTCTTATTCCTTTGGAGTTCAGGGAAGCTGCAACAGAACGAATAAAGCAAGTTGTACTCTCTCTCTATGCTCGCTTCTCTCTCCCTGCCTGCTTCCTAACAAAAGTCTTTTATTTCTTTTTCTTTTCAATCGATGCATTTTTCCTCAAGTTCTGTTGATCATCTCGCTGTATGTAGCAGAGTGAGGCTGAGCATCCTCCTCTTGAATTTCATCCCCTGCTGACGTGATACTAGGCATAACAAGCATATTGGGTCATTATGCTTTAGCGTTGGTGCTCTTGACTTAGGATCAAGTAATCTTAGGGCATAGTGTGACTCCTCTGCAGGAGAATCTCTGCTGCTGTGTGTCCTGAGTTCAGCTGTGGGCTTAAACTGCGACACTGTGGTACCAGAATACAGCGCAATCACAAGAAAAGAGCGAATCCTGGAGAGCTGCAGCAAGCTTTGCCTATAGGGGATTTGTTGCTTATCCATCAGGTTACAACATATAGGTCTAGGCATGCGATTACAGCATTTGGAGGGGTAGTGCTGCTGGATTAGGGGAGGCTCAGCTGTCAAACCTTCGAAGCTAATAAAGCCTCTTAAGGAAGAGGCTGCTCTGACATTGATCACATCTCCAGGAATTACAAAACCCTAAGAAATTACAGCCAACAGAGGCAGGAGAGTCTGATTCTCATATTCTAACTCCTGAAAGGCTCCTGATGAGTTTCATAACTCCCTCCTAGGACCAAGCACAAGGGTGCAGCAATGGCTTGGAGGATGTAAAATCTGATCAAAGCCATAAGGAGACAGGGGTTCCCAAAGCTTTGGGTTGTGCCAAGGAGCCTGATGAGTCATAGGACCCATGGAGCGTGGCTGCATGGTCGCAGCATGAAAACGGGTATTTGGGAGTCTGTGACAGCTGAAGTGTCCTTCTGTGTATGATGCCACAGGAGGGAGCAGCAATGCTTGCTGCTCTGTTGCACTCCTTTCCATCAAGTCGTTGGGAGTGCTTTCAACACCTTATTCCAGGAAATATGCCAAGAAAGGACAAATATACTGGTTATTTATAGGCCGCCTTATGGCCCTCCTTATTACTGCCTGGAGTCCATCAGGGTAGGCATTTATGTAGTGAATGACCTTTTCTGCCATCTGAAAGAACACAGATCCTCTGGTTCTCTGCTGACCTTCCTGTGTACTCTTTCTGGGGAAGATAGAAATAAGAAAAGAGTCCCCAAGGATCCTCAAAGGAAGAAACATTTTTCTCTCGTTAAAAGATCTGCCATAAGTATTCCTAATTGGCAAAGAAAGAGGTTTTGTTGTCTCCGTGCTTCCTTTGTCATCGGTGTGAATCAACGGAGGAATTATATCTTTTGTCATCTCGGGATGATAGGAACAACTTTATTTGCATGAAGTCACTGTTGAGAATGTTTCCAATATCTCCTTAAAGAGAAGCAAAACTCCCACAGCAAGATCTCCATTAATCTTTGCTGCCCTTATCTACATTGACTTATTTAGTGCATGAGCTAGATCATTAGCAACACTAGGGATTTCCCCTCAGCCTGTGGTAGAGAGATCAGTGGAAATAATAAACAAGTGTGAGCGAATGCACAGCCTGATTAGTGTATACACATACGTTTTCATGCTTGGAGACCTTTGTAGTATCTCCCCTGCCATTAGGTGCCTTTTACTGACTCTTGCAGTGCAGAAGGTCAGTAGTATCCTAGTATCCTACTCCTCAGGGCCACTGGTTATCATAAATACTTATGTATTCTATATACTTATGCTTATCATAAATGGTACTTATGTTTGACTAAACTTCAAACAACTTTGACCTTTTTATTACTTTCTCTGTGCAATTTAATGTGTCTTGGAGGGTGGATGGAAGACTAACTCTTCTGCCAGCCCTTCCAAGAGTCACCCAGGGGAGCTGGGTTTTTTTGGTAAAGGCCAAGTTATCTCCTTCAAGACTTAATTTCTATGAAAATAGAATATTTTGAAATCTAATTTCTTCCTTAAAAACTTGGAATCTCTTGCATGTGGGTGAGGGAGATGCAGATGTTTTTAGACGCTTGGGAACTGTTCACTGGTTAGTTTAAAATATTTAGCTATTTGCATGCTTCCTTCTGAGGTATGTAAAATAAATGGAATCATAAATCACTCCTTAAATATTCTATTTTGTGCTAGGTGACTGGAAATAACAGATGGATGCTTACAGGCGGGATTTAATTTTGCTCTAAGTTAGTGATGGGTTAGAAACCAGTACACCGGATTTTAGCCCCCTAAAGCTTTGCATCTATTTGCATCTGTCTTGGGAACTTGGTAAGGCATAAGATTTGCATTAAGTGGATAACAGCTGTAACCTCACATCAGCATCATCTTTAGCACTGAGACAGTGTAGGTTTAGGCCTGGCACACCGGTCCCAACTTTCTGCTTAAAACTGCTGTGAAAGTGTGGAGGTGTATGTGTATCAAATAGTGTGGATGGGATGATAATTTCTGCCTTTTCCAAAAGCTTATTGAAAATAGGAAATATAGAGAATAGGAAGAGGGCAAAAAAAGCCTCTAATACAGATCAGGTAGGTCAGAGATTTAAAGCTCACTTGCTCACTACCAAGCTCCTCCTGGCAGTGTGCACAAGTCAGTCTTACTACACAAAAGAGATGAGGCTGAACGCTGGCTGCAAATGCCTCTGAGCCAGATATTCACGTGATATCCTCATTGTCTGTCAGATGTGCCAATATGTGTTTTCATGCAAGAAAAGGAGAGTGTGGAAGAAAAGAGATTGCGATCCTCTGCTAGGAGGCTTGTGCTTTTTGTACACCTTCCCTTTGCATGGATAGCTGCTGCAGGGTGAGATTAAATTATGAGGAGGGATTGCATGGGACAAGGGGAGAATTGCTGTAATCCCATGTTTCTCACATTGATAAAACTTAATAGAGATGTTGAATTGTACCAAACAGTCTGGCCACTAGTTTTAAGTTTAAATTGCAGATCCCAGCTAGTGGGGCCAGGTCTCCCCTGAGCATATCTAAGCAAGAATAACACAGCTTGCAGCAGTGCCCAGATTTTGGACCGCTGTGTACGCAACAGCTCTTCAGATGATCTGGGCTGCAGGCATGTTTGTGTGTTCATCAGCCAAGAGTGCTCACCAGTTCTTATAGCAATGCTAAAACTACCCATTGCTGTGCCAAAGAACACTTGTGCTGTGTCAGAACATGCTCCGTTTTCCCAGAGGCTGGAGGCAACACAGGTAGTTTAATAAAGATATTGGGATGTATCTTTGGAGGCAGAGATTGGCCATTACTTGAGATCTGGGACTGGGCAGTTGTGGTGGTGTCTGTGACTGCACAGGGAAACAAAGCTCTAATGACTGATAAAAAAGATCATTTATGTTGTACACTGTCCTCATTTTTCTTGCACCCTCTGTGCACAGATTCTGGGACCAGTTTATCAGGCTCCGTTAAGCAGGCTTTTGCTGAACTAACATATCTAGAAACCTGACTTACCTTGAACGTTTTGTCATTTGCTTATCTGCTTTCACTAGTAATGGGATTCATGGTAACACTGAACTTGAGAAACCTACAAAGGATGTAATAGCAAATGTGGCTCCTGCTTCCATTTGCCAAGTCACTGCCCAGTTCAGTGCAAACATTTAGTTTTTCTTTCAGCTGAAGGTGAAAGAGTCTCTCTAGCAGTAATCCTGCAGAGCCCAGTGTACACACTTCATCTTCTGTGCTGGGCCTGCAAGGCCAGCTCAGTGACATTTGGCTCAGAGAACTCTTTCCGAGTGCATTTTAAAGTTCAACCTTGACTGTGAAGACTCTCCATCACAGCAGCATCTTCATTACTACCAATTTACAGAAGGGGGGAGAGAAGGGATGGTTCTGAGGTCAATTTGCATGGTGCTCTTGGCTTGCTGAATAAGCTGGGTTTTGAGATGGTGCTGATAATTTTGCTTGCATCCACCACAGAAAGGTTATTGAGCATTTGGTGAATCTCCTGGGGATCAGTTATAAAGAATGGTATTTACAGGAGGGTAAACCATAAATCTTCATGACCTTCCTGCAGTTAGCAGCATTTAAAATTGCATTATTCTTTTCTTCTCCTGTAGACAAGGCTTTGATAAAACTATCTGTCAGTTAACTTGAATAATCCATGGACAGCGGGGTCTTTGCTGGAGAAATGACTTAGCTGAATTTTAACTTGTTTGGTTTTACTTCTTGCCAAGTTTTTTTACTCGGAAGATTAAAGATGAATTTAATGCTTTGACACATTCCCTGAGGAACGTTTACCTTGACAGGAGGCAAAAAAAGCCCCCCTTAGGTCTCCATTGTCTTCACTTCTGTCCTTCTTGTCAGATAGGGGATGACAACAGGACTGTGGAGAGTTGAACAAGGGAATCTCTGTCATTCAAAACTGTTGCATGTTTGATCCCTGCTGTCACGTTTTCATGAATTTCACATGCACAATGTGTGTATTCACTTGTTACAAATTAGCACCTGGTATTTCTCAGGCTACCAGAGATATCTTCCCTCTTAAATAATTGAAGTTTATGCTGTTTTGATTTTACTTTTTAGTTGTGTTTTATTCTCGGTGATTAATTAATAAGAAATTCTCAAATGTGCTCTTTTTCCTTGTTTTTCATTAGTCTCACTCAGTGCCATAATTTCTTGTCGATTGAGTTTCACTGGCTTTTTAATACCTGTTATGAACAGGTCACATATCTTACTTAAATGTGTTTACTTACAGACCTTTCTTCTGTTGAGGCCATACAAAATTGTCCAGCATGAATACTTTCATTTTGTGTCTCTATTTAGGTCTAATTTATAAACAAGCTTTGTTAAACCAAACAAGCTGATACTGCTTGTAGTGTGGAAGCATTTAGGTGGGTAAGAAGGAACTTCCACTAGTCTTACTCATTTCTATTCCTGTACAGGAATATTTATGCCACTATAAAACACCTTTACACTGGTAAAATTGCATTCACATTTATGTTGCTAGGATGGCGTAGTTGTATCAGAGAACAGATGTAATTCTACTGGACAACCTCTTCTTGTAGGCAAATCTTCACTGCATATGGAGGACAGGTTGCCCTGTACAACTCCAGCTGCTGGAGTTGTGGAGGTCTCTTGAGAATGTGGATGTCTTATTTCAAGGCTTTGCTTTTGCAAGAGGTGCAACTGTTGTAAAAGTATATAAGCACAACATACAGGTCTCCGTGCAAGTTACGGGCCATTTAAACATCCCTAAAAGGCAGCGTTATGATGTTAGGGAAGAGGTGTTTTTTTTTAATGTAGGTTCTTCATGGTCTTACCCCTTTGATGTAGTAATTGGAGCTTGCATGATCAGAAAACTGAGTGCCAGAAGCAAAACTGGTCAGCTTGAGTGCAGAGCAAGCATGAACACCCGGTGGGAGACTGGCATTGTTCTGTGTTTTATATATTTCCTTTTAAGAAACAAACACCAGTGCAGGAAACTTTCCAAATCATTCTTTGTCTAAAGCAGTAGTTTATGGCTGCAGTAGGCTGTGGGTGCTTGAGGACAGAGCACCCATGCAGGAAGTCATAGAATCATAGAACAGTTAGGGTTGGAAAGGACCTTAAGATCATTTAGTTCCAACCCCCCTGCCCATGGCAGTCATGTGTGATACCCTACCAAAGGAGACATTCATATTTTAAAAGGAAGAACAAGTGTCTGTGGCTTGGAATTGGCCAGTTTTGTCCTTTGTAAATTATGCAGAGCAAAACCTGTCATAAATAACTGGTAATGTATAAACATCTACCATCTGGAACAAAGTTAATACATACATTGTTTGAAAGAAGCATGCATGTTGCTTCAAGGGTCTGGTTTGTGAAGCATTTAAGTACTTGCTTATGTCCTACTGAAGCCAAAGAGATACTGTAACTACAGATGGAGTCAAGCTTTTCCTATCAGCTTCTGCTCAGGTGTGATTTCCAAATGAAGTATTTTGGCTTGGGGGAAGACTTTCTGTGAAGAAGGTAGTGGTGACACATGACACAGTCATTTATGGCTCTTGGGCACTGCGTGGGAAAGCATCGCATCACAACAATGGGGGAATTAACTGATGCTGACAATTGAGTAATTGGGAGGGTATGGCACAGCATGGATATACCTGGTGGTGCCTCAAAGTTCTTTGTGCCCTTTGCTTTAAAATTAAGAAGCAGATGGTTGCTTGGAGTTACTTGTTTCCACTTCCCTCCTCAGGTGCTCGTTTTCTGCTAACGGCAGCCATCTGCTTAGGACTGTTGACTTGAGCCTGTGGAAAATAAATACTGAATAGGTTTCGTTCTACTGTAAGTGACTTTTAAGCTTGGAGCATCATATTGAAGTATTACCATGCTCCTATCTGTGTCTGCCGCTGCTGTGACACAGGAATGTGTATTTAATACCCTAACTGCGTGGTTGGTAAGAACTAGTTCTGAAATATTAGTACATGACATTTTTTGCCTCTGTCTAAGGGGGGAGAGCCATACCCTGTAATGGGTGTCTCACTGTGCTGCTTTGTACAGTGCTGCTGGACTCCTCTTTACTTACACTTTTTACTCTAAAATTTATCTGCCAGTGTTCTTTTTACTTTTTGTGACCATCTGAAGGGAGATAGGAGTCACCTGAAAGTCCTTGCTATAGGTGAATGAAGGTACTATGTTGTATTTTGCTTGCAATCTGCTCATTTAAGCAAATACAGTACCATACAATATTCAGGCTCCAAAGCAAATGCCTCATTGTTTCCTTTAGTCTTCCAGATCCCTGAGGATCTTTTTCTCTTTTTACTTTTGTTGCTGTGCTCTGTGGTGGATGCCAGGCTCCTGGTAAAGCAAGTCAGAGTGGTCTTTTCATTGGTGATTTGCTTTCAGCTCTAAAATACACCAAATTCGGTTTTGAAATCCTACAGCATTGTGGGAACAATGTTATCCCAGCGCTGCACACCTCTGCTCTGCTCTGCTGTGTTTCGTGCCCAGGTTCCTGCTCTGCCAGGCTCTGTGCTGGTGCCGTGCTCCCTGGTTTGTGTCCACGGGTGCAGCTTGTGCTCTGAAGAGCAGGTTTTTGCAGGAATGGAAGCGTGAAATACGGTGGCGTGAGCAAATATATACAGATGTAAAGAATAAAGCTCAGAGCTTTAGAAAGCCGCTCAAAACCTCGTTGGAAATGCAGCCAGTTGGGCTAGATGCATCTCCCAGGTGTAAAACTGTGGACTGCATTTCATCACTGCTGTAACCCGATTGTAGTGGCTGGCTGATATACCCAGAGATATCCTGGAACAGAAATCATGGGCATGAGGGTCCTTCATCTGCTTATACTAACGGGCACCACGACCTCATGTTTTTGCATGGCTGTAAACGTGTATGAGGAGGTCGCTCCTGATCTTGCACAAAGTGCATGAATTAAATACTGAACATTTTAGTAACAGGGTCTGGCTCAGACAGAAACATTCCTTTGCCACCATCACACTCTCCCTTGTGTTGTAGATGGTGCAGCTTCTCCAAATGGAGGGCACCTGTAAAATAACGAGCACTGTTGTCCATCAATCCCTAGCAGCAGGTCAGGAGAGATGCGAGATCGCTGCAATCGGCTAAAACCTTTGTGGAGATCATAATGGGGGTGGACTACAATAAATAAAAAATGAAGGCAGGTAGCACAGTGTAAAGGAACATGACTGAAGAGAGAGAAGCAGAATTTGACTGGGAAAGAGTTTAAGTAATGTCAGAATGGATGGAATTTGCAGGTAAGAAGTGCTCTTACCCATTAGAATTGCATTTTGATTCTTTTGTCTGCTGCTTTGTGCAGCTCTGCTACCTCTTCTAAAGAATTAAGGAAGTCTCCCCAAATGAGTATAGCTAATCCTTGCTTGCCTACTTAGTGTTGTCTTCTGGGTTTTTTCTTGTACAGCATCTTTTGAGAGGGCTGTGGCTGCTGTTGTAGTTCTTAATTCAGGCCTTCTAGGCTGGAGGAGGCAAAGAAGAGTCCAAACACCAGTGAGTGACTGGGGAATTTCCTGAGCTTTTCTCCTGGCTCTGCACAGTGCTGGATAGTTCATTTTTTTCAGCTTGGTGCCAGAGGTCATGTGGTTACCTGCCTCTGAGAAAGTGAAGCAATGTTTGCATGAGGCTTGTAAGGCGCTGAGTGATGCTAACAGTATTAGTTTGGGATTAGCTATTGCAGCACAACCACTGTGGTGGCAGAGCTGCAGCTCAGGAAATGATCTCCTCCAAACCTGGAGAGCTATAAGCAGCAGAGGAAATGGGACATTATCTTGTGTTTATGACATTGCTGTACTCAAAACTTTGGGATGTCTGTTGCATCTGTAATAAGCAGGGCAGCGTGTATACATCAGGGCATAGGAAATGCTGTGTGAGGCCATGATGTTTGGTCTCAGATAGTGTTATTTTCCTTTTCTGTTGTTGAAAGTGCACTGTTGCTGGCAGTCCACAATGAAAACTTGTACCACATTTCCCTCTATCCCAGTAGACAAGGGGTGGTTTTGAAAGCTGAAGGTCCTTGCAGCAGTTGTGGAGTTTTTCAGCAGAGATTGAAGGTCGGACCATAACTTCAAGTGTCCAGCTTGGATGTGCTGAAATCAACTCCATCCTACATCTGTTCTCCGAGACCAGTGCAACTTTGTACCATGACCATTTCTTATGGTTAGAAATCACCTGCACCGGTAGCGGATCTGACCAGTTGATGTTATTAACCTGAGGACTAACAACTCATTTGGCAAAAACTTACCAAAATAATGTTCCCAGCCTGTACACTCCTACTGCTATATTCCCCTTGTCCCTTGAAAGCAGGCTGAAAATCCACATACTTATTATAGCCGCATTCCCCATTAATAAGGAATTCGGAAAACAGTACAACACTGCACAGGCAAAAAATGCACCCCCAAAGGTGCAAATGAATTTAAACAAATTAATCAGGTCAGAAGAATTAATTAGTGACTGATAAACAGATAAACCTCTTGGATGCTACTAGAGAGAGGAATGAAACTCTAGTCTGGGATTCGTCTGAGACTGTCCTAGGTGAAAAGTGCTTACCAGAGAATTGTACCCAATGGATTGAACAGCGCAGGGCATGAGTTCTGTTCCTCTCCCTGTTTGTTCCTAGTTTGGCTTTGCTAAATGGAGTGAAATCCATTTTCCTTTTCCTTTCCTGTATTGCTGATCCACTGTTGCTAATTTTATTCTTCTGATTTGATTGCCAGGTTGCCTTGTGGAGGTGATTCCTGTGTCTGGTCACTCCAACAGCTGATCTCATGTTGCTGCACTCTTTGTAGTAAGATGAGCAACCAGACTGAGTTCATATATATTAATACACACAAGTGTATATGTACACACTTTTTCCCGCCATGATGTTGAGCTCAGAAGTTTTTGGAGAGCCCAGGAATCCACCGCAAGTGGCTAGTTGGTCACATCCTCATCTGTTATACCAGATATATTGTTTCTGTCAGCCTAACATTGTGGTGCCCTGTCCTAAAGGGATGTTCGGTTTTGAGTCGTGTCTTTTCTTGCTTGCCACATGGCTTGCAGTGCCCTTTTGGGAAGGGTGTTGTTTATTGCAGGTTGTCCGTATGCAGTTTAACGTACTCTGTACCAGTACACTAGCTGAGAGCATTCATTTGTAAGATCAGTATTTTAAATGCAAACCCATATATTCTGTGTTAACTCATTTACTTTGCGTATAAAATTTCTGCAGATCTCTGAAATCCAGCAGGTTTCCAAGCCTCTTTTTGAAGGACTTCTTGGGCTGGCAGTTGTTTTGGTGCTGGAGGAGCTGAATTGTGAATTCACTGTGATGTGACACTGCAGCTAGCACAGGTCAGTCTGTGGTGAGGACTCTTGGGGCAAGGTCCAAGCAGCATCCTTAGCTGTGAACCAGCTGCCCTGCGGTCAGGAGGAGAGGTTGTGCAGTCCTGCAGCCCCTCTGACTGCCTCAGCCCAGGGTCTGTGTACCCAGCAGGTCACATTGCAATGTTAGGATGGTGTTCTCCAGTGAAGAGATGACTACAGGACTTCAGTTGGCTCGGGGGAGAAAGGTTTTTCTGCACTGCAGAACCAATTATTTTGAGAGATGCTCTTGGGTGCAAAGGCATCCACATCCAAACTGCCTTGGAATGTGAGATTTTTTGAGTTGGCTGGTCCCTCCACCAGCTGGGGAAGCTGGAAAATGAGTGACTGTGGAGCAGGGCTTGACAGAGCCAAGACAGAAGCCCCTTGATCCCCTTCCCCTGTTAGGATACTTGGTTTGTTACTTTTCCAGAGGTAAGCTCTACATATGAGCTGCTCTTTGCTTTAAGTGGCTTAGGTATGCTGTGCAGCAGGGAGAGATGTAGCATATTAGCTTCAATTTCGTGGTATCAGTAAATGCTCATGCAGTATCTGTGGTACATTAATCCTGACCCATGAAGACTTGTACAAACAAAAATGAAGTTGAATCGAATAAGAAATAAGTTGGCAGGTTAATTTGTTCTGTTTTCTGAAAGAAGATGTTTTCTTTAATTCGATTGCCTCTGGAATGGAAAAGTCTTGTGATAAGAGCATACAAAGCACACTGAACTGTATTACGCTCCAACTCCCATCCCGTGAATGTGGCAGCACAAAATATCACCCAAGGACAGATGCTACCTTATTGCAGTTGATACTTAAAATTGAATTTGCGTGTGTTCTGCTGTAGTCTATCTCGCTGGATGGTTTCCTCTGGAAATATTCTTTAGGGTCTGTCTCAGTAACATGTCTGCAGACAGATGTCAGTGCTGCCTAGGAAGCTGCAGTGGGCATGTCTGGAAGTGCTTGGCAGTGGTTGGGATTGCAGAATGGGCTTTGGAGGTCTTTGATCCTGCACTGCTTGATTTCTGCTTCAAGGGAAGGTTTATCCTCTATGATGTCTGCTTCATGGCATTTGGACTGTATGGTCTATCAGCTGATTTTCATGTTTAGAACAAAATCAACCAAACAAAATCCCAACAAACAACTGCAGAACAATGCAGGCTTTTACTGTATCTTATTAGCAGTGAGAAGTGAGCTAACTGCTGGTGCCTGTGGGACCAGCCTTGATGATTTCTTAATATTTCTTGTTTTCTTCAAAGGTTAATCTCCTTTAGCTACCTTTTGATATCTGGCCCCTTTCCACAGGCACCTGCTTTTCTCATCTGGGTCTTCAGTAGTGACCTTATAACTCTGTAGACAAACATGGTCGTTGTTGATCTGTCAAGTCCAATATCCCTTTGCTTAAATGTTAGATGGATTTATGTTATTGCTTTGGGAGGCAATAATCCAGAAGGGAATTCATTTTACAGAGAGGTCTTCTGCCTTGCTGAAGGGCTGTTGGTTGGATGAATCACCTACCTAACATCATCCCAGTTGGTTTGCTTCTTCAGTTTTTCATACATCTATTTGTCTCTCACACCTAGACTAAGAAGCAAAGTCTGATCCTTCCATCTGAGATTTGTTAATCTTGCTTATCAGCCACTGAAGGAGTCTTTCCGACTTAGCAGTGCTATATTCACACCCCTGAGGCATTACCATGTAATGCTGTTGCAGGGAGAAGATAGCAGATGAAGGCTAGTTATCATTTGGACCTCGCTGTTTTTTTGTTTGCTTTAAACAGCAGTTTTAGAAGCCAGGAAAGTGAATAGTAGGGACTGCAAATAAGAGTTAACCCAGACAAACCCCACAAAACCCAAGTGCAACTGGCTGTGCTGGAGGTTTTAGGAAACTGCTGTATGTGTAGGACTGTGATCTCTGCTGTTCAGACCTCCAGAGTAGTGCCAGAAATGTAGATTAATGGCTCTACTAAACATTATCGCATGCTCTTCTTTCTAGGAGTGGGTAGAGTATACTGAGCTTAATGGAATGAAATCCATTTTAACAGAGGGCGACTGAAATGAAGTTTGTTAATGGAGTGGCATTTCATGATATCTTTTATGGCTGTTCAGTCTGTAAAAAGAGTATTTTCCAGCTGGCTGTTGGTCTGGCTTGACTAGAAGAGGAATACACATGCATCCAGTGTCCAGGGTTTGTGAGCTCTTTCCTGAGTTAACTGGGCCATGTGGGAACATTTCTCTGGAAGCAAGATGTGTTTGCTTAGGCTGCAGAACTGATGGACCCCTCATTCCTGACAGCTTGATGTCACCTTTGGCACCTTATTTAGCATCTCCTGCTCTTTCACAGTCTCCCTTTAAACATACCTTTTCAACATTTAGCTGAGGAACAGAAACATCTTCATGTGACTAAGAGTTGCTGTTTGCTGACTATGCATTCAGCTCAATTGTTACCCCTCCTGACCATTGAAAATAGCTATAAATAAATCAAAATCACAGGCACTTGAAGCACAGGCTGTTTCTTTCATGGGTATCCACATAGAGGTAAACCAGCCCAATGCAGCCCAGCTCCATAATGGAGCTGCTGTCCAGTGCAGGAATACAAATATTAACAAATGTAAAGAGGTGGCTTAGAGTGCTAGAAAAATCCAGAGTAGCTCGAGGTGAGGTTACTTCGTTCTACTGCAGATTTGCACAAAGATGAAGGGAACCAAGAAAACTGATGAGCTGTTTGTTTTCCGAAAGTGTTTACAGCTTTGGGCTCTTTGTCTTGTAAAACCTCACAATGCTGTTGCCTTTGTATGTAACTCTTTATCCGTCATGTTGTTTACACAAACCCGTTCTGTTCACAGATTATGTGCCCAGATTTAGCCCAGACAGGATGTGACACCGTTTTTTTTTTTTGGAACTGTTGTAAAAGCATTGCATTAAGGATGTGTGCATTTATTTTCTCAGTAAATCTATTATCTCAAGATGCATATTTGGTTAAGGAGGACAGGAGCAGGGTGCTGCTGAGTGCTTTGTACTTTGCAATGACTGGAGGCAGCTGGGCTTGTACACTGAAAAACTTCCATGGATGTATTTCCAGCTGTTAAGGCAGCAGTGGAGGATGTGGGTGCCTCTATTAAGACTGTTAAGAATGAATGTCAAGTGAACCAGCATATCTGCTCTTCCTTTTCTGTTTCCTTGCTTCTCTTCTTCATTTCCCCACATTAAAGGGAAATTGCTGGAAGCTATTATCTACCTAAATGTAAATTATTAGAGACATCCAGTGGTCATTTAGCTGTGCTTTCTTTAGTATGCTTTGGGTATGAAGGATGCCATTGCAAATCGCTGCTATGGTAAGACCTTGCCAGTGTGAAGACACAAAGTAGTGTGGGTTTGCTCTATAGTACTCCAAAGTATCTCAGAAAGTTTATTCTGATACTCTCAGGGTACTTACTTCCTCAACGTTGTTTAGAAGCTCCAGGCAGGTTTGTGCTGTGGTTTTTGGTGGTGGTAATTTTAAAGGGATTATTTTGCCTCTTCTGACCTGATTAGCAAGGTAACTTTAATGCAGTCATCTGTTAGAGATGGGACTCTATGAATCAGACAGATTGGAGGCCCGAGTTGACCTGGAAAACAATTTGTTGTGAATCCCCCTAAGGAATGTTAAAATTTCAGTAGTAAAAAAATTGCTTTCTGCTCACCTCTGCACGTTGTGAGCCATTAGGGACAGACTCATTGTGTAAGGAGAGTTTTGTGTTGTTAAAAATTCATCCTGCTAAATATTGCAAGGGAAGATACATTGATAAACTTGGAGCTTCTCAGTAGCCACAAGTACCCAAATTTTCCAGCTTTATGCCAAATTCAAATCCAAGGGGCTAAGATACGTTTTCCATATTTTTTGTTTTGTTTTTCCTAGCCTGTTATGGACAGCAGTTGGAACACTTGAAGTTACCCTGTTAACTGTAGCAGAACTTGGTCTCGTGAAAGTGTTTTGAAAGAAGCTGTATGCTGGGAAATAGTAGTTGATCTCCTCTCAAAATCTCAGCCCACCCTTTGGAAGCTCTCTCAGAAGGTTGCTTTCACTTTAAGCTGGAAATGCAAAGCAGCTATGTCAGCACAGTGGGAACATCCTACTCTCAGCCTCAGTTACCTTCCAGCATGGCTTTTTCCCTGCCTAAATGGCTTGTCCCAGCTGCAGCACCAAAGGTAGAGAGCCCTTCCGACTTGACAAAAATACGTGTATCAACTGGCATATAAAAATGCAGCAAGGAGGATTTATTCCATTATATTTTACCCTTGCTGGCAGAACAGCCATACAAGCAAAGTCAATGGCACTATCAATGTTCGCTGCATTTTGTTTACAGATGTTTGCTGGTTTATCCTCCTCTGCCAGATGCTTGTAAAAACCTATTACCATTAAAAAAACAACCCCAAACCAACATCAAATGGGTTTTCCAATATTAAAAGAAACTTCAGAGCCATTCCTTTAACTGAAGTTCTTAAAGAATCTGTTTAGATGGCACAATGAATTTTGAGAGAGATTAATATGGCACTGAGGGCAGAGCTGAAGTAAGGTTTGTATTTCTGCATGCTGCAGTACTGGAGGGATATTAGAGAAATAAATAAAACCAGTGGTGGTCATCGTAATTGGGAGGAGGTTAAAAATGGAGCTCTTTGAAAAAGTTTGAAAAGTATATTATTTCTGTTAAAATAAAAGCAGGTGCTTAATGGAATAAGGGGCTAGGAAAGCAGGAACTCAAGGACCTGAAGGAAAATGACTTTTCAGGGACTGCATGAAGCAAGCTTTCAAAGTGATATCTAAAGTGGCAGACATATCTCTGTTGGCTGTGACTTGTGCCGCAGTCAGGACAGAGGAGTGGCCTGGACTGAGATTACCTAAGAACTAGGACTTGTGTGATTGCAGTTCACCTCTCCCACTGTTTGGCTTACATATTGGTATGTCCCTTCCTAAAACTTTCTTCCTGGGATGCCGTGTGTGACACGTGAAGGCAGATTGACTCTACAGCATGAGTGCAGTCCCTTCCTGATGCCTTTTTTCAGCCCTCATCGCACAGGTCTGATGGGGACTGAGAGCTGAGAGTTAAAAATGACCAAAAATCCTGGGGAGAAAATGGAGCAAAGAAAGCCGGTTAAATACAGCCAGTGCAGGGCCAGGCATGTGGCTGCACTCCCTTCTTCCCAAACCCAGTGTGCTCTCCTCTGCACCTCCATCAGGAACTGCATCTGCTTGGCTTTGTGGGGATTTTGCACAAGAAGGAGGGATAGGGTTGGGATCCTGGGGCCCTTCTGAGCTGGGATGCCTCTGGAGTGTCCTGCTTAGCATGGGTGAAGACTGGGGTCAGGACTGACCTTAGCTCAAAGCACATCTGGAGTGGGGCACCAAATCAGAGCCCTCTTGGGTGGGAAACCGCTTGAGGAAAAGGAAAGCAGAACAACAGCTGGTTTAGTGGGTGGATTTTCTTTGCTCCTGAACTGCCCAAGCCATCCCTGCCGTAAGGTACACAGCTGTTTCCCAGTTGTGCTCCTGAAAACAGCCATTGTCTATTTGGAAGCATACTTTTTTTGGGTATTAAGCCAGTTTGTTGCTTTCACAAGGAGGGATTTACTTCAAAGGTCAAACACGTGCTTGTCTCGTGTGCAGCCTCACTTATGGTCCAACTCAGCCTCACGGCAGCAGCAGACAGAGCCTGCCTCCTACATCTCCTTTCTGGGCCATGGGGTGTCCTGGGAATCATAGCTTTTATTTTGACTTCCCTGTGTTTTGATTTGAGTTCACTGAAATATAAATACAATTAGAGTTAGCAGAATACCTCTGACTTAGATTTTTGCCCTCTCGTTTATGCTCCAGGCATTATGCTTTAGGCAGCAGCTAAAACGGGATCTAAACCATGAAAAAGCCTACGGGCCCTGACTGAAAACTCTGTTTCATGTTTAAAGGGAAAGGTTGAGTTGTCAGTGCTTTGTAGTGATGCCTACTCAGCAGGGATGGTACACTGAAACTTGCAGCGGGTTTGGATCCTGTTCTCTTATCCATAAAGAAAGCGAAGGGATTGAGGTCAAATTTGAACTGAAGGAGTGAAATTGTGGAATGCAGAGTAAGTTGTACCTGGAGACTTGAAAAAGATCTGTTTTGTTTTGTTTTCTTTACATGACTTCAAAAACCCAGCAGACTCATCTATAAAAATTTCAGTTTAGAACTTTCACATGCAATTCCAGAGCTTTGCAGATGTAAGCATTTTTGTATAGTTTGGGGCTTGTGTTGTCTCTGGGTACAAATTAAGTTGTAAAAGCATATAACAAGTTCCTAGAAGAAAAGCTGCTGCTTTTCTGGTGCTGTGCTGCCACTGCACCTGGTTCCATGATATTTACAAAGCATGGTTTAAGCAGAGATGTCTCAGTTTTACTCGCTCAGCCTCTGCTGTTTTTACAGTTGTATGATTCAGGGTATAATTTTCTTATTCAGCCCAATTTGCATTGCTGCTATCTTTTATTACAGCTCTCTATTTCAAGCTATGCCCACTCACTGCATTAGCCTGTAAATGCAGACATCAGCTACTGGAACTCCCCAGAGATTGATTTTTATGGAACTTAACTGGAAATAAAATGATACCAATAAAACCTTTTTCTTACTTTGCCTTGACAAACTGCAGGCAAAGTCTGCCATGCATCTTATGATGGGTTCTCCTGTAGTCTGCAAGTGGTCCCATCCTCCTAGGAAGAAGGGAAGAGTGGAGCACTGTTCATGATGTGTAGGGATATAGCAGAATCTGCAGCCCTGTAATAAGGGTCTATTGCTCTCAACTGGAGTCATAAACTCTTCCGCTTTTTGTTCAATTACCAGTAGTTGCCATCATTTGAAAGGTGGTGGCAGAGCTCTTGATGAACCAAACTGCTTAGAAAAATGAGAGAGAAAATAGCTTTTTCCTGTTTCTTATTTCTAGTGGGAGAGTACGAAGAAGAATCAGCATCCAGCACTGCTGAGCATAGGAGGTCTCTGACCTTGGTGGAGTTGGTGTTTGAACCAAACAGTTCCCATGAGCTCTTTAGGAATTAGTTATACAGGAAATATGTAGAGAGAGTATTATAAAAGATACTACCTAATGAAAAGGAGTCTTATGAATATGAGCAATTGGAAACCTTTTAATGGGGAATGATGCTATCTGAAAGTAGTGGGGTGGGGAGGTAAATGTTAGCAACCCTCTGAATGTGGCAGATGCTAGAAGTTATAGAGGAAGTGATAGGTTTACATAGACTGGGTAGTGCTGGAAAATCAAACTGTTTTGGGCACACAAACTCTTCCTTAGGAAAGGAAATCCATTTCTGTAATACAATCTTTTCCATTTGCTTGTATATTAGCTGATTATGCACTTTGCTTTTACATTATTTTATTTGCTTTTTCTCAGACCAAAGATTATCCCACCTTTCTGTCTCGGATATCATCAGAATACTTTTATTTGTCCTTGAGAAACAGAATTGCTGTTATTGATATAGTAGTAGCTGTGTTCACAGGGGTAATGAAATAGCAGAAAAGCTCCAGTATGCTGAGATAGAGAAATGTGATACATGGGAAAATAGTAAAAGTATGGTGACATGCTTTTAGGAAAGAGCATGACAAGAAGTTGGGGTTTAGTTATTGATTTGCAGTGATTTCCTTGAGATGTTTCTCATGTAGTCTCTGCATTAGAATATTTCTTTGTTATTGCCATTTGCCTGTAAGAAATTCAAAGATAAAATATTCTTAAGGTTGTTGTTTCCTAAAAAAGCATGAAGTAGCTGGACCATCAGTGTAGTTATGAACAACAATGTTCCTGATGTAGTGAAGCCCTTTAGAAGTCTGATTGCTGGACAAGCTCCATTGTTTCTAGGTACATTTTTCTCCTTGTGCCTGGTAAATTTGGCTTAGAGTGAATACTGCAATCAGGTCCCTCTCTAACACAGAGGCAGATGCAAAACAAATAAAATTGAGATGATAGCTTACTCAAGAATCCTTTAATATTGGTGGAAATTCCTCATTGACTTCAAAGGGGTAAATTCTGCAGGGGTAGCAAGTGTTCATGGGGTCAAACCCCCGGATGTGTTCACAGCCTGGATTTCAGATCTGATGGAGGTGCTGACCCACAGCTGAGGCACGTTCCTTGCAGTTTCTGAGCACATCTCGTGAGTGTCCCATGGGAGCTGGCACAGCACAACCCCAACTCTACAGCAGTGCTAGTACCCATTGCTACTCGATCGTTGTCCCATATGTCTGTTTTCTGTTGTCTAAGCCTGTTTCCCTTTAAAGGTTGGCTTTAAATACTGCTAGCTTGAAATGTAAGACATAGACCTGAAATCAATTCTGCTGTAGTACCTTTCTAATCAGCTGGCCTCTGGCTTGCATCTCTCAGTAGCTGCAGGGATTTTGTGGTGTGGCAGGTCTCCAAGTGGGCTTGTGCCTTTCAGCAGAGCACATGTCCATGGAGGGAGAACACCTGCTGATTAATCTCCAGTGTCCTTCTCAAAATTGGCTTCTTCCATCACAGCTCACTTGTGCCTGCCACTGAGTACATGAAAATAGTCTTGTTAGACACATGAGAGGGCCTGCATGGGCAACACGCTGAATTTATCTTTTCAGCACAGAAATATGTGATATTATCAAGGTCAGTCCTATTTACATCCTACTGCTCCATCATTTCTGCAATCCTGGATTAGGCTAAATAATCTAATGCACACAGGTGTATATTGCCGGGTCAGAGAGGAAAGCTGAAGTGCTGAGAATCCTCTTTCCTGAAAGTGTCAAGAAAACTGATAGCTTTAAACTTTGCTTTCTCAATTTTAGATCCTGCATTGGGGCATCTTGATCAAAGTGATCAAGTGATCCTAATATCAGAGATTAGCCCTTAGATATCCATTTAGGAGGTTCCTGTGCCTTCTAAAGTGGGGGATTTATACCAAGGAACATAAATCTGTTCCTTTCATGGACCTGTCTCATCAGCTTCCACCTGGACTAAATTGCCTTCTCCGCTTGCATTAGGTAAAAGTCCAGAGCATGTTTGTATGGCTCACAAAATGCTAAGGCTTTGAAATGTACAGGTTAAAATCAATTATAAAGCTGTTGTCTTAAGAATGACTTATTCAATGGTTATAGCAACTCACTGGCAACTATTGCAGGTGCATCCACTTGCAGCATAGGCTGTTTGAAATCCAAATGACTGTTGGGTCTGTTTGGGTGAGTTGCGGCAAAACATGTGATCCTGAAGATGAAATCGGTGCTGGGCTGTTGACATGTTGTGACTCCGTGGCAGTGTAAATGGACATCGAATGGCAGGGACAGCATGGCTGTGACGAACACCCCACCGTGGCTTCAAAATGCTCGTGAGGATTCCTGAAAGTTTGTCTCTGACATAAAATAGAGTGGACTGAGGGCACCATGCATGAAGTAGATTCAGCTGGCAGTGTTGTCCAAAATACCCTTATCAGCAGTTTGGTGTTTTACCAAACAAATCATACTCAATAAGTTTTGCCACAGCTTATTCTTGCTTACATGGTCCCTTTGTTGGCTTTTCCTCTTGAGCAATGGTGATGCCTCAAAATGAGCTGAATTACTATTGCTTTACAACATTAGCAGCCATCCCACTTCTGCAGGAAAATTCTGGTTTGCAAATTGCTTAATCTGAAACCAAAGTGCAGGGAAAGTCCTTGCAATCACAGAGTGGGTCATGTAGGGGCCCTCAGCTGCTCATTTAGGGAGAAATAAGTAGCAGGTTCCAGAAAGGCTCAGCAGGGAGAAACTTGTTTGTGGGAGGAAGTTAGTCTAGACCAGCACATCTGTGCTTATTGCTCACCCACTTTTACATAAAAACAAGCCCAAATTGGAACTGGTGCTCCCAAAAGCTGCTCAAAACTGTAGATGTTCAAGTCCCGTGTATTCTTGCTTTTGAAAATGCATTCATTTGTGCCAGTTGGGAAGAAACTCCTAAGGAAGCTGTTGGGCTGATGCTCAAGCTGTTGCTGAAGCAATGGGATTTTTGTAGCACAAAGTGATGCAAGAAAGAATTCACAGCAAGGAGAAGGCTGTGTGCTCGGGGTTCAGCTCATTGTGCCTTAGTTCATTTTCTTTCTCTGCAGTCTTTGCTTTCACATAGGTTTCAGTGAGGCTGTTGCAGGGAACCCTCTGCACCACTTTACCAGCTTTTTGTTGTACAAATGTTGGGGCATAGGTGCTCTCAGTCTCTTAGCTGAAGGGATAGAGAAGTCCCAGGCCAACCAGAGGGATTTTTATCCTCACCTATTTGGGATTTCTCTCTTTATTGCCTTCTTATCATATCTTTCTTTTCCTGATGGCATTCCCTGCTTGTCAGTGTTTAGACTGGGGACTGGAGCATGTCTCTGTGGGTCAGACATATCTTCTGATTTTGCCAGCATTGGTATTGTGCCTTTTGCTAGTATAAAGTCTGTCTCTGTATCTGCTAGGCTGCAGGACAGAAACTATATTCAAAACTAAGCTGGTCTTCTGTTTGAATATGCGCTTTCTGTTACGTATTTAGCTGATGAATGCTCATGTTAGCTTGCCTACTTTCTTCTCTGTTCTACCCCACATTAGCAGAGGTGCTGCTGGCAGGTACTTACCCAACACTTTAGTCTTAGATCAGAATAATCTCAGGGCAATTCCAATGAACAGATAACACTTATACTTGAGAAAAAAACAAGGTGATAGGAGAAGAGAGGGCCTGGCTATTTCCTCTATTTCTTTTGAGTGCAAAACTATTCTGAGTTGTTCTCTGGATTTCAGTTTAGTGTTTTCCTTTTCTGTCCCATCAGTTAGTGGTACAGTGCCTCCAAGATTTAGCCTGAAGCACCTGCAAAGAAGAGGCAACAACAACAGGTCAAAGGAAAGGCCAAGAATACACTGCTATTTTTGTCTTCTCTTGATCTGTTTTTGGTGCCTTGTCACAGCCCTGCTCTACGGTCAACACTTCCCATCCATTTTTCTGTACAAATTCTCCATCCTTCAACTTTGATGCCAGTACCTGAGGCAACCATCTGGGATTAGGAGAAGGGCCTTAATTGGCTGATTCTATATCAGCTGTAAGAAAGATGATATTTTTATCGTTAGGGCAGCAACAATGCTTTGGCAGTTATCTAGCGCTGTAGACTGACAAGCTGGTCCTCCTTAGTCCCCCAGCTCCCTCCACCCTCCCTGCTGTGAAGGAGAAAGCCAGGGATGCTGCAGCATCCTAATTTTCCAGATGACAATGCTCCCGAGCATCCAAGCTTCCCAGGGAGCTGCAGACACATCTGATCCCAGCTGCTCTTGGCTCCCCTTAGCTTGCAAAGACTGAGCCAGGAGATTGCTGCTTCTGCTGGAGGAACGTGCACCTTCCAGGCTGGCCCATAAACACAGGAGCTGCCACAACCCCCGTACCCGCTGAGCAAACAAGAGCAAACATGATAATAAAACATATTAATATGCCAGGAATTGGCCAAGTTACCAGGGCGCAGATTGGCAGAGCTGTGAAGCAGAGAATGAAGTTCAAAATGCTTACGGTTATTTACAAGCGTCACGTTGTTTTATGGAATAAATTACTTTATGGTGGTTTTTATACAGACAAGGAGAAAGGGGACAACTCCTCAGCTGCCTTCCCAGAGACATCCTGACCATAGTCCTGCTCTCCTGCAGGTCCCAGACATGGGTGAGGGAGGAAAGGGAAGGATCCCCATTGAGGAAACGGATTCAAAGACAAGACACTTTCTTCTTCTTCAGTTTTAAACCCATGCTCTTTTACCCCAAATTGCAGCATCTTCCCCAGATTTTCTTGCTCTTTAATTCCAGAATGGGATTTTAAAGATAAATGAAATGCCATTGGTGGTTGAAATGTCACCTTTTACTTTGATTGAGCAGGCCCATCTAATGCTGGTATTTGCCAATTCTGCCTGCAAACTTTGAAGTGCAGCTTGAAATCGTACCCTTTCCAAGCAAGTCAAAGCCATCTTTAAAGAAAAAGGATAAAAATTACTTTACAGCTTGTTTTAATACTTTTCTGAGCCACAGATCTGATACATGTGTTATTATTAATGTACAATCCTCCCCCAACTCTCCCCCACCATAACTCAATTCTTTTCCTCTCCCATGAGACACACATTTGGTACTAACCCACAGCATTAAATTCTCCTGTCCTGTGGCATTTTTACCCACTGCTTTTTTTGTTACCAGATGCATGTCTCTGATTGACAGAATTACTAATCCATTATAATCATATTTTCATAATTAGTCCCACTGAGCCTCCAATGCCTGCACGCAAGCATAGGTAAACTCCAGCCTGCCACAATATGTTTTTACTTATTGACAGCTCATTGTGAAGAAAATGTCTGTCTGGTTCCTGCAGTGGTTATTAGAGGTGCCTTTTGTTTTTCCTTTCCCTCCCCCCCCAAGTCTTTGCTAATGTGGACTCTTTGTTGCTTATAAGTCACCATTATCAACTTCTAATCCTGAAGAAATTCAGGAAATACCAGGTATTGGAACATCAAAGTCACTTCTGAATAAAAGCACATTGAAAAGCATTGATTATTCACCAGGTAAATCCTGAGCAGACACAGATGCCAATACCTGTTTGTTTGCCTGATGGAGGAAAGATTGCCAAAGCTTTCAGATTTGTCTTTCTGCATCTTTCACATCACATCGTTATGGCTGTGTCCTACATGCCGTGTGATCTTGTGTTGCATCCAGCCTTCTCTTGGGCTTGGATGACTTTGAGGCAATGACTCATTGCTTGGCACCTCATTCTGGGTTCGGTTCTGCCACTGGTCATGGACAAGTCCCTGGGAAGAGGGTTGAGACAGTCCAGCAGAATCCATCTGAAGGGCTCTTGGGCAGCACGTGCTATTCCTCTTACTCTGTCCGCATGGACCTCCTGCCGCTTCCTGCTGCTTGCCCTATTGCTCTGGACTTTGCGGCCATCTGGAATACTATGTGACTTCACTGTTGGTTTCAACAACTTTCTGAAAGTTACTTTATTTCTAACAAGATTATTCTAAATCTTGGATGCTTCTTGATGTATCATCATTTAATTTAAAAGATTGAACTAAAAGTGTGTAATAACCCCCAAATAAGACAACTTAAAAAAAAAAATCTGCTTAAAGATGACAGTTTGGTTTGACCAAAACCTTAATTATTTAGACTATTCTATCCATCTCTTAAACAAAAGGTTTATGAGAGTTCATCTCGCTTCTGCCAGCCTCACATTTTGAACCTCTGTTTAAACCTTTTCCCCAGCAACTTGGGAATCCGAGACATTGAATCTGAGCACCTTATCTGCCCTGCAAGTTCTTGATTGGGATGGAGAGCTGAAATCTCCAAGCAGCAAGAAGTGAGGCATCCAATGTGTTCACTGATAGAAAGATAAATCACTGCTGCAGGGATCATAAGGAGTTACCTGACTGCAGGAGCTGAAGTCCAGAGGGGAGCAGCAAGGACTTTACATGTGCAAATCAGCCACCTTCTTAATTACTGACATCATTAATCATCCGCATGTGTCACGCAGTCTATGCTGATCACAGTGTGAGTAAATAGGAGGGCAGGAAAAGTAACTCAGAAGGGCTGTGTCTGGCTCTGTTTTGATCAGCAGACGGCTCTGCTGATCAGAATTCCAGACATAACCTCCTACTACCTCTGTAACCTTTAGGCTGCTTCAAGGAGAAGATGAGTTTCCACTTCATTATCTATCTCTGGCTTCCCTGGTACTCACAGCTGCCTGGGGCACACTGTGCCTGAATCTCCCCCAGGAGATGGGATATAAAATCCCCAAATATCAGAAGCCAGCATTAGATGGTGGAGAGCTCTCCTCTGAGTGCTCTTGTCTGCTGCAGCTACTCCTTCCACTGCTCATCACTCCTGAACAGACAGAGAATGCTGATAGAGCATACCAGTGGTACCAGTACTCTGTGATTTGGAGGGTGTTGGGAGCAGGGCACCTCTTTTTCTGCCTTCCTTAAACAAGATAAGGGAGATGACTTCTCTCCAATTCCATCATCTTGTTATGGTATCACAGATCATATCTTCCACAGCTCAATTGCCAAGAGCAACTTTATATGCTTTAAAATGAGCATATGCTTATGTGAAGACTAAGTAATGAATGAGTGCTGTGCTGAGCTGGGCAGTGATGAGCACTGAGTGACTTTTGCTGACACATTCATTTCCAGTAAAGCACAGGAGACTCCAAGTGAGACAAATCCCTCCTTAGGAGACTCTGAACAGAAATGCTCAGTGCTAATCCCTCAGTCACAGAAGTCTGATTTGGTTTTATTTACTTTTTTGGGTTTGTATTGGGTTTGTGTGGCAAGGCTTAGGCAGCAGGGGGCTATAGGGGTGGCTTCTATGAGAAGCTGCTAGAAGGTTCCTCTGTGATGGAGCTGATACCAGCTGGCTTCAAGATGGACCCACCACTGGCCAAGGCTGAGCCCATCAGCAATGGCAGTTGCAACTCTGGGATAACATATTTAAGAATGGGGGAAAATACCTGTGCATTGGTAGCCAGAGAGAGGAGTGAGAATGTGTGAGAGAAACAGCCCTACAGACATGAAGGACAGTGAGGGGAGGAGGGGAGATGTTCCAGGCACCAGAGCAGAGGTTCCCCTGCAGCTCATGGTGCAGACCAGTGTGAGGCAGGCTGTGCCCTGCAGCCCACAGAGGTCCATGGTGGAGCACATACCCACCTGCAGCCCACGGAGGAACCCACATTGGAACAGGGGGATGCCCAGAGGAGGCTGTGGCCCCACAGGGGACCCATACTGGAATGGTTTGTGAAGAAGATATTGGAAAGAATTTTCTCATGCCTAATACAGATTGGTTGGAGCATGGGGTTTAATGTAATTTGCAAAATGAGCAAACAGCAGTGACTGCTTCTGTATCTTTAGATGTGCTTGAAAACTGTGGTGAAATGGAGAAAAGTTTGGCTTTTGGTTTATTGTGTTGCAAAGCAGACATCTTGAAGTGTGAGGAGTTTAAGATTTAAGCTGTGACAGGGTATTCACTTTTGCCAATTAATGGGGGAGATGACCTGATACTCTCTAGAGGCAGTACATGGCTAAGTTGGGTGAAAAGATACTGGAACAGGGAAGTAGCGTCTTGGCTTTCCTAGTAAAAGCCATAGGTGAGTATTGGTTAATGAATTCTGAGCTGGTGTTTGATGGAAAACTCAGGCCTTGAAGTCTTTCATGAATAAATCCATTAGCAAACCCTTTAAAAAGGTCTAACTCAATTTTCCTTCCCATTACCTCCAAAATGGATTCTAGCACAAAGCCAGTTAAAAGCAATAGGGAGGGCAAAACCTGACCAGAACCTGCCAGTAGTTTTCCTCTCAGTTGGATGGGAGGTGAGGCCATGCATGTGATGGAGGATGATTGCATCCCATTTTATCTGTACTTGTAGATTTAAAGCACAAGAAGAGGCTTCCTGGGGAACAGCTACTTCCCTGGTTCTCTCTCCAAATCCATGTGATGACATGAAGACAGACTAGGATTGAAGCTGTGAGCTGGTGGTGTTGCTTTTGCTCTCTTCTTGTTAGTATCGAGTATTTTACCACTAATAAACACATTTGTGGGAAAAGAAATCACATGCTCTAGTGTGCCATTGGCACATAGCGTATGTTTTTGTAGGTAAGAGACCCAACCTGCTTTGTTTCAGTGCCTGGAGTAAGGGCTCTTTTATCTATAGAGCTAGGGCACTACGGAGAATCACTATGGAGCATTCTCCTTGAAGCAAAAAGCAGACATTGCTTCTAATATAACACATTTCCATGGGCTCTGGTGGCATGCAGGGGTAAGTTTTCCTTTCTCCCACACCAGGGTTGCAGCAGTAATTCTCTCCACCTGCTGTGGGGAAGCCATGGATGGCTGATCTTTTGAGGAGAGTTCAGCTCAGGATTATACCAGTAGGTCTGTTAGGTACTGAATAATGTATCCTGGCAGCAACGTTTCAGTCGGTGACACAAATGTGACATTTGCCTGCATCATGTCTTTTTTCATCTGCTTCCCTTAGATCAAGGATGCTTAAAATCTCTGTGGTGTTTTGGATGACTGGTCATCTGTGGAAAGGGGGCTGGTTGAAGGTGAAACGGCCAAGACAGTTGCATCAAAACATCCTCGGAGAAACAAAGAGATCCCGAACGTGAACATGGCCCTTTCCCCAATAACTTGTATGTGATGTGCAACCATGAAATGAAGCATATCAGGGAATAAAAGCAAGGGGGCATGATGCACACTGGTGCTTGTTTGAGTGCTTTGAGGATCATCTGCCTGTCAGAGCCATACGGTGAAACTGCTTGGGGTAACTACAGACTTAACAGAGTAAGATCTGCAACTCCAGGTGCCACAGAGGAAATAATTCTTATGATCAGTGAGGTTGCAGCATTACTTCTTGGGGTGGTTAGTAAGAGGTTTCTTCTAAGGTTGAGAAAAGGCCCAAAAAGAGGAACAGGTAAAGCCAAAATACCCCAAACATCTGTGACCTATGCTTAATTAAATTTCATGCTTGTCAGTTCCCCAGAGCTTTTTGGTACTCTATGTATCTTGACTTAAGTAATGAAGGCAATAATACTTGTGTACTGGAGGCAGTGAAATGTGTTCTTGGTAAAACTAGGTCAGCATCAGGGTTTTGCATGGTTCAGACAGTCATCTTCTGATGAAGTTTGAGAGAAACTAGACTTCACAAACTCATCTTCAGGGCAGTTGGCCTGTGATGGCCTTGCTGTCTAACAGGATGCTCCTGCTGAGGTTGACTTCAGAAGTCATCCAGATTTTTGTTTTCTACAGAGAAAGAAAAAGAGATCACTAGTCTGTGAACTGATGGGAGCAAGGTCCTCAAAAATCCTGAACTTGTAGCCCTGAGCTGTCTTCCCCCAGCTGTCAGCCTCAAGAGGAGGCTTCTGAAATCCTTTCCTTCTTTAAACTCTATGAATTCATCCTTTCTGCACATCTCCTGGTGGGACTGATGCCCTAAACGCTGTTCCCACCATTTTTCATAGAAACTACATCTAGATGCTAACAGATCTGCATGGAAGAGTTCAGTGAATTGCTTATTTTGATGATGATTTCTGGCCATCCTCCATCAGTCCTACATCTCTGAGGGGATTACCCATGTGGGGGCACTTGGATCTGGCAAGCTCTGTGGGAAAATCCCTTGTGTGGTTGTTTTCCTAATTGCTTTGCAAAACAGGACAGTGCTGGGCTGCTCAGTTACTTGAGATGATGAGCAAATCTGGACAAATCAAGGTGATTCCACCAAATGAAAGCTATAGGAGATAGACTTCCCAAAGTGAAGAAACTAACTTAGCTGTGTGGTTGTCAGCCTGTCAGTTATCTCCTAGCCTTTGTGCCAGACTGTCCAAGCACTGAGTGCTGCTGCGATTGCTTCAATTTACTCTATTTACATGCGTAGGAGGAGATGGGGGTGGGAAAATTGGTATTTGCCTCCCCATCGAAGTGGAGGAACTGGAGAAGCAGGGGAGTGCGCAGAGCAGTTTCCAGAACCACAGACTGAAGGATAATTGTAGAAACCAAATGCATCACAGAAAACCCAATTGTAATAAATTGGCCAAGAAGCTTAAAACTTTTGCTGTGCATTGCAGCAAACCAAGAATTAATTCCTGGGAGCAGACAAGGCCCCAGGCTGGCAGAAGGTTAATGTAATTGGCTCTGGGTGCACTCAGACTGCATTGGCATCTCAGTGCCTTGGCACTTGAGAGGGTAACAAAGAAATGGGAGCTCACCCCACCAGCTACAGCACTAGAACTGATAGGATTTGGTGCGTGTTAAAGCAACAATGATCCTAGTGTGTGGCCTCTGAATGATCACAGAACAAGTGAGCAAATATAGACAATCATACACCAATAGACATGGCAAAGGAACGGACAAAGTGGTCTCAAGCTGAAAGACTCGGAATAGGCTCTAGAGCAAGGATATATGATTACTGGCTGAGACGTGGGACTCTGCCCGGACTGGGAGGATCGCAGGCATCAGACTTTGTCTTGTTCAGCTCTTGTTAAAATGGATTAGCAATGAGAACCTAGATCATGTGCTGGAGATGCCCTTATGGATGTGGTTTTGTTTTGTTGGGTTTTCTTAGTTTGGTTTGTTGGGGTGGTTTTGTGTTGTAGTTGTGGGGTTTTTGTGGTTGGGTTTGTTTTCTGGGTTTTGTTTGGTTGGTTTGTTTTGCTTTTTTGAGTTGGACGGGTTTTTTGGTTGTTTTGTTCTTTAAGCTGTAGCTACTCTCTCCTTCCATGACAGGAACAGGACTAAATGCTGGAGTAAGAAAGGTGGAGGTATTAGTCATAGTTTGCTTGACAGGGCCGTACTTAAGGCAGTCTGAATTAGTTTACTGCTAGGGAAGGTAATGTGGGGTAATGAACATAAATTAAACCATTTTCCTCCTCTGTCTCAGCCTGGCTTGTGGTGAAGACATGATGCAATATAGGGTTTTCCATGCTTTACAAGCCTTGACAGAATTAGATGTCACAACCATCTACATGGAAATAATAATGTGTGGACTCAATACGACACTTCAGATTTGCCAGTGGAGTATCTCCTGTACTCATGCTGTCCTGCCCAGTGGGCTGCAAGTGTCCTATACTGTTCTTGCTTCTTCCAAACACGTCACGTTGAGGTAGACCCCCTACAGTAAACAGAGGCTTTGGGATCCTCCTTTTTTGTCTTTGTTGATGCATGGACGAGCTGATGTGCTGACTGTCAATGGGATATATCCATTTTTGCAACCTTTCAGATCTAGCTAGCTAAGAAAAAGAGGAGTACGTGTTTTCTCTGTGCTTTCTTTTGGTCTGCCTTCAGGGGTCTTCGTAGGGATATCTGGAGCTGCTTTGTTTCTTTGAGAATCATTTGTTGCCCAGGGTCTGAAGTAATAGATCTGGAGCTCTTCTTTAAGCGTTTTCTATATGAAATACAAAGCACTTTGTTCCTGGGATACTGGGTGCACCCGGAGCAATGCAGTGCTCCAAGTGAGAGCTGCACAGGAGATGCAGAGCTCCTGCTGCGTGTGCAGTTGCATAGCAGTCACGTGCTCCAACAACAGGAAGTCAGCACTTTCTACTACACCTTGTGTAGGTAGAGGGCAGGTTGCCCGAGTATTGAAGGGGTTGTCTTGCTGTTACATTGCAGCAGTGTCAAAAATCTTCTGGAAGTCCTATGCTGCATTCAATAGGGTATGCTGCTAAAAGCTCCAGTATCCTGAGACCCCAGTATCTGTTCACATGCATGGATTGGGTTCTTCTCTGGCTAGCATCTACAAAAGGTTTTTTGTAGCTGGAGTTGGTATCTTTATGTGTAACTGATCTGTTTATCACCAATCATTGTGAATAATTTGCCTCTGGATAACTGCTGGTAATTGCACCTGGAACCTGATGGTGAGGAGGCTTGTTCGTGTATTATCCATGTTGTAGTTGCTGACTGCTTACTCTTTATATACATATATTCTATCCATGCATGCATTTACTTCAGAAGGGGCCTAAGGAAAATGTATTTGAAGTGCATGTGTTGTTTCTAAGCTTGTCCTGATTAACTCTGGGGAGAATGTGATACACAGGCCAGGAGCAACAGAGACATTTTTATTAACTGCTTTGGCTCTGTGGGAAGCACAGTGAACCTCTGAATGTGTTTCCAAGGGGTCACACAGACTCTTATTTCATTTTTATCTGAAAAGCAAAGGCCAGTTCTTCCACGTGAGCTTTTAAATCAGAAGCACAATTTAGGGAAATCCATCAGGATTGCTGCATGCTGCATAAGACCCGACAGTTCTCTGCTTTCTGTCTCGGTTTCCCTGTTGGGATGGTTGCTGTGCAGAATGGGACTGTCCTTTTCTCAGACAGCACTGTACCCAAGGGCAGCTCTGGGCTGAGGTATCACTGCTGTCTTGGTGCTGGATGCTGCTTCTGCCTATACTCGTGCAGCTAATGCAGAAGGTCCATAGACTTTGAAGTCTGCTTTTTCCTTTCATCCTGTTACTGCAGAGCTAACAGACTGGTGCACTGATCCTGTGTGCAGATGTCTGCATTGCCTGAAAAGAGCTCTTCACTCCGAGTAATCCAGAGATGTGTTTGTAATGAGATACTTGACAAACTGTTGTAACTTGACAATTCCTCACAGTCATAGGAAAATACCTGTACCAGGTGTTTCTTAAGGTAAGTCGTCTGTGGTCCAGCAACTTTCCAGGCTACTTCAGTGGTATAAAATTACCACCACAAAATGCTTCCATAGATAAAAGAGTAAGAACTTTTCTGTTATATTTACAATGCATAATCTCCTGGGTAGTAGTTAGGTGTATGAACACTACACTGGCATTTCCTCTTTAAACATTGTTATTTTATTGCTTTATCTATCTAGAGGAGAGCAGAAATTATCTTTTAATTACAACGAATTTAATGCTATTGGTTATATAGCACTTTAGCTCACACGCAGCATGACAAAGCTTAGAATTTAGTATAGTCCTATGATGCATCATTGATTCATCTTTTCATCCTGGAGTGCCAAGTATTTCCACATTGTTGCTAAAAGCAGGTAAAAGATTATAAGCAGGAGATGTTTAGACTGACTTAGTCAAAAAAGAATCAAAATAGGACTACATAGGGAGGCATGGGAAGGCAGGTCATGCTAAGGCTTTGCCATGCCGTTCCTGAGAAGAAGAAGAAAGAATAGGAATAAATACTCTGTCATTATCAAAACACAACACTATAACGTGAAGAGGTGGAGTAATTTATCTGTAAGTAATAGACTGACCTATTCAGAACTGCAGTTTTAATGTAAGGCTAACCTTTGAAAATGGATCAAGTGATATAAATTATTAAGGAACAGGCATTCGTCAGATAGATGGTCTCTATTAGTAATTTTATGCATGAATAGTTATCTTCAAAGGTAGAGCTGCTGTCTGCTGAGGAAGAAAGTGCAAAAGCAGATTACCTGAAGCTGATGTGTAAGGCTGACTTTCATTCTGTGTGTTCTAATCCAGTAAAAACAAAAGGCTGAAGCAGGGTCATCTCTCTTGCTACCCAGCCCATGCAGCTCTTAAATTCTCTTGCTTGCAGAGGAAACCCCTGTTGCTGATGTTCCTAAAACATCTTCCACTTCTGCATGGAAAAGTAGGAAAGCAAAGGTAACCTTAAGCTATGTGTTCCTAGCCTGTTTGCTCCAGTAAGCAAAACCAACTTCAGGCTTTTCCTGGTTTCTTCTGTCTCCAGCTTTTTGTGTGTCTTGTCTTCCAGTCACAGATGCTGCTATTGCTCAGCTTTTGAATGTGGGTTTGAAAGGGGTATAATACCAATGCATAGAGGGTATTACAGGCTTTCCTCCATCCTTTAACCACACTGATGTCTGTAGTGCTTTGGGAAGAAGTGCGTACACTGAAGCACATCCCTGTTAAATGGGACTTATACCCAGCACATGATGCTTTTTCACACAGTCCCTGCTCTGCTTATTTTGCATAGTGACTTTTAGCCATTGTGTTACCTCCACATCATAATATAATGTATTTGTTCACTTCTGACATCTTTGTTCACTCCAGAGGTGAAAGGGGAACAATCTACAGTGTGTCTCAAATTCTTCTAGATTCTGACAGGCAACATAAATAATCATATCAGGGAAGACACCTTTCACATCCAAAAGAATCTAGAAACTGCCCACATGTACATGAGCATCTCTTCTCAGCAGGAATCCTCCTTTTCTCTTTTCCCAAGCACCAGTCTCATCTATATTTCCATTTGAATTAAGAAAAGGTTTTGAAGGGAACTGGAATTTATGACCCCTCTGAAAATATCTACAAAGAGATTAAGTTTCTGCATCCTATTTTCTTCAAATGGCAGGGAAAAAATGGAAACATAAACATATGAACATCACTCCAGTGTCTGGAATCTTACTGATTTCTCTCTTTTCCTCCTTTTTCTTCACTAGTTCATGTGTGAAGATGAATGTTTTGTGGTTAAAATGCTGGAGTGGGATGCAAATGATGCCAGCTTAAACTTCCAGATATGTTAAAGGCTTCCTCTGTGATACCATTAAATAGCTCTGTGATCTCTGCATGTACTTTTAGCTACAAAAAGTATCTAAAAATATGACGTCCACATTATTTTTATGATTTAGACAATCATAAACCAGACTCTGGATATTTAAAACCCACTCACTTTGTTTCTTTGAACAAAATACCTCCTGTTTGTGTTGAACTGATACAGGTTAGACTTTGAAAAAAAGATAAGCATTTGGCGTACTAATTTGAGGAGCAACAGTTTTCAGTAGCCTGGAACCCTTTGCAGTATATTGATGTTTCAATTTGTACAGAGTAGCAGCTGCCCTTAATGATAAAGCAACTGCTCTGCTCTGTGATAATTTGATGTGGCAGCAGTAGTCTTGTGGAATGCGACATGACAACTTGAAATAACAACATGCAGATACGATGCCACAGACATGTCATGAAATAACATCAATTACTAGAAATTATAGGAAAACATCTTCAGAGCAAAAATATTGAGACAAAAAGTTGTCATCGCACCAGAAGCTGAGAGGAATATGCTAGTTTATGAAATTCCTACTAGAAACAGTTTAGTTTAGTTTGACTTTTTATAATTTGACTTCTTAAAATCGGCACATTCATCACTAGACTAACTTGTCATATACAAAAGTAAGATGATTTTCTAGTATCTGCAATGCTTTTTAGTGTAAATTCTTTCAGGCTATTGTCATGTGTGTGACCATGCTCAAAAGGCCGTGAAGGCTATGCCCACATTAACAAGTAATCTATCTCAACAGGAACGCATGTAGAGCAAAACAGTGCTGAAGGTCCGGGTTCCCCTCTACAAACATTTCAGAGGATTTACTTCAGGTAGCTGTAGTCTGACTTGTCTGCTGGCCACCGTTTGCTGGAGGGCAGTAGGTGAGCTCCTGGAGTGCATCTTCCAGTCTAATTTTATCCTGAATTAAAATGTGGAGCTCCAATTCAGTCTATGAGGGGAACCAGAGCCCAGCAAGTGGAGATAATCAGGAAAGCATCTTCATAAAGCACACCTTATTTCATAATGAAGCACTAACACATGAATGTCCAAAGACATCTGGGCTGTCTGAGTGCTTCCAAACGATGAACTAAATTGTTTATTCAAACAATCAGCTTAATCCTGTTGGAGGTAAGAGAATTATCGCTGTGCCGATTAGAATTGGATCAGTGGATGATCCTTTTATCCAGGAGCTTCCTTCATTTGATTGGGCTTTGCTGGTTCAAAGAAAATGGAAATTGTTTCTTAACTATCTCTGATGTTGAGTAATGGAAAAGCCAAAGCTTGACCTTTTTGAATCATTTCCATTACAAATAATGCCATTGTGGCCCCTCTTAGACACTGTGCTGGACAAATCTATATGCCAGTATCTATTCTGAACTTTATTCTCCTTGTCCTGCTCTCTCCAGCTTTCTCTTTCTGTAAAAGGAGAGACTGCTTCATTCTTCTACGAAGGCTTCTGCTGAACAAAAGCAACTGACTCTGAAAGTCATCCTCTGACATCAAACCCTTAGACTTTTCAAAGCATGGCTCAGGGTTTTAGATGTGAAGCTCCTACTGAATTTAATTGGAGCTGTGCAGCTGCATCAAACCTTTCAAGATGCATACCCTGAAATATTCATATTGCCTTTCTCTCTTTCCTTTCTCTTAGCCACATTTGTTAAAGTTTAAACGAAGTCGCTTCCAGTTCTTGTAGGTGCAAATCTGTGCTTGCATAGTCTATGAAGACATTAGCATTTAGACATTGAACACCCCTTGATTTGTATGCACCAATCACTTGGTAAACAGCTGAAGTGGTTGCATATAAGCTGTCAGTTAATTCTGGCTGCAGAAATTGATTCAATTTTTTAAAAGTCAAGCCCTATCAGGTATCTTCTCTTCTGTTACTTGCACAAAAAATGATTTAGATCCTAGCTTTTTAAAATCCCCCCAGTCCAGGTGGAAGTTTTCCTGTTGCTGGTTGGTTTGCTCTCAGTTTGCATGATCCTAAGGTAGTCCAAGGTTGCTTTCCTTTCAGAAGGAGAGCACAACAAGAGGTAGGGTATTAAAATATGGATGTATTCCCTCAGTTTGCACAGCACCCTCAAACAGAAGGTCTGGGGCAGGGCTTGGCTTTCTGTGGTGAGTTTGTTCAGTGAGTGAGAGAAAGGGGTATGTGAGTGCTAGGCATAAGGGTTCTACAGTGTAATAAGGATGGCATATAAGAAGGATTATATCACTCTTTAGAGCCACACATGTATTGAGTATCTAATAGAGGAATCTCATCTTCAGATATGGCTTCAGAAATAATTATAGTCTGTTCTTATGACCCTCCAGAACCAGTCATAATCTTATTTTCAAGCTTACCTGTCTCTGAAGGCTGCTTAACATGGAAGAGTTCCTAATTTGTTGACTGTAAAGCAGCTCCCACTTTCTGCTTGAAGGTGGGAGTGCTTCTGTTTATAAGGAAAAGCCCAGGAGAAACTACAAGGAATGCAGCTCTCTAGTCTCTGTCTCTGCTGATATGCTGCTCAGCCTTGATTCAGTAACCTGTTGCCGCCTCAGTCTACCCATCAGTAAAATGGATATAAGGGTAAAAGTAAGAATAATGAAGGTCAATCTGTGGCAAAACCTGACTTTTTCATGGCACTCACCATTTCTCAGAGTTGCTGATACTGCAAGCATATATGAGTTCCAGTGCTTCATAATTCCCTGCTTATTAGGTGTACTGAATTAACTCACCACATGCATGGCTCTAATCTACTGCAAACACAGAGTGAAATGCATTATCTTAAACCACCATGAAGGCAAGCTAGCTGGTAAGCAGAAAATCAGAAAGATCTGATTACCAATTTGTTTGTAATTGTGGGTCCACACCCATAATTCATGTTTCTGGGCTGATCTGAGTCCTTCAGAAGCAAAGGGTATTAGGAGAACTTGTACTTTGGTTTGTTGCTGTCAGGCTTTGTCAAATCTCTTGCATGAAAGGGTTCAGAAACATTGTTTTATCCTTCAGCCCAGGAAAGAATTGCCTCATCAGCAAGGTGCTTCTATTTTAGCTGCCTAACTTTCTAATTGAATTTAGAATATAACAGAATCATCACTAGCAGCACTGCAAACCTTCCCAGTTTGATTTGGATAATTCTGCCTCGCTGCTGCAGGGGTTTTCTACATACTTTTGGGAATACCCCAGGAGAAATGCAAATTGTGACACAGAATTAGTTACCTCTCTGCAACAGCCAACAAGATCTAAGTACGCTCTCTGTGTCTCTGTCTCCTTCTGATTTCACTTGTCATGTGTTTATATTGGCAATTGTTTTGTATAGATAGACTTGTAGTGTTAATATTCTGCTTTGATAATATTACTCTTCAGGAATCTTAATGAGTGGCTTATGTATGTGGCATCTTTAAAGCCTTCCACTGATGGTATTTATTCTTTATTTTCTTTAAGTGGTGAAGGAGCACTGCTGAAGCCCCCTTGGGTAAACAGTGTTTAAAGTAGTCCATGCATTTTAATTAGAAAAGAAATACATAGATAAGGATGAAAGATTTGTTTTCCTCAGGCAAACCATGAGAACATCAGGCCCACAGGTAGCTTAGTTTAACTCCAGAGAGTTTACATTTATATCTCCTTCTCTAAATATTAGAAACTCCATTCTGATACAAGCGGGACAAATTAAGGTAAGATAAAGGTGTCTTCTCTGCTGGAGGCTTAAGGTCCTTCTTACTGTACATTATTAAGGTGTCCTGCATAGGGGAGGGGGGGGAAAAGCAAAACTAGAAAAAGAAAACTGCACCGCAATCTATGTATGAGACTCTGTCCACAGGAAAACATGGGTTATTTTAACTAATGATTGGTTATGGAAGTGGGTTGGTTGTGTTTTTCCTGGTCATGAACCAGTGGGTCCTCAAAGCATATTTATATGTTTTAATTATTAAAATCAGTTTGCTGTGTTGGCAAGCTTCTTGTAGAAGATGCACTTCTGGTATTCGCCTTTGCTGCGTAGCTGTAGGCTAATATTTAAGTTCTTGAGTAGGTTTGGTTTTGCTTTTGTTTTTAAACTTGAGGGTTTTTAAGCCTCTTTTGAGAGCTAAATGACTAGCCTGTGGTTAAACAGCAAATATGCAAGTACTTCTTCAGTATGCAGGGGGTATGTTTTCAAGTGGAAGGTCAGCAATGAGTTGTAGAGGCAGGAAATTTTTCAGAGCCTGCATCAGTCCAGTCACTTGAACTTAGAGCAAGGGTTGCACTTTGCTTTTGGGAGGAGTACCTTAAAGATTGAGGGAAGGTAAAGCCATGCACAGAAAAGTCTGAAGAAAGATGTTTTGTTATTACTTTCCTAGCTGCTGTAGTGTTCCCTGTCTTTGGAAGGGTTTGGAGACTGATGTGTGTAGAGAGCAACAAGGTTTGCTGTTGCTGGAGAACATCAGGAACACAAGGAAGGTGCTGCATGTTCACAGGGCTACATTCATTTCCACACCATTTTCTAACTTTTCTAATGATGTTTTCAGCTCAGGAACAAGAAAATCTGGATGACTTGGCTGAGATCAAATAGAAGGGACACAAATTGATTGTAGGCCCCTGGATGGCCTCCTGCTTCTCAGTGAGAAGGCTGAGCCATGGATGTTGCTGCTTCCTCTTCTGCCTTTCAGAAGCAGCCAAAATAAGGGTGAATGACTGAACAGTGGGATTTTTCTAAATGCCTGCCTTGAGACCATTGTCAGCACAGCTCACAGATGCTGTTAGGTTAGATATAAAGGAAGGCATTATACCTTGCAGTGTTCATTGTGTAGGAGCTGGTCTTATAAGGTGTCTGGTCCTGTACTGTGACAGACTGCATATAGGCACATCACCCGTATGTTCTACTTTAGAAGAAGGCTGAATATGCTGCAGAACTTGATTGAGATCCTGTGATACCAGAATTAACTCATGTATATTGTGCATTATTCAGTAAAGCAAAATGTCTGGGAGAGGTGTCATCTCCAAATACGTGTAAGATTGATTTGATTTCAAGACCTAGGTCAGATTCTTTAGTAATACTAAGCCCGAGGCCTAAATGGGAAAGGACAGTATCTGCTCTCTAGGTTGTGCACTGATCTAGGTAGCCTCTGGGCTGCTCTAATTAATCTCTCCCTTGCTTCGGGATATTCAGAGCAAGAAGAGCAGGCTGGCAGCCAGAACCATTAGGTCTGTGCCAGATGAGGTTCCTACATGCTGGTGGGGTCTGTAGGTCTGCCTCCCAAACCCTTTGCTGTCCTGATGCCATCTGATTGGGACAGCCCAGAGCTTTACATGAAACATTCTGAAACATGTGCCAGGACTGTAACCATCATTGTGTGCAATTGTGGCACACACATAGGTAGATTTGCTAAAGAGGATAATGTGGAAGAGCCTTCCATTTCCTAAGCAGAAGCCTTTGTTTTAGAAGCCTCTGCCATTTACTGGTCATTTCTTGTGGTCTTTTGAAAAATATCAGTGCTGTCTCCAACCTAATTAGCAGAGTAAAAGATGAGTTATCACTTACCAAGGCTTTGATTGCTTTTTCAGCTTTGTATGGCCTCTTGGCTGGTAGGTGGAATTGTGTACAAGATGGGCCTTTTTTTAGGGAAAGATATATATAAAAAAATAAAACAAATAAAGGAGCCAAAAATTCAACTCCCAATTCTGTGCTTTAATGTTTTACAGTTTTGCAGGGTTTTTTGACATAAGGTCATAGTAGTTCTCCTTTAGAAATCAGGAAAAATAAAATCTCATTTAAGTCTATCTTTAGGTTCATATTTCTTAAAAATGTATCCCTTGAGAATGAAGACGCAGGTTCCCAAAGTCTAAAACGCAAGAGTCAGCAGGAGAAACAGCTCGCTTGAAAACAATCTGAGGAGTAATTATTAATTAATGTACAAAAAAAGATTCGGTGTGCAGAAATCTCTGCCTTTCTCTCATTTTTATCACGGATTTCCTCTTCTTCTGGACTTCAGATGCAGCTCCGAACAACCCAGCTTATGTTGTGTTTCTGCAGATACAAATAATCAGAAGAGAACAGGTCATATGTTTTGACAGATACCACATAAAAGGAAACGTTTAGACTGGCATACCCATACTCAAATTTGATTACAGGGAATTAAGTTTCTTCAAAGCAAATGGCTTTCTTTTACTTCTCGGTATTTCTCATGCAATTAGCAAGTTGGTTCTATTAACTCTCTTGACAGACAGTATTACGGATCTTATCAGCTTTCACTTGTGTATGCAGGGCTTTATTAGCTTCTTGTTTGCTTATGAACTTCTTTGTTGACGATAAAATTGGTGGGTAAGTGTGGGACATACGTCAGGGTAGGACGCTGTTTGCTTCGCTTATCAATAAATAACAAACTTTTGGCAAATAAATAAGAGCGACAAGGGAGCTGGTGGGTCTCAGGGTTTCTTTTGCCACTGTTGGCACTTGCTCGTGTTGCTAAGTTACTGCAGCTCCTGGCTTCTACTTTAGAGAGAAGAAATTATTTTTACATATATAATGAACACAGTACCAGGGACTCCCAGAGCTGTGCTGGAAGTGACTGTAATACAGGGGGGATTGTGAATGCAGTCTGAAAGCCAATGCTGCAGAACACTGGTCTAATACAAAACTAGGCCCTACCATCACATTACAATAACAAAGGTGGGCATATTATTTATTTTTGTCCAAAATGCCTTAAAAATAGCAAGCAGCAATAATGAACCACTGGACTGGATGGTACCTGCCTCTGTCACTTGCAGGGTATAGGCTGAGAATGGTGGTTTTTCTGGGAATGATCATGACTAGAAGTAAAACTTCCAAATTAACTTCCCTGAAGAGAAAATATTCCCAGAAGAAATCGTATTTCCTTACTGAAAACTTAGTTCTTTGAATCACTAGTCAAAAGTATTTATTATTCCTGATATTGCAACAGTGAGTTCATTATTACAACTATGAAAATAACAAGCAGTAATGCCTAATTCCCTAAGGAGGAGTTTTAAACTCCCTGTCAAGTTACCCAGCATGGTCCTTGCTATTCCTTTTTCTGAGGCAAAGGGAAACTGAGTGGTATTACTTAGGGTTCAGTTGCTTTGGTGTTACAAAGGCTGAAGCTCTGAACTGAAAAAAGGAATCAGTTTTCATACTGGGAAATACACAAAGAGTTTTATTGATATTCCAGTTGGTGAGAGGAAAACATTATTTTCCTGCTGGTTAGAAGTTGCACTTTACCATCCATTGCTGGGCAATGTAAGCCCTTTGAAAGGGCTGGAGTTCAACTCTACTTGGCTTCAGGCTTAACCTGCCTCTCTAGTGGAGGAGAGGAGTCCGGGGGTCAGATGGTGGGAGCATGTGACTCAAAGTTGCTGGGACACATTGGAGGATGGCCTGAGTCCAGGGAGATGAGCACAGTGTAGGTAGCTTAATGCAGAAAATTGCTAAGTAATGTGCTTTGGCAGCAGGTTCTCTGTCCAAGTGCTGTGAAATCATACAGGCCAGTGGGAGGGGAAGGGATGCCCTATACCAGAGGGTTTAAACCCAAAGAGATACAGCAACCACTGTGTCTACAGAAAAAGAAAACATGAATTTCTGGCCTTTAGTTAAGCTTCTGGTTTATATCAGTTAACAGTTTCAAGGTGCAGAAATTAACACAACATACTACTTGCCAGTTAGGCAAGAAGTCGGTAGATCCCAATGCAGCAGGAGGCGCGAGACCTTGATAGTATGCTCTGTAGTCTGAGTTCTTCTACCTGAATTTATTCTTTCATCTGGTCTTTCCTTTTCCTGCTGAAAAGGGTTCTGAAGGGAAGGGCTTTGTTTTTTTGTTTAAGAGTTCATAAAGTTGTCTCAGCTCTGCTTCTGATGGTGTCCATAGGTGTCCTCTTCCTGCTACAGATATTTCCATGGGGTTGTAGGGAATATTCTTGTCCATGCAAGGGAAATGGTCTGCTCTGCTCATTGGGAATCTGATAAAAGACTGCCAGTGGCTCTTTTTTTCTGGGTATCTCGGTTTTCTCTCGGGCTGAATTGTCTAAATTCTGGATTCATATATGTAAAAGAAGAAAGTATGTGAAACCTCAGGGACCCAGCTGGGGCGAAGCAGCAAGCCCCAGGACACCTGTCTAAGGGAAAAAGCAGAAAAGTTGTAAAGATGACACTAGTACTAAGCATTTCTTTTGCAGATGGTTACAGGTATAGACTGACTTGCACACACACTACCAGAGGCACTTTTCCCTTCATGCCCCCAGGAGCCAGCTTGGATGTCTGATTCATCTCTGCAGGCTGAGACAGAGCCATCCGGCTCTGAAAAATTGATTTCAAGGGGAATTCACTTGCTGTCTGAGCACAGCACTCCTCAGGACAGCTAGCCCTCTGCGGAAATCATCATAATTGTGCCTAGGCTTCTCAAAGAAGGCTGGATTTCCAGCCTCCCCTGGGATCTGGGCTCCTTATGCAGTGACATGGCTTTAGAGACATCCTTTCTTCTTAGAGCAGATGGATTCAGTGGGGGGTCTGAAGAAATGGGCTTTTGAAAGAGAACTGGTGAACATAATGGGGAGCAGGAAACTTTCTGTGTGGTTTTAAACTTGCTCCTCTGGAGTCTAAGACTATGCTGATGTCAAAATTTATAGGTAAGCCTCTATTGCAGAGAGAGGGTCTGGTTAAATCTCTGTCTTTCTCTGCTCAGCACTATTAGGGGTATTGCAAACCAAAATGAGAGCAGCAGATTGCAGCAGAGCTGCCATGGGTGAACCAGTGGGCAGAGCCACATCTAGCTTATCTCTTTTTCCTTTTTCTGTAGAGCAGGGAGAAATTCTTGCACCTCCTCAAGGACTGACCATACAGGTTTGTTAAATGTGGACCACAGCTCCATATTCTTAGTGATTCAAGAGCAGACACAGCTTAGAGCTCCTACCATCTGCCAGTTGTCACCAGCACTGTCCCTGCAGGCGAAGCTGCGGTGGGGCAGTGCTGCAGCAGCCAGCTGTAAAGCTGTGCGGGTAGAAGCAATGCAAAAGGACCATTATTCACTGTGTTTTAAGATAAGGGAACCAGGGAGCATCTGAATCTCACACAGGTTAAAAACTCAAAGCAGCATTATTTCCATATAGGGCATAACTGAATGGTGGAGTTTGTTACCATGTGATTTGGTGGGGATAAAAAGGATAACTTTTCAAAAGCCATTGGGAAACATTATGGAAGGAAAATGCACTGACTGCTAAACACAGTGATGCAGAGAAAACTGAGACTAAGTCCTCATAGTTCTTCACTGTGGAAGGCTCACCACAGACCTTTTCTCTGCACACCTGCAGCTGATGGCTGACAGGTACTGCATTAGATCTCTAGTGCACATAAGCCAGTATGGTAATTCCCATGTTTCTCTTGCTGCCTTTAATGCAAGAAGCTGTGTGGATTGAGATGGTTTTGGACTCCTTCTGATGCTCAGTTTCAGGCCAAAAGATGGCCAAAAATGAAAAAAAGAATGGCAAGTATAAGCATGTAGGATTTATTAGCATCATTTGCTATGGAACAGTCTGGCAAACCATTTAATTCAGCATTCAGTTTGTAACTGAATAACATCTTTATGACCACACAGTCTCTATATTGAAAGACTTTATAACTGCAGTAGTCACATACAATGGTGAGGGTAGCCACAAAGGCATTGCAATAGGCTGGTGACTGGCCATGTAAAAGCTAGGGAGCTGATTTTGCTCATTCTATCAGACCAGAGCTGCCATCAGCACAGTTTACAGGCTGCTTCAACCAGTAGTAATTCATATAGATGCTCAGCTTGTCACAGATGCAGAGCAAAACATATTAGCCTCAACCAAATGAAAGAGGTTAAGATAAACACATCTTCATCTTTGATGTTAGTGCGCATATGAGCAGTTACTGCAGATCAGCCAATGTGTGGGAACTCGTTACACTGCAATAGCTTGATCATAGTTCTGAGCCCTTAAGCTTCTCAGTTTAATGCAAGAGTCTTCATTTACTGCTGAGCTCATGCCTCCTCTTTGTTTTTCAGTGAGCAATTCCACTGGCGTTTTATGCTCTTTCCCTTTCCCTGCAATTTCTTTGACATTTGTCTGAAACACCTCAAATCCCAACGTCAGGATAGAGAAGCTAGTAGATCTTGTTGTTCTTGACCTCTTTTGGAACCTCACAAGGAATAGCCCTGGAGCTGTTTTCTCTGAAGTAGACTGACCCATTTATAGCTATGACAGATGTCTGGGAGGTGCGAGGATGCAGGTTTCCCACCTTGGGAAGGAGCAAAGGTCTGTGCTCACTCAGCCCTATGGAGGGTTAATTATTGTTTTGCTTAAAAAAGCATTCGGCTGCCCTTAGGTATAGGAATTTATTTAAGCCTTATCTGCATAATTATCATGTTTATTGCTTAACACAGCTGGATGGATATGAAGAGTATGCAGTTTTTGATACACACTTTATGTCAGAACCATTACAGGGGAAAATAATTATCTCTTATAGCCCCTGCAAAGAGGCTGGCAGTAATAGTTTTTTGACTTTAAAAGACAAGTCCTAGGACCAAATTTATTGGGCCTATTTACATATTTTGTGATGAAGTTTTTCCTCTCTTTATGAAATTTGTGCTGTGATGGACAGCCAGGATTTTGAATGGTGATTGGTGACCTGAGGTGCTTTGCTTAATAGACTCAAATTGCAGAGAGGAGGGAGCTGCATCACGTGAAAATCATTAACCTCTATCAGGGACTCTTGTCAGGCACCCAAACCCACCTTCTTTAGAAATCTCAGCCACTTCTAACATCTTAACATGTTGAGATATTTAACAGGAATTCTGGAGTAGCCAGAAAAATGCAGAGAGCATTTTAATCTATGATGATTATTATTATTCTTTTTAATCTTGCAAGGTGTCACTCTATTTGAAACCCTAGTATGTTGTATCCTTTATGGGTAAATCTTTACAAGGCATTGGTGGGTATTTCTGTATTTGTAATAGTGTGCAAGCATGTAAATGGTTCAACTTTGTCTCATTCATAAAGAGTGCTTACCATTTCAAATTCCTGTTATTGCATAAGGCATCAATAGTCTGAGGGTTTCCTGGTCCAGCCTATAGTCTGCAGAACTCTTGCAAATACCTGCATGGCATAGCCCTGGGGCAGCAGCTGCTGACACGCTGATGTCACTGCGAGCAAACCAGAATAAAGCTTTGAAAATGAGTATGAGGCCTACACAGGAGCAACCAAGGGCAGACATCTCTGCTGTATAGTTCAGGCATTGGCAACCTTTATTCTGGCCAAAGTGGGGAGGTGGGGTGATATACTGGAAAAATGAGCATGTAGCAGCATTCTGACAAAGCTGCTACTATCACCAGATAACATCTGATCTCAGCAACTGGGTTATGAAAGGAGAATACAAAAGACCTAAAAAAGGTCACATTTCAGTTAATATCTCCTTCATCAATGATGTGTGAGAGCTATTTAATATTAACCTCCGATTCTGTATGGTAGGAGTAGGTACCAGTCAGCATGTTGTCATTAGCTGGAGTGCTAGCTATTTCTATTTTATGTTCATTTCTTTGTTATACGAATGAATCTTTCAGTGTGGTTGGGAAGAACAACAACATGGTGAAGTAACAGGATGGAACTTTGGCATAAAAGCCAAAATAGTTAGAAGGGAGGCCAACCACCTATCAGTTGTGATTTCTCTCTTTTGCTCCACTAATCTCTCCATGTTCCATAGATGATAAATTACCAGTCACTCCCTTTCAGTCAGAAACATCTCTTCCCATGCTAACCTGTTGCACCTAATCAATCCTCAGTTACCCAACCACCTTCTCCCTTTTGGTCTGATCAGTGTTTCTAGTCAGACAAGTTGCTTTTGACTTGGTTACTCTGAAAAACAGTGCGTGTGTAACTTCCAACTACATGAGTCTTGGTAACTGCTTGTCTTGTTGGCTGACCATCACAGGCTCTGCTTTCAAGATCTTGGTAAGTTTAGAGCAGTCTCCAGTTTAATATAAACCTCTTCCTCTCTTTTCTGTGGCTACACTTGTATTTCCTCACTATGGGATAAACAAACCTTTCTACAGGTGATCAGCACAACATATGGCCTCAAATTAGGAAGCAGAGAGACTTGGTACCATGGTCTAAGCCCAGCTGGTAACTCAGAACCACACAGCTGCTCATTCACTTCCCAACTTTTGTTCTCCCAGCTCCTGAAGGGGTGGGAAGGATAATTGAAAGAATGTAAATTCCAAGGTTTGAGATAAGACCAGTCCAGTTACTAAGGTATAACACAAAAGTACTACTACTACCACCAATAACAATGATAAGGGAAAATAAGAGGGCTAGAGAATATTGCTAAGCACTCACGGACTGATACCCAGCCTGACCGAGAAGTGATCTAGGCCTTCCGGGTAACTCCCCCCGTTTCTATACTGGGCATGACGTGCTGTGGTGTGGAATACCCCATTCGGTAGTTTGGGTCAGGGGTCCTATCTCTGCTTCTTCCTGGCTTCCCCTCCTCCCTGGCAGAGCATGAGACTGAGGAAGTCCTTGATAGGAGTAAACATTACTTAGCAACAACTAAAAACATTGGTGTGCTATAAGCACTGTTCCTAAACTAAAGCTGAAAACAAAGCACTGCACCAACTACTAAGAAGGTGAAAAATCACTGCTACTACTGAACACAGGACAGCATCTGCCCTTTATTCCATGCCATTCACGTCATGCTCAGATCCCACATTTTTTAATATACTGTTGCTTTTTGTCTCATATATATACAGAGAGAGACACACGTATATATACATATACACACAAATATCTATACGCACCCCACACACAAAAAAGAGAGAGCATTCCATTGCCCATGGACCAATCCCTATAAAATTTTCTGAATTCATTCAGGCCATGATGTCAGGCTCTCTCTCTTGTAACAGTCTCTCAGGACAGGAGAGATGGTGTTTAGTGTTGGGTTGTTGCCTGCTGACGACACCGCTGAACTCATCTGGTCAGTGCTGAGCTCTTCCATTTTTGTCATTCTTTGTTGGGGTGATGATTGGAGGGAAGTCAGGGTCAGTCAGTGGTGACCTGAGGACAGATCTGCTGCTGCTGGCTTTTAAATGACTTTGTATTCTGCAGATGATCATGACAGCACCTATCTCCTTTTTAAAGTCCAGATTGGTGGAGATGGGCATCTAGCTGATGGGCTATAAAAGTGTTATATAGCAGGCGACAGCATGTAATAGAGTTCATTGGCTGTTTTCCCCCCACGTTAAAATAAATCCTCTTGTGATACACAGTGGACTTCTCCATCTTCCCGCATTACCCACCAAGTATATCTGGGTCCCTGAGCAAAAGCAATCCCACGAGTAGGTTTGCCTTTACCTGAAGCAGGAATAACCCAGACTGTCTTTCCCAGCAAATTCCTTATGTGCACCACAGGAACGTTATCCCTCGCTACAGTACATGAAAGTTCTGACTGGGCTGGGCCAGCCCTGTTGGCAGATCCCCTCGTGTTGACCAACCCGGTGGCTTTTGATAAATGCGTATCCTCATGTTTGAAAGTCCCACCACCCATTGCTCTCAGTGTAGTTTTTAAGAGCACACTGTACCATTTGATTTAACCAGAGGCTGGTGCATGGCAGGGGATGTGATATACCCACTCAATGCCATGCTCTTTGGCACAAGTGTCTATAAGGTTGTTCTGGAAATGAGTCCCATTGCCTGACTCGGTTCATTCTGGGGTGCCGTGTCGCCACAAAATCTGTTTCTCAAGGCCCAGAGTAGTGTTCCGGGCAGTGGCGTGGGGCACAGCGTATGTTTCCAGCCAACCGGTGGTTGCTTCCACCATGGTAAGCACATGGCCTAAGTCTTGGCGGGTTGCTGGGAGTGTGATACAGTCAGTCTGCCAGGCCTTCCTGTATTTGAACTTCATCTATTGTCCTCCATACCAAAGAGGCTTTAACCACTTGGCTTGCTTAATTGCAGCCCATGTTTCACAGTCATGAATGACCTGGGCAGTAGTGTTCATTGTTAAGTCAGTCCCTTGATATCACAGGCTCCGCTTGATGGGCTGAGGTGTCATGGGTCCATGGCTAAAAATAATTCATGCCAATGTAAGTCCATTTCAGCCACTTCAATCTTAGCAGCTTTATCCACGTTTTGGTTGTTCTGGTGCTCCTCGGTGGCTAGACTCTTGCGTACATGAGAATCTACACGGTGTTACGTTCACCACCACGATCTGCACCCGGGCAGTGGTATCTTGTCACAGTGCAGCAGCCAGATGAGTTTACGTCTGTGTTTCCAGTTGCTCTGTTTCTATTGTTGCAACTGTCCACTTTCCTTGCTCAGTAATGTTCCAGGCCAGCTCGATGGCTTTCACCTCGGCAAACTGATTCCATTCACCCCCTTGGCTGGTGGGATGTGTGTCCCTGTGCGATGCCGGGCTCTGGTTGATGTAGGGGGAAGTGGTTGCCGTCGTGTTGTCACACTTCAGGTGGGCAAGACGCTTTTCCCTTTCTTCATGGCCTTTTTGTTGCAGCGTTTCTGCCTGCTCCCAGGTGCTGCTTCGTGTCCCTCGGCTGCAGCACGGCTCTGCTGCCCAGGACATGCAGGCAGGGTTGTTGGTGGGACTGCGGCCGCTTGTGCGGGTTCCCTGTCAGGACAGTAGCCCCAGGCTTGCTCAGAGTGGCCTGACGCCACTGGAGCAGGGGGTTTGGCTGTGGTGGTGCCTGGGGGGCAGAGGCGGAGGAGAGGCAGAAGTGCAATTGCGTCAGAGGAACCACCTTGACCTGTGCTTCTCCAGGGGGTGGGAGCTGAGTGGTTGTGCCCCACTTGGACATCACAGGAGGCCTTGACACTGTAGGAGACCTGGGCTCTATAGGGGGCATGGTGACCATAGGAGGCTTGGTGACCGTAAGTGGCTTAGGCACCACCGGAGGGCTGGGCACCACAGTAGGCTTGGTGTCCATAAGAGGTTTGGCCACCACTGGAGGCCTGGGCACCTCAGGAGTCTTCAGCACCATGGGAGGCTTGGCGTCCGTAAGTGGTTTGGAGACCACTGGAGGCATGGGCACTGCAGGAGGCTTGGGCACTATAGACCGATTAGTGACCATGGGTTGCTTGTCCATAAGTAGTTTGGCCACCACAGGAGGCCTGGGTACCACGGGAGACATGGGCACCACAGATGATTTGGTGTTCATAAGTGGTTTGGCCACCACCAGTGACTTGGGCACCACCGGGCAGACAAGAGGCAGGGTGGTGGGGAGTTTGTCCTGGGGTTGTTGTTTTTGCAACTGGAACTTCATTAGCGAGTAGCCTTCCACCAGCAGCTTCAGTCCCAGGCAGGGAGGCACTGGCACGATGGGCTGCAGGGAGATATTGAAACAACTGGGTTGGAAAAGAGCTTAAGATCATCAAGTCCAACTGTTCCCCACCACTGCCTAAGTCACCACTAACTCATGTCATTAAGGGCCTTTTCTACACAGGTTTTGAACCCCTCCATGGACAGTGACCTCCTTCTTCCCTGGGCAGCTTGTTCCAATGCTTGACCACTCTTTTGGGGGAAGTAATGGTTCCTAATCCCCCGCCTAAACCTCCACTGCTGTAGCTTGAGGCTGTTTCCTCTTGTTCTATTGCTTGTTCCTTGGGAGCAGAGAGCAGCCTATCCCACAGCCCCTCCAAACCCACCTCTTTGTGGATGAGTTCAAAGGCTCCAGTGGAGCAGCTGTGGTTCTCCCTGTGGTCCAGGACCACACGCAGTATGTCACGCTGGACGGCAGCGCAGAGCTGTCGGGTCACTGCTGAGCAGGGCGCCATGGTGGGACTGGCGTTGATCTCTAGCAGCCACGGCTGGCAATCCTCCCCGAAGATGAAATCGGCCCCATAGAGCTCAAAGCTGTCCTTCCGGTCCCTCACCAGTTCCCGGCAGCTGTGCAGGGTAGCCACCACTGCCTCCTTCATGCCTGGCACGATCACGTTCTCCCAGGCCTCCGTGTGCCCCACTTGCTGCAGGTGAAGCTGCAACTGGTGGCTGGACCATATCAAGTCACAGGGCAGATTGGGGTTACGGCCTGCAGCCTGCCTCCACTGCTTCTGGATGGACACATTGCAGAGGTGCCGGGAGCTGGTGTGGGGAGAGCAGAGATGGGTCAACAGGGTGCTGGGATGTGGGGTGTGCTGTGCCAGGGTGGGGGGCACTCACGCGTGTAGGTGGCTCAGGGAGAAGGGCTGGGAGCAGAAGCGCACGTAGCTGTCCCGGTAGAACCATATGGTCAGCGGGTTCCAGTCAGTCACCAGGATCCATTGCCGCAGGTCAATCTTGGTGCCGAAGATGAGCAGCGGCCGCTCCACGTATTTCTGTACTATCCATTGTCCTGGCTGCGCTGAGGGCGCTGCGGGTTTCCCAGGCAGCTCCAGGATCTCCTCCAGCCGTGCCGAGCAGGTGATGCCTGTGAGCGGGGTCACATGGTGCCGGTGAGACCCCTCCTCACCAGGAAGCCTGTGCCCAAACCCCATTTTCCCCTTGCCTTCACCTCTACCACGGGACATAGCTCCAGGCTTGATTATCCAGAGATTGTGAACGCCCTCCATGTGGAGCTGGGGCAGCCGCTCCTGCAGCTTCTGTAGCAGTGCCCTGCAGTGTTTTATCTGAGGAATGCTTGCCTCCAGCCTCGATTGCTTGCTGCAGGGTGGTGACACAGGGGGCTCAGCACCAGCACTGCCATGCTGTGTGCCTCCCCCCGTCTCCCCCCAGACACACTTCACCACACGGTAGTACTCGTGCAGGAAGCAGTCCCAGTTGGCGTTGGTGATATGGAGCAGTGGGGAGTCCCTGTCAATGTCTGTGTGCTCCAGCCTGTCCAGCTGCATCCTGCAGACCTGCAGTGCTTTCTCCAGCAGCTCAGGGGGTGATGGGGATACTGGACCTGCTGGAAGTGGCATGGACTGAGGGGAATGGCTGCTGGCTACCCTTGGGATGCTTGGCTTTGGGTGCATCAGGGTCCCAAGGCACAGCCCCAAGCAGAGGCTCAGCCCACAGCCAGGGCCCTGAGCTCCTCACCATCCCCACCAGGCCCATCTCCACACACTCACCTGCCCCCTTGCCAGGTGACTCCATCACCCCTTGCATGATGCCAGGCTTCTCCACAGCCAGTTTGAGCAGGCTGTGAGCTGCTGTCAGGCGGAAATCCTCTGCAAAGGATTTGTGTTTTCCTCACCCTCTCCTGCCCAGGGCACTCGGGGATGTAGGAGATCGGGGGGGGGGGGGGGGGGGGGGCAGAAGGGCAGCAGCCCCAGCTCACCGATGAAGGCTTGACGTTCATCCTCATCCCCGAGCTGGTAGCACCTTGGGAAGAAGGTGGTGGGATCCGCTTGGTAGAATGAGGGCAGGTTTTGGAGGTTGACACACAGCCCCTTCTGTGCGGATCGACAAGGGTGGCAGTCAGTGCTGGACCCGTCGCCACCCCTGTTCATTCCCCACACTTTATCCTGGACATCTCCAGGCTCTCACCTTGGTGGTGAAGGCTCCAGTGCCAGTGAAGTGGTTTACCATTTGGTGGTCCTGGAGCTCCCGGTAGTGTACGGCACTGCGGCGGTTTGTCCAGATGAATGTTGGCAGGTGGTCTTTCACCATGGAGGACTACGGGATGGACAGAGGGGTCTGAAGTGAGTTGTCCCTCTGTCCCACCCTCGCTGCCCTGCCCAGGCTGTGCCCTGCGGAGTCCAGCGCTGCCCCTCTGCACTAACCATGATGTCATGGATGCCATCAGGGTCCTCAGCATACCACGGGACCTCCTCCTGCTGTTCCTCTTCCTCCTCAGGAAGCTCCAGGTTTTCGCCCGAGCACGGAGCCCAACAGGATACCGACCCTGGCTCTGCATGGAGCACTGCCTCCCTCTTCTCCTCCCCACTGCCATCCTCCTGCTTCTCCTCCAGCAGCTTTTTTGGTTCCTGCTGCACTGGACAGGTGTCCTCCTTGATGGTGGTGGTGAGCTTCTCCACCCAGCCTCGTGCCCGCAGCAGTTTGCGCATCACAGGGTAGGGGCCCTGCACTGAGAAGATCTTTTTCTCCTGGGGAAGGACACAAGCGCTCAGCCATAAATGCAACAGGCGCATGTGCATGGCATGTTGTGGGGTGTGTGCGTGTAATCGGGTCCCACCTTGATGGCCTCCTTCACATGCTGTCTGGCCCTCTTCAGCAGCTCCTTGTTGACAGCGGGCTGCTGCTTGGTGCTGGCAGGAGCTGTTAAGGACAAGCCAGGCTGAGCTGCTGGCCCCGTGTCCCCAGTCCCATGGCAGGGACAGCAGGACAAGGGGTGAAGGCACCCACCTCTCTGCTGCTGCATGCTTGAGCCGGGGCTACTCTGTGCAGCTGACACGAAGTCAGAGAAATTCGTGCCGGAATTCCGGCTACTGTGCACCCCGAGAGGTGCTTCACAGGGCCCGGAGGCCTCACTTCAACTGTCGTGGAAATCGTCAGTAACACGTCTCCTAGTCTGGCAGTCGCCCCCCCCCCCAGCCAGGCTGGGGGAGTCTGTGTGCCAAAGAGAGATTGACTCCTTCCAGCCGAAGCCTGAGGGCGAGGGGAGCTGGTGTGACTTTTCATCCCCCAGGACCAAGCGTTTCCCCCTCCCTGTGGGGACCGAGGTGGGGCCCAGCACATGGAACTCCCCAGCTCCTGCACCAGCCCTGGCCATCGCACTGGCCCCACTGTCCCGAAGGGGCTAACACTAGCCCTCCCATTTCACGTGTCTCCCCCCTCAAACTCGCAGGCCCCAGAGAAATTAACCCTTTTACATCGAGATCCCCCCCCCCCATACAAGCCTCAAACCCTTTCGTGCCCCACATCCCGGGGCTCCCCCCAGCCCCGTTCACCCCCATTTATCCCCTTTTTTTAGGCCACCCCTCCCGCTCCTCCCACCACACGTCCTGCCCCCACCGTCGGGACCGCCCTCTCTGTTTGTGGTTGCTACAGCGGGCCGCGAGTAGTCGGGCGGGGCGTCCAACGTCACCATGTGTGCCCCGCCCATGGAACCCGGGCGTTCGATGGGCCCCGGGCACTGTAAGCCAAGAGAAGAGAGGCAGCTGTGAGCCCCTGTGTGCCATGGGGCTGCGTCCCCAGTGGCTGTTGCCAGGCCCCTCACCGTGCTCTTGGCATCTCAAACCCAGCCCTTCCCCAGCACAGGGGGTGCAAGCAACCTGGGGCATCCTCCTGCCCTGTCTCTGAGAGGGTCTTGGGCACAATGGCACCGCTGTTCCCACAGATGGGACTGGGGGCTCTGGGCACAAAAGGCACTTTGGTGAGGCCCGCACCCCGCTCCCAAAATCCCAACATGAGGGATCTGCCTTCTCCCATTCCAGAGCCTCAGGTTCTCAAGGAATTCCTCCCCCAGAATGCAGGCCCTGGTGTTGACAGCTTCATCTTGCTGATTTTCTTGTGGATCTCCTCCATGAAGCGGACGACAAAATCCACCAGCTTGTGCTTGTTACAGATGAACACAGCACAATGCCCACTCCTTATTCCATACCATTTACATCATGCTCAGATCCCATGTTCTTCAATTTATTGTTTCTTTGGTTTCTCATATATGCATGCACACACGCACACACAAAGAGATATCATTTCTTAGTTTATGGACCATCCCTGTAAAATTTTCTGAATTCATTCAGGCCATGATGTCAGGCTCTCTCTCTTGTAACAGTCTCTCAGGACAGGAGAGATGGTGTTTAGTGTTGGGTTGTTGCCTGCTGATGACACCGCTGAACTCCTCTGGTCACTGCTGAGCTCATCTGGTTTTATCCAAGTTCATTCTTTGTTGGGGTGATGATCGGAGGGCAGTCAGGGTCAGTCGATGGTGAACTGAGGATAGTTCTGCTGCTGTCTTTTCCAGTACTATATTCTCTGCTGATGATCATGTTGGCACCTATTTTCTGTTTAAGCTGCTTAGCTTCCCTACCTTCTAGTCTGGGACTTGTCAAGGGTTGTGTTGAATTTACAGCATGGGCAGGGTGTAAACCCTGACCCTGAATCCTTCTTTTTGTGGTTGGACTCTGATCTATTGGTTGGGAATTTGCTGAACCTGTAGGTCAGTGGTAAATAGCTTTTAATGCCTGGAGAGTGGTGCAATGTGGCTCACCTGGTAGCTGGAGCACAGTTCTTGCAGGGAACCCTGATTCTTCCCTCCAGGGCTGTTGGAGAGCTGCTGTTAGTGTGGCATTGTGCTGGTATGGAGAGCTGCAGGATCTATTGCTCAATGCTGTGGTCAGGCAGCGGCATTTGGTGCTCTGAGTGTGTCTGTGTTCCTCTTGTGACCTACAGCTATCCCCTATGCCCCTGCTCCCTGCAGCTCCTCTCCACTGCCCTGCTCCAAATCCCTTCATGCCTCCTTGAGCATCTGCCCTGCCCTCTCGAACTCTGTCACCTAATAAAATCTACAGAAGACATTAAAGCTCCTACTGAAGAGCTTTATGATTCCTCTCCTTGCCAGACAGCAGCAGGTCTCAGCAACTGTGGTCCCCAGCAAGTCAGTCCTGCCTTCAGTATTGTTAAAATGCACCAGGATGTGCTTTTCCCACCCAGAACAGAGTTCATGTTTTCTTGCTTGAAGAAAGCATCACCAACTTCCTTCAAGCTAGGTAAGGACTGAGAGAGGTTTGATGGAGCTCAGATTTAAAGTCATGGGCTTGCTGGTCCCTGTCTCCTTCCATGCCGATTGGAGAAGGCTGCCCCTCTCATGGCTGATGCATAATTTAAGGCAAGGGTATTTGAATCTATCTCTTCTAACAGTCTTTCCTTGCAGGAGAGATGGTGTTTACTGTTGGGTTGTTGCCTGCTGACGACACCGCTGAGCTCATCTGGTCAGTGCTGAGCTCTTCCAGTTTTGTCATTCTTTGTTGGGGTGATGATTGGAGGGAAGTCAGGGTCAGTCAGTGGTGACCTGAGGACAGTTCTGCTGCTGGCTTTTCCATGACTTTGTATTCTGCTGATGATCATGACAGCACCTATCTTCTTTTTAAAGTCCAGATTGGTGGAGATGGGCATCTAGCTGATGGGCTATAAAAGTGTTATATAGCAGGCGACAGCATGTAATAGAGTTCATTGGCTGTTTTCCCCCCACGTTAAAATAAATCCTCTTGTGATACACAGTGGACTTCTCCATCTTCCCGCATTACCCACCAAGTATATCTGGGTCCCTGAGCAAAAGCAATCCCACGAGTAGGTTTGCCTTTACCTGAAGCAGGAATAACCCAGACTGTCTTTCCCAGCAAATTCTTTATGTGCACCACAGGAACTTTATTCCCCTCTACAGTACATAAAAGTTCTGACTGGGCTGGGCCAGCCCTGTTGGCAGATCCCCTCGTGTTGACCAACCCGGTGGCTTTTGATAAATGCGTATCCTCATGTTTGAAAGTCCCACCACCCATTGCTCTCAGTGTAGTTTTTAAGAGCACACTGTACCATTTGATTTAACCAGAGGCTGATGCATGGCAGGGGATGTGATATACCCACTCAATGCCATGCTCTTTGGCACAAGTGTCTATAAGGTTGTTCTGGAAATGAGTCCCATTGCCTGACTCGGTTCATTCTGGGGTGCCGTGTCGCCACAAAATCTGTTTCTCAAGGCCCAGGGTAGTGTTCCGGGCAGTGGCGTGGGGCACAGCGTATGTTTCCAGCCAACCGGTGGTTGCTTCCACCATGGTAAGCACATGGCCTAAGTCTTGGCGGGTTGCTGGGAGTGTGATACAGTCAGTCTGCCAGGCCTTCCTGTATTTGAACTTCATCTATTGTCCTCCATACCAAAGAGGCTTTAACCACTTGGCTTGCTTAATTGCAGCCCATGTTTCACAGTCATGAATGACCTGGGCAGTAGTGTTCATTGTTAAGTCAGTCCCTTGATATCACAGGCTCCGCTTGATGGGCTGAGGTGTCATGGGTCCGTGGCTAAAAATAATTCACCATTATGTTGCCAATGTAAGTCCATTTGAGCCACTTCAATCTTAGCAGCTTTATCCACGTTTTGGTTGTTCTGGTGCTCCTCGGTGGCTAGACTCTTGCGTACATGAGCATCTACATGGTGTACCTTCACCACCAGGCTCTGCGCCTGGGCAGCGGTATCTTGTCACAGTGCAGCAGCCAGATGAGTTTACGTCTGTGTTTCCAGTTGCTCTGTTTCTATTGTTGCAACTGTCCACTTTCCTTGCTCAGTAATGTTCCAGGCCAGCTGGATGGCTTTCACCTCGGCAAACTGATTCCATTCACCCCCTTGGCTGGTGGGATGTGTGTCCCTGTGCGATGCCGGGCTCTGGCTGAGGTAGGGGGAAGTGGTTGCCGTCGTGTTGTCACACTTCAGGTGGGCAAGACGCTTTTCCTTTCTTCATGGCCTTTTTGTTGCAGCGTTTCTGCCTGCTCCCAGGTGCTGCTTCGTGTCCCTTGGCTGCAGCACGGCTCTGCTGCCCAGGACATGCAGGCAGGGTTGTTGGTGGGACTGCGGCTGCTTGTGCGGGTTCCCTGTCAGGACAGTAGCCCCAGGCTTGCTCAGAGTGGCCTGCCGCCACTGGAGCAGGGGGTTTGGCTGTGGTGGTGCCTGGGGGGCAGAGGCGGAGGAGAGGCAGAAGTGCAATTGCGTCAGAGGAACCACCTTGACCTGTGCTTCTCCAGGGGGTGGGAGCTGAGTGATTCTGCCCCACTTGGACATCACAGGAGGCCTTGACACTGTAGGAGACCTGGGCTCTATAGGGGGCATGGTGACCATAGGAGGCTTGGTGACCGTAAGTGGCTTAGGCACCACCGGAGGGCTGGGCACCACAGTAGGCTTGGTGTCCATGAGGTTTGGCCACCACTGGAGGCCTGGGCACCTCAGGAGTCTTCAGCACCATGGGAGGCTTGGCGTCCGTAAGTGGTTTGGAGACCACTGGAGGCCTGGGCACAGCAGGAAGCCTGGGCTCTCTAGCGGGCATAATGGTTCTAGGATGCTTGGTGACCATAAAGAGTTTAGGTTCCACTGGAGGCCTTGACACCACAGTAGTCTTGGTGTTCATAAGTGGTTTGGCCACCACGGGAGGTCGGGACACCACAGCAGTCTTGAGCACCAAGGGAGGCTTGATGTCAGTACATGGGTTGGAGACCACTTGAGGCCTGGGAACCGCAGGTAACTTGGTATCCATAAGTGATTTGGAGACCACTGGAGGCCTGGGCACGGCAGGAGGCTTGGGCACTATCGATTGCTTAGTGACCATGGGTTGCTTGTCTGTAAGTGGTTTGGCCACCACAGGAAGCTTGGATACCATGGGTGACATGGGTACCACAGATGATTTGGTGGTCACCACCAGTGGCTTGGGCACCACCGGGCAGACAAAAGGCAGGGTGGTGGGGAGTTTGTCCTGGGTTGCTGTTTTTGCAGCTGGGGCTTCATTAGTGAGTAGCCTTCCACCAGCAGCTTCAGTCCCAGGCAGGGAGGCACTGGCACGATGGGCTGCAGGGAGATATTGAAACAACTGGGTTGGAAAAGAGCTTAAGATCATCAAGTCCAACTGTTCCCCACCACTGCCTAAGTCACCACTAACTCATGTCATTAAGGGCCTTTTCTACACAGGTTTTGAACCCCTCCATGGACAGTGACCTCCTTCTTCCCTGGGCAGCTTGTTCCAATGCTTGACCACTCTTTTGGGGGAAGTAATGGTTCCTAATCCCCCGCCTAAACCTCCACTGCTGTAGCTTGAGGCTGTTTCCTCTTGTTCTATTGCTTGTTCCTTGGGAGCAGAGAGCAGCCTATCCCACAGCCCCTCCAAACCCACCTCTTTGTGGATGAGTTCAAAGGCTCCGGTGGAGCAGCCGGGGATCCCCCTGTGATCCAGGACCACACGCAGTATGTCACGCTGGACGGCAGTGCAGAGCTGTCGGGTCACTGCTGAGCAGGACGCCATGGTGGGACTGGCGTTGATCTCTAGCAGCCACGGCTGGCAGTCCTCCCTGAACATGAAATCGGCCCTGTAGAGGTCAAAGCTGCCCTTGCGGTACCTCACCAGTTCCCGGCAGCTGTGCAGGGTAGCCACCACCGCCTCCTTCATGCCTGGCACAATCACGTTCTCCCAGGCCTCTGTGTGCCCCACTTGCTGCAACTGGTGGCTGGACCATATCAAGCCACAGGGTAGTTTGGAGCCTGCAGCCTGCCTCCACTGCTTCTGGATGGACACATTGCAGAGGTGCCGGGAGCTGGTGTGGGGAGAGCAGAGATGGGTCAACAGGGTGCTGGGGTGTGGGGTGTGCTGTGCCAGGGTGGGGGGCACTCACGCGTGTAGGTGGCTCAGGGAGAAGGGCTGGGAGCAGCCATGCTGAGCAGGTGATGCCTGTGAGCGGGGACACATGGTGCCGGTGAGACCCCTCCTCACCAGGAAGCCTGTGCCCAAACCCCATTTTCCCCTTGCCTTCACCTCTACCACGGGACATAGCTCCAGGCTTGATTATCCACAGTTTGTGAACGCCCTCCATGTGGAGCTGGGGCAGCCGCTCCTGCAGCTTCTGTAGCAGTGCCCTGCAGTATTTCAGCTGAGGAATGCTTGGCTCCAGCCTCGATTGCTCGCTGCAGGGTGGTGACACAGGGGCCTCAGCACCAGCACTGCCATGCTGCGTGGCCCCCCCACCTCATCTCGCCGCGCACGCACTTCACCACACGGTAGTACTCGTGCAGAAGCAGTCCTGGACGGTGACATGGAGCAGTGGGGAGTCCCTGTCAACTTCTGTGTACTCCTGCCTGTCCAGCTGCAATTCTGCAGACCTGCAGCGCTTTCTCCAGCAGCTCAGGGGGTGATGGGGATGCTGGACCTGCTGGAAGTGGCATGGACTGAGGGGCATGGCTGCTGGCTACCCTTGGGATGCTTGGCTTTGGGTGCATCAGGGTCCCAAGGCACAGCCCCAAGCAGAGGCTCAGCACACAGCCACGACCCTGAGCTCCTCACCATCCCTACCAGGCCCATCTCCACACACTCCCCTGCCCCCTTGCCAGGTGACTCCATCACTCCTGGCACGATCCCAATCTTCTCCACAGCCAGTTTGAGCAGGCTGTGAGCTGCTGTCAGGCGGAAATCCTCTGCAAAGGATTTGTGTAGTCCTCACCCTGGCCTGCCCAGGACACAGGATACATGGGATATGGCAGGGGGGCAGAAGGGCAGCAGCCCCAGCTCACCGATGAAGGCTTGATGTTCATCTTCATCCCCGAGCTGGTAGCACCTTGGGAAGAAGGTGGTGGGATCTGCTTGGTAGAACGAGGGCAGGTTTTGGAGGTTGACACACAGCTCCTCCTGTATTGATGGACAAGGGTGGCAGTCAGTGCTGGACCTGCCGCCACCCCTGTTCATCCCCAGCACTGCATCCTCGGCGTCTCCAGACTCTCACCTTGGTGGTGAAGGCTCCAGTGCTGTTGAAGTGGTGTACCATTTGGTGGTCCTGGAGCTGCCAGTAGCTTATGGCACTTCCCCGGCTCATCCAGATGAATGTGGGCATGCGGTCTCGCACCATGGAGGATCATGGGAGCGACAGAGGGGACCAGAGTCAGCTGAGGAGTCCTCATCCCAGCCTCACCACCCAGCCCAGGCTGTGCCCTGCGGAGTCCAGCCCAGGCCCAAGCGCTTCCCCTCTCCCTGTGGGGACCGAGGTGGGGCCCAGCACATGGAACTCCCCAGCCCCTGCACCAGCCCTGGCCTCTGCACTGGCTTCACTGACCTGAAGGTGGACAAACACCAGCCCTCCTGTGTCATAGGTCGCCTGGAGCAGCCAGGTGAGGCATCCAACGGCCCGGCGCGTTACATGCCCCTGCCTTAGGTACCAGGAGCTCTATGGGCCCCGGGCACTGCAAGCCAAGAGAAGAGAGGCAGCTGTGAGCCCCTGTGTGCCCCGGGGCCATGGGGCTGCGTCCCCAGTGGCTGTTGCCAGGCCCCTCACCGTGCTCTTGGCATCTCAAACCCAGCCCTTCCCCAGCACAGGGGGTGCAAGCAACCTGGGGCATCCTCCTGCCCTGTCCCTGAGAGGGTCTTGGGCACAATGGCACCGCTGTTCCCACAGATGAGACTGGGGGCTCTGGGCACAAAAGGCACTCTGGTGAGGCCCGCACCCCGCTCCCAAAATCCCAACATGAGGGATCTGCCTTTTCCCATTCTAGATCCTCAGGTTCTCAAGGCATTCCTCCTCCACAATGCAGGCCCTGGTGTTGACAGACAGCTTCATCTTGCTGATTTTCTTGTGGATCTCCTCCATGAAGCGGACGACAAAGTCCACCAGCTTGTGCTTGTTACAGATGAACACAGCACAATACCCACTCCTTATTCCATACCATTTACATCATGCTCAGATCGCACATTTTTCAATGTATTTTTGCTTTTGTCTCATGTGTATATATATATATATATATATATATATATATGCACACACAGCCCCTCCTGTGTAGATGGGCCAGTCAGTGCTGGAACCGCCGCCACCCCGTTCATCCCCAGCACTGCATCCTCGGCGTCTCCAGACTCTCACCTTGGTGGTGAAGGCTCCAGTGCCGTTGAAGTGGTGTACCATTTGGTGGTCCTGGAGCTGCCAGTAGCTTATGGCACTTCCCCGGCTCATCCAGATGAATGTGGGCATGCGGTCTCGCACCATGGAGGATCACGGGAGCGACAGAGGGGACCAGAGTCAGCTGAGGAGTCCTCATCCCAGCCTCACCACCCAGCCCAGGCTGTGCCCTGCGGAGTCCAGCCCTGCCCCTCTCCACTAACCATGATGTCCTGGATGCCATCAGGGTCCTCAGCATACCACGGGACCTCCTCCTGCTCTTTCTCCTCCTCCTCCTCCTCCTCCAAGATCTTGACCCAGCACTGAGTCCAACAGGATGCCGACCTTGGCTCTGGATGGAGCGCTGCCTCCCACTGCTCCTCACCACTGCCATCCTCCTGCTTCTCCTCCAGCTGCTTTTTGGTGTCCTGCTGCACTGAGCGAGTGCCCACCTTGATGGTGGTGGAGAACTTCCCCTCCACCCAGCCTCGTGCCCGCAGCAGCTTGCGCATCACAGGGTAGGGGCCCTGCACTGCGAAGATCTTTTTCTCCTGGGGAAGGACACAAGCGCTCAGCCATAAATGCAACAGGCGCATGTTCATGGCATGTTGTGGGGTGTGTGCGTGTAATCGGGTCCCACCTTGATGGCCTCCTTCACATGCTGTCTGGCCCTCTTCAGCAGCTCCTTGTTGACAGAGGGCTGCTGCTTGGTGCTGGCAGGAGCTGTTAAGGACAAGCCAGGCTGAGCTGCTGGCCCTGTGTCCCCAGTCCCATGGCTTCTGGAGAAGGCCCATGTTGTCCGTAGTCTTTCTTTTGTTTGGAGTGTACCTACTGAATCCATTCCTGTTATCTTTCACATCCCTAGCCAAGTTTAACTGGGCCTTAGCTTCCTAAACAACATCCCTGTATTCTTCCCATGCTGCCTGTCCTTGCTTCCACCTTTGATAGGCCTCTTTTTTCCCTTGATGTTTCCTCAGCAGCTCCTTACCCAACCAAGGAGCTCTCCTGGCCCTCCTGCTGCACTTCCTTCTAGGGCTATATCCCATGGAACCTTATTAAGCAGGTTCCTGAAGAGGCCAAAGTCTGCTCTCTAGAAGTCCAGGGCAGTGAGCTTGCTGCATGCTCTTCTCACTGTCCTGAGGATCTCGAACTCGACCATCTCATGATCGCTGCAATCAGGGCTGTCCTAGAGCGTCACATTTCCAACCGGCCCTTCCCTGTTTGTGAGCACGAGGTCAAGCATGGCACCTCTCCTTGTTGGCTCCTCTATTACTTGCGGGAGGAGGTTGTCTTCCGCACAATCGAGGAACCTCCTGGATTGCTTGTGCCGGGCCATACTGTCCCTCCAACAGATATCAGGGTGGTTGAAGTCCCCCATGAGGACAAGGGCCTGAGAGCATGAGGCTGTTCCTATTTCCCTACAGAGCGCTTTATCCAGAGAGTCCTCTTGATCGGGCAATCTGTAACCGATCCCCACAGTAATGTCTCCCATTACTGTTCTCCCTTTAACCCTGACCCACAAACTCTTTGTTGACTGATCAACTGTGCCGAGACAGAGTTCCACACCCTCAAAATCAAATCTCATGATCTAGATACCCAACCCCCTGACTATGGCACCACCCTTCTAACCATTTCTTAACCTGGCAAATCTGCTTAGCCTTTTTAAGGTCCTCCCCTTTATCCTGGGGAATTGATGAAAAGACTTTCTGAGCTCTAGAGCCCCTAACCACCTCTCCCAGGGCTCTGTAGTCCTTCTTAACGTTCTCTGGGCTGCTGCTATCTGTATCACTAGCACCCACATGGATCACTAGAAGTGGCTAATGGTCAGTGGGACTTACTAGAGCAGGCAGCCTCTCTGCAACATCCCTGATCCGTGTCCTTGGTAGGCAACACACCTCCCTTGAGACTGGGTCAGGCTGTGTGTGCCTCTGTCCCTTTCAAAGCAGTCTCCTCCTACTACGACCCTGCCGCTTTTTCCTGGGAGCACCAGTAGAGACATTCTTTACTAGTGCACCAGCCAGCTTGTTCCTGGTGCAAGTGTGTTTCCTCATTAGCCCCCTTCAGGACAGCAAAGCGGGTCTGGGCGGGGACATCAGATTTGGGAGGAAGCCCCTTCCTTTTACTTCTCCTTTTTGTGTTTTGTTGCTGTTTCCCAGCTTCCTGCGTTAACGGCCTCCTTTTTTCCTCCATGAGCCACAGTGGACGCTTGCGGCCCCTGCACAGTTTGGGCCTGGAGCAAGCAGTCCTGCTTCCTCCCAGCTTCCCTGACATCTTTCAGCCTCTTGGCAGCTCCCCGCAGCTCAGGGAGCACCGGGTGCAGCCCCGCCCGTAGTGCACCCTCCCCTCACCAGACCGGTGCAGGCACTCTCTGCACTCCGAGCTCTGCTCTGCACTCTCCCCTCTCATCTGCTCTGTCTGGGTGCCTACGCTGACCACCGCCGGGACACCCAGAGCACAGCTCCCAGACCGCGCCCAGCTCGTACGGCGAGCGCTCACCATCCCCCTCGCCTGCCCGCGCAAACTGGCTCGCCACGCCCTGTTTGCCGCGCTCCCTGAGGCGGGTTTTTAACCCCTCAGGGCTGGTGCCGCCCGTGCTGGCGCTGCCACTGTGAGTTTCTGCTCGCGTGAGCTGAGCTGCAGGCTCGTAGGCAAATCCTATCGAGGGCTTGAGGCTTCCTCAGGGGGCTCCCGCCGCTCTGAACTGAGGCTCCTGGACGCTGAGCTTCCCCCCGCGACGGTGCTGAAGGCGTCCTCTCTCGAGGACATGAGGGATCGGCCTCCTCCTGTTCCTGACCCTCAGGTTCTTAAGGAATTCTTCCCCCAAGATGTGGGCCCTGGTGTTGGCAGACAGATTCATCTTGCTGATTTCCTTGTCTTCTATTGCTGCCACCACCCCCGAAGGGCATTTGAACACCATCCCTGAGTCAGTATAAAGTACTGCCCGCTTTCCGTGTTCAGCAATGTGCCAGGCGAGCTGGATGGCTTTCACCTCTGCAAACTGATTCCATTCACCCCCTTGGCTGGTGGGATGTGTGTCCCTGTGCGATGGTGGATTCTGGTTCAGGTAGGGGGAAGTGGTTACCGTCATGTTGTCCCACTTAGGGTGGGGGCAGGATGCTGTTCCCTTCTTCATGGCCTTATTGTTGCAGCTTTTCTGCCTGCTCCTGGGCGCTGCTTCATGTCTGCTGCCAGCAACACAGCTCTGCTGCCCAGGACACGCAGTCAGAGCTGTTGGTGGGACTGCATCTGGTTGAGTGGGTGCCCTGGTCAGGACAGTAGCCCCAGGCTTGCTCATAGTGGCCTGAACCCACTGGAGCAGGGGTTTTGGCTGTGGTGGTGCCTGGGGGGCAGAGCTGGAGAAGCGCAAGTGCAGTTGCGTCAGAGCAGCCGCCTTGACCTGTGCTTCTCCAGCCCGTGGGAGCTGAGTGGTTCTGCCCCACTTGGGCATCACAGGAGGCCTGGAGTCTGTAGGGGGATTGGTGACCATAGAACACGTGATGACCATAAGTGGTTTAGGCTCCCTGGGAAGCTTGGACTCTATCGAGGGCTTGGTGACTGTAGGACGTGTGGTGACCATAAATGGCTTAGGTACCACTGGAGGCCTGGTCTCTATAGATTGCTTAGTGACCATGGGCTGATGGCTGTAAGTGGTTTGGCCACCACAGGCGGCTTTGGTACCACGAGTGACATGGGCACCACAGATGATTTGGTGTTCATAAGTGGTTTAGGCCACCACTAGTGACTTGGGCACCACCGGGTAGACAAGAGGCAGGGTGGTGGGGAGTTTGTCCTGGGTTGCTGTTTTTGCAGCTGGGGCTTCATTAGCGAGTACACTTCCACCACCAGCTTCAGTCCCAGGCAGGGAGGCACTGGCACGATGGGCTGCAGGGAGATATTGAAACAACTGGGTTGGAAAACAGCTTAAGATCATCAAGTCCAACTGTTCCCCACCACTGCCAAGGCCACTTCTAACTCACGCTGTTAAGGGCCTTTTCTACACAGGTTTTGAACCCCTCCATGGACAGTGACCTCCTTCTTCCCTGGGCAGCTTGTTCCAATTCTTGACCGCCCCTTTGGGGGAGGTAATTGTTCCTAATCCCCAGTCTAAACCTCCCCTGCTGTAGCTTGAGGCTTTTTTTTTTCTCTTGTTCCTTGGGAGCAGAGAGCAGCCTATCCCACAGCCCCTCCAAACCCACCTCTTTGTAGATGAGTTCAAAGGCTCCAGTGGAGCAGCCGGGGTTCCCCCTGTGGTCCAGGACCACACGCAGTATGTCACGCTGGACGGCAGCGCAGAGCTGTCGGGTCACTGCTGAGCAGGGCGCTATGGTGGGACTGACGTTGATCTCTGGCAGCCACGGCTGGCAATCCTCCCCGAACATGAAATCGGCCCCGTAGAGCTCGAAGCTGCTCTTGCGGTCCCTCACCAGCTCCCAGCCCCTGTGCAGCGCAGCCACCACCGCCTCCTTCATGCCTGGCAGTCACCTTCCCCCAGGCCTCCGTGTGCCCCACTTGATGCAGGTGAAGCTGCAACTGGTGGCTGGACCATATCAAGTCACAGGGTAGTTTCCCAGGCAGCTCCAGGATCTCCTCCAGCCGTGCCGAGCAGGTGATGCCTGTGAGCGGGGACACATGGTGCCGGTGAGACCCCTCCTCACCAGGAAGCCTGTGCCCAAACCCCATTTTCCCCTTGCCTTCACCTCTACCAGGGGACATAGCTCCGGGCTTGATTATCCACAGATTGTGAAGGCCCTCCGTGTGGAGCTGGGGCAGCCGCACTTGCAGCTTCTGCAGCAGTGCCCTGCACTGTTTCAGCTGAGGAATGCTTGGCTCCAGCCTCGCCTGCTCGCTGCAGGGTGGTGACACGGGGGGCTCAGCACCAGCACTGCCATGCTGCGTGGCCCCCCAACCCCATTCCGCCCCACACGCACTTCACCACACGGTAGTACTCATGCAGGAAGCAGTCCGTCGGTGACACGGAGCACTGGGGAGTCCCTGTCAATGTCTGTGTGCTCCAGCCTGTCCAGCTGCAATCTGCAGACCTGCAGTGCTTTCTCCAGCATATCGGGGTGATGGGGATGCTGGACCTGCTGGAAGTGGCATAGACTGAGGGGCATGGCTGCTGGCTACCCTTGGGATTCTTGGCTTTGGGTGCATCAGGGTCCCAAGCCACAGCGCCAGGCAGAGGCTCAGCCCACAGCCATGGCCCTGAGCTCCTCACCATCCCCACCAGGCCCATCTCCACACACTCAGCTGCCCCCTTGCCAGGTGACTCCATCCCCCCTTGCATGATGCCAGGCTTCTCCACAGCCAGTTTGAGCAGGCTGTGAGCTGCTGTCAGGCGGAAATCCTCTACAAAGGTTTTCTGTTGTCCTCACCCTCTCCTGCCCAGGACACAGGGTACATGGGATTTGGCAGGGGGGCAGAAGGGCAACAGCTCTAGCTCACCGATGAAGGCTTGGTGTTCGTCCCCGAGCCGGTAGCACCCTGGGAAGAAGGTGGTGGGATCCGCCTGGTAGAATGAGGGCAGGGTTTGGAGGTTGACACACAGCCCCTCCTCTGTAGATGGACAAGGGTGGCAGTCAGTGCTGGACCCGCTGCCACCCCTGTTCATCCCCAGGACTGCATCCTCGGTGTCTCCAGGCTCTCACCTTGGTGGTGAAGGCTCCAGTGCCGGTGGTTTACCATTTGGTGGTTCAGTAGCTGCCAGTAGTGCACAGCACTTCCCCGCCTCATCCAGATGAATGTGGGCATGTGGTCTCCCACCATGGAGGACTACGGGTGGGACAGAGACAACTTGAGGCCTAGGCCCTTCAGGTAGCTTGGTGTCTGTAAGTGGTTTAGAGACCACTGGAGGCCAGGGCACTTCTGGCGGCTTGGGTTCTGTTGGTGGCATGGTTACTCTAGGACTCTTGGTGACCATAAGTTTTTCACGTACCACTGGAGGCCTCGGTACCACGTTAGGCTTTGTGTCCCTACATGATTTGGAGACCACAGGAGGCCTGGGCACTGCAGGAGGCTTGGGCTCTATAGGGGGCATGGTAACTCTAGGACTCTCAATGACCTTAAGTGGTTTACGCACTGCTGGAGGCCTCGGCACCACAGTAGGCTCGGTGTCCCTGTGGTGTGGCCACCACTGCAGGCCTGGGCAACACACTAGTCTTGAGCAGCATGGGAGGCGTGTTGTCTGTAAGTGGTCTGGAGAGCACTTGTAGCTTGGGCACCGCAGGTAACTTGGTGCCCGTAAGTGGTGTGGAGAGCACTTGTGGCTTGGGCACCGCAGGTAACTTGGTGTCCGTAACTGCTTTTGAGACCACTGGAGGCCTGGGCAACGCAGGAGGCTTGGGTTCTACAGGGGGCATGGTGACTCTAGGACTCTTGGTGACCATAAGTGGTTTACCCACCACTGGAGGCCATCTGCACCACAGTAGGCTTGGTGATCGTAAGTGCTTTGGCCACCACTGAAGGTCTGGGCACTGCAGTAGTCTTGAGCACCATGGGACGCTTGGTGTCTATAAGTGGGCTGGAGACTACTTGAGGCCTGTGCACCGCAGGTACCTTGGTGTCTGTAATTGGTTTAGAGACCACTGGAGGCCTGGGCAATGCAGGAGGCTTGGGCTCTGTAGGAGGCATGGTGACTCTAGGACTTTTGGTGACCTTAAGTTCTTTAGGCACCACTGAAGGCCTCAGCATCACAGCAGGCTCGGTGTTCGTAAGTGGTCTGGCCAACACTGGAGGCCTGTTTACCACGGTAGTCCTGAGCACCATGGGAGGCTTGGTGTCTGTAAGTGGGTTGGAGAGCACTTGTGGCCTGGGCCCCGCAGGACGCTAGGCCTCTGTCTGGTTCTTGGTGACTGTAGGACACTTGTTGACCATAAGTGGTTTACGTATAATTGGAGGCTTCGGCGCTACAGTAGGCTTTGTGTCTGTGATTTGGAGATTAGTGGAGGCCTGGCCACTGCAGGAGGCTTGGGTTCCATAGAAGGTCATGGCGACTCTAGGACTCTTTGTGACCGTAAGTGGTTTACTCACCACTGGAGGCCTCGGCAATGCAGAAGGCTTAGTCACCGTAAGTGGTTTGGCCACCATTGGAGGTCTTGGGCACTGCAGTAGTCTTGAGCACCATGGGAGGCTTGGTGTTTGTAAGTGGGCTGGAGAGCACTTGTGGGCTGGGCACCGCAGGTAACTTGGTGCCCATAAGTGGTATGCCCACTTGCGGCTTAGGCACAGCAGGCAACTTGGTGTCTGTGTTTTAGAGACCACTGGAGGCCTGGACACTGCAGGATGCTTGTGCTCTGTAGGAGGCATGGTGACTCTAGGACGTTTGGTGACAATAAGTTGTTTACACACCACTGAAGGCCTGGGCACCACAGTAGGCTTAGTGTTCGTAAGTGGTTTGGCCACCACTGGAGGCCTGGGCACTATAGTAGTCTTGACAGCCATGGTAGGCATGGTGTCCTTGAGTGGGCTGGAGAGCACTTGTGGGCTGGACACTGCGGGATGCTTGGGCTCTGTAGGAGGCATGGTGACTCTAGGACACTTGGTGACCCTAAGTAGTTTACGTATAACTGGAGGCCTCGGCAGCACAGTAGGCTTGGTGACCATGATTTGGCCACCGTTGGAGGTCTGGTCACTGCAGTAGTCTTGAGCACCATGGGAGGCTTGGTGTCTGTAAGTGGGTTGTAGAACAATTGAGGCCTGGGCACTGCAGGTGCCTTGGTGTCTTCGTGGTTTAGAGACCACTGGGGAGATGGGCAGTGCAGGAGACTTGGGCTCTGTAGGAGGCATGGTGACTCTAGGATGCTTGGTGACCGTAAGTTCTTCAGGCACCACTGAAGGCCTCAGCACCACAGTAGGCTGGGTGTCCATAAGTGCTTTGGCCACCACTCGAGGCCTGTTTACCGCAGGACGCTTGGACTCTGTGTGGTGACTGTAGGACACTTGTTGACTGCAAGTGGTTTACGTATAACTGGAAGTCTCAGCACCACGGTAGGCTTGGTGACCATAAGTGATTTGGCTGCCATTGGAGGTCTGGTCACTGCAGTAGTCTTGAGCACCATGGGAGGCTTGGTGTCTAGAAGTGGTTTTGAGACCACTGGAGGCCTGGGCAATGCAGGAGGCTTGGGTTCTATAGGAGGCATGGTGACTCTAGGACTCTTGGTGACCATAAGTGGTTTACACACCACTGGAGGCCATCTGCACCACAGTAGGCTTGGTGACCATAAGTGCTTTGGCCACCATTGGAGGTCTGGGCACTGCAGTAGTCTCGAGCACCATGGGAGGCTTGGTGTCTATAAGTGGGATGGAGAACAGTTGAGGCCTGTGCACTGCAGGTACCTTGGTGTCTGTAACTGGTTTAGAGACCACTGGGGAGCTGGGCACTGCAGGAGGCTTGGGCTCTAGGAGGCATGGTTACTCTAGGAGACTTGGTGACCATAAGTTGTTTAGGCACCACTGAAGGCCTCGGCACCACATTATCCTCGCTGTCCATAAGTGGTTTGGTCACCACTGGAGGCCTGTTTACCACAGTAGTCTTGACCACCATGAGAAGCTTGGTGTTCTTAAGTGGGCTGGAGTCCATTGGAGGCCTGGGCACCGCAGGACGCTTGAGCTCTCTGGGGTGTGTGGTGACTGTAGGTCACTTGTTGACCATAAGCAGTTTACGTATCATTGCAGGCCTCGGCACTACAGCAGGCTTCCTGTCCGTGCGCTGGAGGCTACTGGAGGCCTGGGCAATGCAGGAGGCTTGGGCTCTATAGGGGGCATGGTGACTCTAGGATGCTTGGTAGCCATAAGTGGTTTATGCACAACAGGAGGCCTCGGCACCACAGTAGGCTTGGGTTCCTAGTGGTTTTTCCAGCACCGGAGGCCTGGCACTGCAGTGGTCTTGAGCACGATGGGAGGCTTGGTGTCTGTAAGTGGGCTGGAGACCACTTGAGGCTTGGGCACCGCAGGTAACTTGGTATCCGTGTTTTGGAGACCACTGGAGGCCTGTGCACCGCAGGAGACTTGCAATCTGTGGTTTGCTTGGTGACTCTAGGATGCTTAGTGACCATAAGTGATTTGTCCACGGGTTACTTGGGCACCACAGGTGATTTGGTCTTCATAAGTGGTTTGGCCACCAAAAGTGACTTGGGCGCCACCGGGAAGACAAGAGTCAGGATGGCAGGGAGTTTGTTCTGGGGTTGTTCTTGCAGCTGGGGCTTCATTAGTGAGTAGCCTTCCAAGAGCAGCTTCAGTCCCAGGCAGGGAGGCACGGGCACGGTTGCCTGCAGGGAGACATTGAAACAACTGGGTTGGAAAAGAGCTTAAGATCATCAAGTCCAACTGTTCCCCAGCGCTTGCAAATTCACCCCTAACTCGTGTCATTAAGGGCCTTGTCTACACAGGTTTTGAACCCCTCCATGGACTTTGACTTCCTTTTTCCCTCGGCAGCTTGTTCCAATGCCTGATCACCCCTTTGGGGGAAGTTAATTGTTCCTAATCCCGTCTAAACCTCCCTTGCTGTAGCTTGAGGCTTTTTTTCTTTTCTATTGCTTGTTCCTTGAGAGCAGAGAGCAGCCTATCCCACAGCCCCTCCAAACCCACCTCTTTGTAGACGAGTTCAAAGGCTCCAGTGGAGCAGCTGGGGTTCTCCCTGTGGTCCAGGATCACACGCAGTATGTCAGGCTGGACGGCAGCGCAGAGACACAGAGTCATTCTTTGTTGGGGTGGTGATTGGAGGGACGTCAGGGTCAGTCAGTGGTGACCTGAGGACAGTTCTGCTGCTGCTGCTGGCTTTTCCATGACTTTGTATTCTGCTGATGATCATGACAGCACCTATCTTCTTTTTAAAGTCCAGATTGGTGGAGATGGGCATCTAGCTGATGGGCTATAAACGTGTTATATAGCAGGCGACAGCATATAATACGAGTTCATTGGCTGTTTTTCCCCCACATTAAATAAAAGCTCCTGAGATACACAGTGGACTTCTCCATCTTCCCGCATTACCCGCCAAGTATATCTGGGTCCCTGAGCAAAAGCAATCCCACGAGTAGGTTTGCCTTTACCTAAGCAGGAATAACCCAGACTTTCTTCCCCAGCAAATTCTTTATGTTTACCACAGGAACTTTATCCCCCTCTACAGTACATAAAAGTTCTGATTGGGCTGGGCCAGCCCTGTTGGCATATCTTCTGGTGGTGACCAACCTGGTGGCTTTTGGTAGGCATGTATCCTCACGTTTGAAAGTCCCACCACCCATTGCTCTCAGTGTAGTTTTTAAGAGCACGTTTTAAGAGCCACCACTGCCTCCTCCATGCCTGGCACAGTCAGGTTCTACCAGGCCTCCGTGTGCCCCACTTGCTGCAGGTGAAGCTGCAACTGGTGGCTGGACCATATCAAGTCACAGGGTAGTTTGGGGCCTGCAGCCTGCCTCCACTGCTTCTGGATGGACACCTTGCAGAGGTGCTGGAAGCTGGTGTGGGGAGAGCCGAGATGGGTCAACAGGGTGCTGGGGTGTGGGGTGTGCTGTGCCAGGGTGGGGGGCACTCACGCGTGTAGGTGGCTCAGGGAGAAGGGCTGGGAGCAGAAGTGCACGTAGCTGTCCCGGTACAACCATATGGTCAGCGGGTTCCAGTCAGTCACCAGGATCCATTGCCGCAGGTCAATCTTGGTGCCGAAGATGAGCAGCGGCCGCTCCACGTATTTCTGTACTATCCATTGTCCTGGCTGCGCTGAGGGCGCTGCAGGTTTCCCAGGCAGCTCCAGGATCTCCTCCAGCCGTGCCGAGCAGGTGATGCCTGTGAGCGGGGACACACGGTGCCGGTGAGACCCCTCCTCACCAGGAAGCCTGTGCCCAAACCCCATTTTCCCCTTGACTTCACCTCTACCACGGGACATAGCTCCAGGCTTGATTATCCACAGTTTGTGAATGCCCTCCACGTGCAGCTGGGGCAGCCGCTCCTGCAGCTTCTGCAGCAGTGCCCTGCACTGTTTCAGCTGAGGAATGCTTGGCTCCAGCCTTGCCTGCTCGCTACAGGGTGTTGAAACGTGTGCTCACCACCAGCACTGCCATGCTGCGTGGCCCCCCCACCTCATCTCGCCGCCCACGCACTTCACCACACGGTAGTACTCGTGCAGAAGCAGTCCTGGACGGTGACATGTAGCAGTGGGGAGTCCCTGTCAACTTCTGTGCGCTCCAGCCTGTCCAGCTGCAATCTGCAGACCTGCAGCGCTTTCTCCAGCAGCTCAGGGGGTGATGGGAATGCTGGACCTGCTGGAAGTGGCATGGACTGAGGGGCATGGCTGCTGGCTACCCTTGGGATGCTTGGCTTTGGGTGCATCAGGGTCCCAAGGCACAGCCCCAAGCAGAGGCTCAGCCCACAGCCACGACCCTGAGCTCCTCACCATCCCTACCAGGCCCATCTCCACACACTCCCCTGCCCCCTTGCCAGGTGACTCCATCACTCCTGGCACGATCCCAATCTTCTCCACAGCCAGTTTGAGCAGGCTGTGAGCTGCTGTCAGGCGGAAATCCTCTGCAAAGGATTTGTGTAGTCCTCACCCTGGCCTGCCCAGGACACAGGATACATGGGATATGGCAGGGGGGCAGAAGGGCAGCAGCCCCAGCTCACCGATGAAGGCTTGATGTTCATCTTCATCCCCGAGCTGGTAGCACCTTGGGAAGAAGGTGGTGGGATCTGCTTGGTAGAACGAGGGCAGGTTTTGGAGGTTGACACACAGCTCCTCCTGTATTGATGGACAAGGGTGGCAGTCAGTGCTGGACCTGCCGCCACCCCTGTTCATCCCCAGCACTGCATCCTCGGCGTCTCCAGACTCTCACCTTGGTGGTGAAGGCTCCAGTGCCGTTGAAGTGGTGTACCATTTGGTGGTCCTGGAGCTGCCAGTAGCTTATGGCACTTCCCCGGCTCATCCAGATGAATGTGGGCATGCGGTCTCGCACCATGGAGGATCACGGGAGCGACAGAGGGGACCAGAGTCAGCTGAGGAGTCCTCATCCCAGCCTCACCACCCAGCCCAGGCTGTGCCCTGCGGAGTCCAGCCCAGGCCCAAGCGCTTCCCCTCTCCCTGTGGGGACCGAGGTGGGGCCCAGCACATGGAACTCCCCAGCCCCTGCACCAGCCCTGGCCTCTGCACTGGCTTCACTGACCTGAAGGTGGACAAACACCAGCCCTCCTGTGTCATAGGTCGCCTGGAGCAGCCAGGTGAGGCATCCAACGGCCCGGCGCGTTACATGCCCCCGCCTTAGGTACCAGGAGCTCTATGGGCCCCGGGCACTGCAAGCCAAGAGAAGAGAGGCAGCTGTGAGCCCCTGTGTGCCCCGGGGCCATGGGGCTGCGTCCCCAGTGGCTGTTGCCAGGCCCCTCACCGTGCTCTTGGCATCTCAAACCCAGCCCTTCCCCAGCACAGGGGGTGCAAGCAACCTGGGGCATCCTCCTGCCCTGTCCCTGAGAGGGTCTTGGGCACAATGGCACCGCTGTTCCCACAGATGAGACTGGGGGCTCTGGGCACAAAAGGCACTCTGGTGAGGCCCGCACCCCGCTCCCAAAATCCCAACATGAGGGATCTGCCTTTTCCCATTCTAGATCCTCAGGTTCTCAAGGCATTCCTCCTCCACAATGCAGGCCCTGGTGTTGACAGACAGCTTCATCTTGCTGATTTTCTTGTGGATCTCCTCCATGAAGCGGACGACAAAGTCCACCAGCTTGTGCTTGTTACAGATGAACACAGCACAATACCCACTCCTTATTCCATGCCATTTACATCATGCTCAGATCGCACATTTTTCAATGTATTGTTGCTTTTGTCTCATGTGTATATATATATATATATATATATATATGCACACACAGCCCCTCCTGTGTAGATGGGCCAGTCAGTGCTGGAACCGCCGCCACCCCGTTCATCCCCTGCACTGCATCCTCGAAATTTCCAGGCTCTCACCTTGGTGGTGAAGGCTCCAGTGCCCTTGAAGTGGTGTACCATTTGGTGGTCCTGGAGCTGCCAGTAGCTTACGGCACTTCCCCGGCTCATCCAGATGAATGTGGGCATGCGGTCTCGCACCATGGAGGATCACGGGAGCGACAGAGGGGACCAGAGTCAGCTGAGGAGTCCTCATCCCAGCCTCACCACCCAGCCCAGGCTGTGCCCTGCGGAGTCCAGCCCTGCCCCTCTCCACTAACCATGATGTCCTGGATGCCATCAGGGTCCTCAGCATACCACGGGACCTCCTCCTGCTCTTTCTCCTCCTCCTCCTCCTCCTCCAAGATCTTGACCCAGCACTGAGTCCAACAGGATGCCGACCTTGGCTCTGGATGGAGCGCTGCCTCCCACTGCTCCTCACCACTGCCATCCTCCTGCTTCTCCTCCAGCTGCTTTTTGGTGTCCTGCTGCACTGAGCGAGTGCCCACCTTGATGGTGGTGGAGAACTTCCCCTCCACCCAGCCTCGTGCCCGCAGCAGCTTGCGCATCACAGGGTAGGGGCCCTGCACTGCGAAGATCTTTTTCTCCTGGGGAAGGACACAAGCGCTCAGCCATAAATGCAACAGGCGCATGTTCATGGCATGTTGTGGGGTGTGTGCGTGTAATCGGGTCCCACCTTGATGGCCTCCTTCACATGCTGTCTGGCCCTCTTCAGCAGCTCCTTGTTGACAGAGGGCTGCTGCTTGGTGCTGGCAGGAGCTGTTAAGGACAAGCCAGGCTGAGCTGCTGGCCCTGTGTCC